>NW_027225572.1:3761428-4101785 GCF_038994185.2 Dermacentor albipictus | reverse complement strand
GGAAAATACTGCTCATGAAATGTGATGGAAATATGCAAATGTTTTCATACGGTGGTCTAGGCGCAGGGGCTTGTGGCTGGTACGGCGGACCAGGGGGGCTGAAATTGTTTAAATGATAAGAATGTTAGCCTAAGCGGTTCTGAGCCATTTCAAATGGAGTACACATAAGAGGCCGTGAAAGTCTTACGGCGGTCTCGCCACTGGAGGGGGCCCTGGAGGAGGCCTGGGGGGAGGAGGTGGTGGTCTGCAAGGGACATTTGATGAGGGTTTATGTCTTATGATACGTAGTGGTTGAAGAGTGAATGAGAGCAGACGTTTCTTACGGAGGTCTGGCTACAGGAGGTGGAGGAGGGAATGCCGTTGGGGGTCGCGGTGAGGGAACCTGCGGTCTGAAAAATGTTTGTGCAATACGTATTAAGGTGCAAGGCAAACTCGTTTGCCAAAGACAAGTGTCTACTCCAATGTAATGATTCAGTAGGAGCTGCTTGTTCCTACTTTACACTGGCTTGAAGAATTCATTTATGTAATATGTATAAATATAGGAGCAGAAGACTGTTTAAGGGGCTTCGGGAAAGCTGGTATAGGCATCTTTACATTGCTTAATTAAAAATTGAAATTTGCTTGCGTTGCTATTCTTACTGAAACACCAAATATAAATCCAAGTGTTCGCAGAATAATGACGTAGATCACAAAGAGTACCTATAAATCGAAGAGACTCAACACCAGTAGGTCTGAATATAAGAGTGAAAATACACGTCGTTTAGTCAAAAGTGTAAAGTGCGAAGCGCTCAAAATTTATGTAACTGTTGTAGAATAGATTGAATTGCCAACAGAGGTTGATAGCAAAAATTCGCTGCAGTTTTCTCGGCAGATGAGTACTCAATGTTTTATATGAAATAAATATCTGCAGGTTATGGTGCTTGAGTATATCGACTGCTAAAAAAAGTAAAGCCCTAATTGAAATGACAAGCTTTAAGTGTTGTAGGCAGACAAATAAGCATCAGTCACACTCAAATTATCACGGGTAACGACAATCCTCAAAGTGATAAAAGCTTAGTGTTCAAACGACTACTTCGACACTCGCAATAACCTCGCGCTGATGAATTCGGCATTACAATCAATATCGGTTTAGTTTATTGGCCGAAATAAAAACTGGCAGGCAGAAAAACGCTAGTTGTATGTGCTTATCAAGCGTTCATCAGAGATGTGGCTGTTTTTCACTCGTCATATGGCAAGCGTGTTATAGCGTGTTGATAAAATTTCCATGCCGATTGCTTCATTATAAATATGTCACCCTATATAAGAAAGCTCGTAACGGAGGTCGAGGAACTGGTGCTGGAGGTTGATACGGTGTACCAGGAGGGCTGAAGGTGGCATGAATGTCGGGTTACCATTAGAGCTGTGCGTCAAACTATGCGATAAAAACTCACAAACGCAACATAACGCTAATGAGCCTGAAAGTTGTCTGGGTCGTGGTGGTCAATAAGAGCGCAATGGTTTCAAATTGTGCGCGGCCATTTTGTTATGTTGCGTGTTTCCTGAGATACAAAGTTGGGCAATACATTCTTACGGCGGTCTGCCGACAGGAGGTGGTGCCGGAGGAGGAGGTCTCGGGGAAGGAAACGGTGCCCTATAAGAAAAACATATATGCAGTGCGTGCGAGATCATCAAGCAAAGAGGCGTTAGCATCTTACGGTGGTCTCGACACAGGCGGAGGTGGGGGCTGGTACGCAGGTGGGGGCCGTGGGGAAGGACGCTGGGGTCTGTGAATGTGGAGGTGAAACATATGCCGTGCATTAAGTGCGATGAACACCGAGTAGTAGACATTGCGCGTGGGCGTACACTTCACCGTGTTTGATGCGATCTCTTGGCATTCTGCAAATACCAATGATTGTCGAATTGCTAAATTTACAGGAAAGTGCGCTTGAGTCGAAAGTAATTGAGCGTTGTTTTCGTTCCTTATTAACGAGGAAGTGTTTGAGATGTCTTAACTGCTCACTCAACTCGTACAAATTAGCAGCTTTATTCACAGTCGAATGCACTACAATAAGCTTTATTTTATTGTTCAACAGCTTTTACTTTGATTAAGTAAACTGACCCGCTGATGCACAATATTACGAGATGACAATTTGCACCACTGAGCACCCATCAGTTTTCATCATTGCTCGTCATGCTCAATTGCTGGTTGCAGTAGCTGGGTAGCGACTTGTATAGCGACGAAGTTTCTTCCGACGAACCACAGAATTACTTAAATGGCAGGTCATGGCTTTTATGAAGCGCCGCACAAAAAACGCTAAAACCTTTCGCACCGAGTCGCCGCAGGGAATATTATTTTGAATGCAGAGCATTGTACACCCCAATACGCGGAAAGGCGTCGTAGGCGTAGTGGCCGAAAGACGGTAGCAAATATGATCGACGACGGAAATAGTAAAAAAAGCGGGAGAAAACGCTGGAATTGACAGGAAATTTCTCAGGGAGGTTCCTGCGAGCAAAGTAAATCCATTGATCTAAATATACAATTTAGTACTTCTCGGCCTGGGTGGGAACCGAACCCGGGCGCCCGGGGTGCGAGACAAGCACGCAACACCGACGGCTCGGTGGCTCCGCGGTTGTGGTTGTCTAAAGGCGTGCTTAGTGCTCGCGTCATTGCGCACGTGATGGAGCAGCCGATGGGGAGGAGGTGGCGCAACGTCATGAGTTAGAAAATGAGCGGGTTCATGGAGTCCCGAGGACTGCATACTGTACAATGCTTTCGAATTCCCACACGTAAGCAGTAATAAGTGTCTCTGCCGAATTTCTTTGCAGCTCACGGAGTTTAGTCCTGCGAGTGGATGCAGAAGCACGAATTCTTGCGTATTACATGGCACAACACGCATCTTGGTCTGATTGGAGTTTGTCGAGCACTCCTGGTTCGTTACGTCCTCAGTTTCGCATAGATGCAATGATTGCTGTTGTAGACCCCGCCGCTGCCAGACGAATGAGATGATGATGCCGCGGCTTTCTGCAACTCAGTCTGCGTCAACTTTGCGGAAAAGCAGCGCTAGCCAGGAGACGCTAGGACCAGTTTTAGAGTGCAACTAAAATACGCAGCCATCACCCGGCATGGAAGCCACGAGAAATGAAACGGCCCTTTACCGATTCCCATTCCGCGCCTATATCGGGGGTATAGTAAAGGCCGAAGTCTCCAACCACAAAGCGTAAATACAGGACGCGAGAAAAAGCGAGACAACAGCGCTTCCCTTTTCTGTTGAAGTCGTTGAGCAAGCAGGCCAAATGGGCAGACTTCTAAATGTTTTTGGGTCAAGTGCTTTGATGGCATGCGCTTTGCGAGGGCGGACTTCACTACGGCGCTCCACAAGGCAAGTGCCCAGTCAAGTCGAAAGCTGGACACATGCGGTTCAATATGAGCGGTGAATTTGCTGGCGCGATATGGCTGCATGTGATATTGAATACTCTTCCTGTATTCCTCACTAGGATGGGTGTCAGGGCGCCGCTGTTGCTATGCTTGGTTTCGACACGGGTTGCTTGCCGAAACATTAACTTGCTTACCCCTGATGAACTCGTTTCATAGGGAACTCAGTAATTTTATTTTAATTGGAAATTCCTTCAACTGCATCACGTTGTGCCTTCCTTTCCTTCCACCGGCAAGTAAATCACGCGCTGAGATATGGCTGATAGAACGCACGCGGTCACCTGCTGGCTGCAGTCATTGGCTGTTCTTCCGTATTAGTAATTTTCCGTCCACACCCTGCATTTGTTGGAACTGTATTCCTGTCATACCTCAAACATTCCCGCCCATTGAAAAGTAACCTCGAACCGGTTGTGACTCGTGTCCCAGCGGCAAAGAAAGAACCCATCAGTGGTATTGACAGCGCCTCTCGATTGGCGTCGAGAGAGACCTACATCGACGCAGCGAGCGTCGTTCGCGTGACGTCATAGCGAGGGCTCGTGCGCCACGTGAGCTGTGCTGTTCTGGCGTTGCCCGGGTTCCACCTGCATTGTTTTTCTCCGTTCGCTCTCGTTCTCTGTTAATTACGAGGGGCCTTTAAAACGCATTGCTTCCGTGTTTTCTTTCCTCAAGCTTTCTTCAAATGAGAACAGGCATTCCCAAGCAGCAGTATATTTCTCACGAGGAACATCACAGTGCGAGCCGACGAAGCTTAGTTAAGCGAGGTCCGGACTTTTCATGCTCTGTTATGGTCTCCGCAGTGGCAGCTTGCGTGTAAAGTACAAAGACAAGGTCCCGAAAACATACGCTAGAAGATTCCGGAACACCCTTCATTACGGCACATATAGAGACCGTAAAAGAATGTTTAGTTTTCATATAAACATGCAAAACTCGTAGAGAATACGCGTAATCAACGTAATGAAAATGTACTTCAAGGAAACATTTGCACCTGTGGGGGCGAACACCTGGTAGAAACCTGCAAGTGGGCTTTAACATAAAGGACCTATGGCTTCGTTTAGAATTTGCATAGACAGCTCTCGTGGTTTGTGAACCATAGGTGATCATTTTCATTTGATTGACATCTCGTGTGTGACACTACGGCAGCCGGATATCCTGCTTCGGCGTCTCTGCTCCGATCGTGCTTGGAAAAGATAGCGAGGCGCGTGCCAAGCTTCGCCTTCCTCGTCCTGCGTTCCTGCTCCAAACAAACAAATGGCGCTGGCGGCCAACGTGTCAGACTTCACCGAAGACATTTAGTCAGAAACTTTGTACGCAATACAGAAACGTAGCATGAAAAGAACGATTGCTGGTGTGTTGCCTCTCGGCGACACTCCGTCAAGTACCATTGGTCAAGTGACAAAAACAGCAACACTTGCTGCGTGGTAACAAGCATGTAAGAATCTGCTGGCTACATACAGTTACCAATGAATCCTTACCAACTGGCTCAGCTTTCTCTCGTTCTACCGTTTCTGCAACATTTCTCTCAATTTTAACTCGCTAAAGCTTCCCGCCTAGTGTAAATTTGTTTACGCTACTAGTAACGCTACTGATACCCCTACTATTATCGTCGAACCATTCCAGAGAAGAAGGGGAAAATACTGCACATGAAATATGATGAATATTTGCAAATGCTTTCATACGGTGGTCTAGGCGCAGGTGCTGGTGGCTGGTACGGCGGACCAGGGGGGCTGAAATTGTGGAAATAATAAGAATGTTGGGCTAAGCAGTCGTTAGTGACTTTCAATGGAATACACAAATGAGGCCATGAAAATCTTACGGCGGTCTCGCCACCGGAGGTGTCCCTGGAGGTGGTCTGGGGGGAGGAGGTGGTGGTCTGAAAGGGACAGTTGATGAAAGTTCATGTATTACACTAGAGAGTCGTTGAACGGTGAATGAGTGCAGGCGTTTCTTACGGAGGTCTGGCCACTGGAGGTGGAGGAGGGAATGTAGGTGGGGGTCGCGGTGAGGGAACTTGTGGTCTGCAAAATAATTGTGCATTTATCATGTATTCTGATGGTGGATACAAAGTGCAAGCACGTCTTCTAAATACGCGCGTAGCTTCATTTCATTTTTTTTTCAAGGTGCATTAGACACCAGGATTCGACATCACCTGCTCGATAGTTCTTTTATGCAACATATGTAACCCCTGATTGGTGTGTTGAATAGTAGGCAAAAGCTGATTAAACGGGTATACATTTTTGATATTTTATATGGTTGCAATTTGCCGGCATTTATAGACAGCGAGAAGTTTCAATCGAAGCAGTTGAGTATTATGTGAGATATATTCCTAAACGTTAAGCTGTAATCAGATTTAGAAATGATACCTTCATGGAGAAGCCGTACAAAGTTTGTGAGCTACCCAATCTAATCATCGTGTAAATGGATTATTACAACATGTGACGGTCTCTAAAAATATAGTGGCTGCTATACATAAGCGATTAGGACGTGTCTTGGGAAGACAAAAGAAAATAAATTAGGGCGGATGGCGCTCAGTGGAAAAATTCTGAATATTTGATATGGGGGCTGCTCGCCGTGCTCCTTCACTGTGCCAAACACTAAAAAATGAATGCCCTATGAAAAGGATACGCTTTATTAGTTTCAGAAGAAGTTGAGTTTGGCCTAGTTTGTGTTTACTGCATATTAGATTGACCGCAAATAAAGACGGGTAAGCGCAGTTCACAGTTACCGACCATGTCGTTTTTGTGTTTGCTTCCGCTGCGCCTGTCTTTATTTGCGGTCAATAAGATATGCCCTCTTAGTTGTAGGGAGATGCGTGGAAGTAACTAACTGAACTAACTGGAGGTAAGCTGGCAATTACACACTTACAGAGCTCGAAAATCTAATTAACGGGAGGTTTCAAGTTTGCGAACCAAAACCTTTATATCTAGAATCCCTATGGTACTCGCAAAAAGCTGAGGCTGCTAAATTGAGCGGAGCATTAGATATCGGGTGTCGAAGCTTGTAAGTCCCAAGAGCAGGAGTGGCTGTTTCTGCATCGTCATGTAGCAAACATGTGTGAGCGTCAGCCAGCAATGGCGCCGCGATATGCAACAAGTGATGGATAAATGTATAGGAAAGCTCGTACGGTGGTCGAGGAGCAGGCGGTGGAGGTTGATACGGAGGACCAGGAGGTCTGGAAGTGGGAGAAATTCGTCGTCACCATTACATTCATCGGGGGATGTAGGTCACGGGAAAAATAAGCTTAGAGCGACGCTTACGGCGGTCTTGCCACAGGAGGAGGTCTCCGTGGGGGAGGAGGGGGTCTATAAATGTAGAAGCCATTCAGGGTGTCAAAGGCAGTGCGCGTAAATAATTATATGCTTGGAAGTTGAGGTGGCAATATTTCTTTTCTTACGGAGGTCGGGTAACAGGAGGTGGTCCTGGCGGTGGTCTCGGCGAAGGAGGAGGTGGTCTAAAAGAGGAAGCGTCAGTTAGCGCTCGCAGTATTACAGCGACTAGGATTTCAGTAGCCGAGGGCCACGGGCTCCTTACAGTGGTCTCGCCGAGGGAGGTGGAGGCGTGTACGCAGGTGGAGGCCGTCCCGAAGGGCGCTGAGGTCTGTGAAAGGGGCAGAGAATTTTCTATCCCAACACAAGTTTCTAGCGCCGTACAGACCAAAAAGTAATATTGGAAATAATATATATACTGTTATACATTGACTAGTGCAACTACCGAGCGTTTCATTCTGAAAACAACGCGCCAGTGCATTGGGGCGCGAAAGTCTTCGAGGATGATGAAGATTTTCATCTCCATCAGCACTTCGTATATTATGGAAAGAGAAGACGGGAAACAGAGGGACTCCATTTTGCTTAATCGTGACCTTGTAGAGTCAGCAGGGAGTGAAGGCTTGGCTTCGTAGCCTCGTAAATTAATTAAATATGGAGCTTTGCTTGCCAAAACGACGATCTCATCATGAGGCACGCATAGTGGGGGACTCCGGAAATTTGAACCACCTGGGCTTCTATAACGTGCAACTAAACCTAAGTGCACGTGTGTTTTCACATTCCGGCCCCCTCGGAATGCGGCCACCATGGCCGGGATTCGATCCCGAGACCTCGTGCTTAGCAGCTCAACACCATTCGTTGCTTCTTGTGTCTGTATAGTCGTGATATTGTATAAGTATATAAACACGACATCTTGTGGATAACCTCAACATAGTGATGCTGTGGTTTTATCGGCGGTATTGCACCAAGGGATTGAGTTTATGAAATACTCAAATGAAGATTACCAAGCCTTAGTAGGCGCAATATGAACAGCGAAAATGGCCAATGAGTAACATGGACTACCTAGATTCTACCATCGTGAAATAGTAGGCCCAGTAGCTATGTCCGGAAAATAATTAAAATATATATTTTGGTGTTCTCCGCGCCAGAACCACAACATCAGGCGCGCCGTTGCGGAGGAATACCTTTTGCCACCCGGGGCTCTTTGTTGCGCACCTATTGCACGTTGCACGGGTCTGCGTGGCAGCGCAATGCGGCCACCGAGGCTGCGATGGAACCAGGGTTGGAAAAGGCGTCGCCTTCGAAGCGCTAATTCGGCATTCAATACCCACATGAGCATTAGTACCTGTAAATGGCAACTGTATCCTGATTATTGCACAATATAGTTAAATTGAAAGGTCTCGTCATATTGCGTCGTCCTGTAGCCAATACTTTTCTTACCGTGCTACGGGAGTGGACGTGCGACAAAAATATCGCCAATATCAAGAAAGTGCATGTGCTTCCTGATGTTTGGCGTTTCTTTCTTCGGCATAGATGACAACAGGAGAGGCAATGCATTGCTCTACCTACTCTGCGGGCCTCAGCACGGCCGAGCGGGCGATCTCCTCCTTTCAAAGACGGGGTTCCTTCAGTCACCAATCCTAACTTCATCGGTTTATCGTTTCTTTCTGAAGCGGACAGGGCACCAGCGTAGCAGTAGAGCGCTGCACGCCAGCTTAGCACTTTTCGGGAAAATCTCTGGGATGAGAAATAACACGCGTTTCACAAAACCATGTGCCTGCGCGTGTTGAGTTACCCGCTCTGCCCCATTGCCCTATTTGTTTGATATTTATTTTATTGCTCTCTACTGCGCGGTGAGAACAGCTTATTTTTCGATTTTAGTTCAGAGGGAACGTATACAATGTAGAGCTTTGATAGTGGATCGCCGTGTGTTACCTCTAATCGAAAAAAAAAGACATCGTCCCACTTACTATATTGTACCCTCACTCGCGGATTGCACGGCTGTTAGATACATGAAGGAGCAAATATAGGTAGAAGAGAGGTAAAAAAAGTCACATTATGGGGTTTTACGTGCCAAAACCACGATCTCATCTTAAAGCACGCAGTAGTGGCAGACTCCAGGAATGTGCACCACCTGGGTTTCTCTAACGTGCGCCTAAATCTAAGTAGACGGGCGTTTTCGCATTTGCCCCAGTCGAAATGGCCGAAGATTCGATCCCGCCACCTCGTGCTTAGCAGCCCAACACCACAGCCACTAAGCAACCGTGCCAGGCAGACGACAGGTCACATGCTATCATTTAGGTTAGGAATTGCTCGATGTCATCGTGCCACAGTGCGTTAGGCATGTCCTATTATAATCTGCTCTCAGTCCTAAGACTTCTTGTGACTTTCTCAAGTCATCACAGGTTGCACGCCAAAAATAGCAGATAACATCGCATATCATTATTGAACGACTATATTGCATAAGCCACACTCGAAAAGGCATACTGTTATATGTACGCATGTTATACATGCTGAAGCTATGTTGGGACCTTTATAGTTTATCATTAGGTGATTCATTTTTCTGACTGATTCTTTATACCAGTATCATTCCTGGCATAGAAAATGGAAAAATTTCAGTCGGGAGTTCTAGATCATGGCGTACCGACACTCAGTACAGAGAAATATTAGCAGAATTTGAAAAAAAAAAGAAGCTGTAAAATGAAATATAAATTTGCCAATATTTTCATACGGTGGTGGTCTAGGTACCGGTCCAGGAGGCTGGTAAGGTGGCCCAGGGGGGCTGAAAATGTTAAATAGATAACAATGCAGGGCTGAAGGGTTGCTGAGCGAGTGAGACAGACAAGAGGGGAAACAGAGGTCTTACGGTGGCCTAGCCACTGGAGGAGGTCCTGGTCTGGGCGGAGAAGGTGGCGGTCTGTAAGAGGCATACGGAATGTAATAATATTTTAGGCACTGGTTGAAAAGCGAAAAACCTTCTTACGGTGGTCTGACCACTGGAGGTGGAGGAGGGAATGCAGGTGGGGGTCGCGGTGAGGGAACTCGTGGGCTGCGAAATGTATGAATATTTTTATTGCAGTTGTGGATGGCCTGCAAATGCACATATAAGCAGGAATACTTTTTCCCGGGTTAATTATTTGCGTGTTAACGACGGTCAGAATTTTTTACTTCTGTATTACCGCGCAAAACGTACGCAAGTTAACATTGACAAAAACACTTTCTAACAATACAAAATGCAAATCCAATATAGGATCAATACCTTCCTGACCAAGCTATTCTAAATCTGAGCTGAGAGAAGAAAACCATCTGTGAATAAATTATTATACTCCATCATGCTGACAAGCTGGATTATGGCTTTCGGACCTGTATTTACTGTTCATGTGAAAAGCAATTTGGTGCGGAGTGTTCAGTCAACCCATAAGAACAATTTACACTCAAGAAAACACTACTATGCTTATCTCTGACTCAGAAATCGATGCCCGAAGTGCAAATAAACGCTGTAATATTTCTAGGTAGACGCATGCAGGCTCTGTCAGTAAAGATGTTGGAAATTCTATGAACACTGAGTAGCTCAGATAACAGCCTTTAATGGGATAGTTTTTACCACAGCTGTGTAAAAATAGATCCCCTGAGCTATATATTCCTACAATCAGAAAACCTTCCAAAGAATCAGGTGACCGGTATAACACAACAATTGAAGCGCATAACCACCGTGCAGACAAAGAGTTTTGGACTGGCAAAATCATAAGGCTGCTCAACATGGCGCAACAACAATTTACGGCTGATTCGGTCCATTAAAATCGAAACTGCAAGACAAAAAAAAAACCGCAAGTTGTGTCCAACTATCAGAACCTTGTGAGAGACGTCGCAGGATTCGCCTAGTCGTCAAGCGAGCATAAGTAAGCGGGCTCGTGAAAGTGGCGATCACGTGATGAGTCATCATTATGCAAACTAGAAGTGAGGCGTGCAGACAGGACACAAGAGTAGAGAAGTGGACAACACGAACGCAACACGAACGGCGTTCGTGTTGTCCACTACTCTACTCTTGTGTCCTGTCTGCACGCCTCACTTCTAGTTTGCATAATGAATCCTTACCAACTAGCTCAGCTTTCTGTCGTTCTATGATTCATCAGATGTGCTGTATACGACAGCTCGTACGGTGGTCTTCGAATTGACGGCGGAGCTTGGAAGGGGTGTTACCGAGGCCTATAAATGGAAGAGATGTCTGGCCACGCGCCCAAAAAAGTTATATCTCTTCAGAACGTACCTAGTGCCCAAAGAATGATCGTTGTTTGTCTCACGTGAGTCTCCTTTCTTAAAAACGCCACCCTCGCTACTTTTTTGTTCAAATTGAAACGTCAGGCACATAACACGCATGCCGTTCGCCCCCTGGAAGTGGTTAAGAAAGAATTGGGACTGGATGACGGCTACGCTTGGGGAGAGGATAGGCGCCGCCAAAGTGGTGCAGTTCTCTGATGAGTGGTGTTTCGCTGCGCAAGGAAATCCTAACGAGCATTACTGTGTTCTCGCCACAGGACTAGCCGTCGTGGAACAGAAGGTGCATCGTGCAATGCCCTTGAAGCGTTCGGGTATGTTTTGCATGGTGATGTGTGTCTGAACACACACTGCTACGTCATGTTTCCTTACGGTGGTCTGGCGACAGGAGGTGGTCCCACAGGAGGCCTCGGGGAAGGAAACGGCGGTCTACAAAAGAAAGCAGTATTTGGTGGGTGTGAGAAAAGCAGGGAAGGGAGAAACAGGATGAATATCTTACGGTGGTCTCGCCACAGGTGGGGGTGGAGGCTGGTACGCAGGTGGGGGCCGTGGGGACGGACGCTGGGGTCTGTGAAGGTGGAGGCGATAAATAACAGGGGCACCGAAGACAAGTGCGAATACTGGCTACATATTATTTGGATAAAGCATTTTAGATGTCGGGCACCCGCCGTGGTTGCTCAGTGGCTATGGTGTTGGGCTGCTGAGCACGAGGTCGCGGGATCGAATCCCGGCCACGGCGGCCGCATTTCGATGGGGGCGAAATGCGAAAACACCCGTGTGCTTAGATTTAGGTGCACGTTAAAGAACCCCAGGTGGTCAAAATTTCCGGAGTCCTCCACTACGGCGTGCCTCATAATCAGAAAGTGGTTTTGGCACGTAAAACTCCAAATATTATTATTATTAGATGTCGGGCGGCTTCCATGTCAGAAACAAGAGCTCATGCCAAGTTTGCGGAAGATCGAATTTGCGTGGAAATTAAATGTTGGGCGTATTGTTTTGAAGGCTTTTGGGAATATTCGGTTCTTCATGACATAAATAATGGTTTGCAGACTGATTTCGTGCTTCTTGGGTCTTTCCTCGACCGACCATCAGATGTACTGAAAATAAAATTATTTAGTTTTAATCCAAGGCGTCTGCCTCCGAGTTCAGCCGCTTTTTTTTTTTCCCTATGGGTGCTGTCAGTGTACGTTGCCGTTATCGTGGGCCAATCCCGGTGATAGTGAAGCCTAAAATCATGCGCCAAATCGACGAATGGGCATTTGAAACAGGGCATTAGTTTTCTTTCAATCTTACGTCTTCCCCTTGGAAACATTGTCTTAGTCATGATAAATATATGTAATATGGGATATCATATCGAGATAACCGTTCCCTACAGAACATTTAAATTATTCCTATGTCCATTCTCTACATATCGTGACTGCATCTCATTGCGTACGCGACAACTACAGTTCAGCCTGCCAAACGTTTTCAACTGCAAATCGACCAATATGGCAAGTACGGCTGCGGACGCAGACGAATACGAGAAGACAATGTGCTGCTTTGAGCATCGGCCTTCTAGGCCAGTTTATCAGTCCTAACGGATTTACACACAATCTCGGTCGATCGGTCTGCGAGTTTCATAGCGCAGCCTTAGTTTTAACTTGCATATACGTTTAGGACCTGATTTCGGCCCTTATCTCTTCTTGTCCTTTGGACCAACTCAGACCTGTTTCGGCGCCATGGTCGGGCGCCTCAACTCACACCTACTCTGGAATAAATTAGCGGTTTCTGTTTGCTGGCTGATCACTGACCTGACCCGTGTGCGTAGCCCTTTATACGCAACATCCTCTAAATAAGATGTTAACTGTTGGGGATTTTACTGACCAAAAGGGCAATGCGATTATAAGGCACCCTGTCGCGGGGAAGGAGAGGGCAACGTACCACTGCACCCAGTGCAGTGGTACGTGAGCGTATTTCCATTCCGCCCGCATCGCAATTCCGGCGACGGGATCGAACACGCCTCCACGAGATCAAAAACCACTGTGTCGTGAGGCGTGTCATGTGGAAGACACGGGGATACCCGCATGACCTGTGGTTAACTCATCGAAACCGCTGCAATCCCCCGTGCTAGTGCATAGCACACAAAACATGACTACGCAATTAGAGATACATATACCGCGGAATAAAGGAGAACAGACCAAGCAATTTAAGAGCGAATATTAGATATTGCATGATGAAGTAAAATTATGGAATTGATTTCATACGGTGGTCTAGGCGCAGGTGGTGGTGGCTGGTACGGCGGGCCAGGGGGACTGGAATGGTGGAAATGATAGCAATGTAGATCTAAGCGGTTCTGAGCCATTTCAAATGGAGTACACATAAGAGGCCGTGAAAGTCTTACGGCGGTCTCGCCACTGGAGGGGGCCCTGGAGGAGGCCTGGGGGGAGGAGGTGGTGGTCTGCAAGGGACAGTTGATGAGGGTTTATGTCTTATATTACGTAGTGGTTGAAGAGTGAATGAGAGCAGACGTTTCTTACGGAGGTCTGGCTACAGGAGGTGGAGGAGGGAATGCCGTAGGGGGTCGCGGTGAGGGAACCTGCGGTCTGCAAAATGTTTGTGCAATACGTATTAAGGTGCAAGGCAAACTCGTTTGCCAAATACAAGTGTCTACTGCAATGTAATGATTCAGTAGGAGCTGCTTGTTCCTACTTTACACTTGCTTCAAGAATTCATTTATGTAATATGTGTAAATATAGGTGCAGAATACTGTTTCAGATGCTTCGGGAAAGCTGGTTTATAGATTTTTAGAACTTCAAGGAAAAATGGAAATTTGCTGATGTTGCCATGTTTATTTCAACACCAAATCTCGAAGGGAATGTTCACAGAATAACAATGATATACACCATAAAGAATACATAAAAATCACCTCACCCAAAATTAACCAAGAATTAGTCCCTGGGATAGCGGCGGTTACAGGCCAGACCCAATCCAAGTCCAGCAACCACGCAGCTAATACACACATATTTATACACGACTAACAAGTCCAGATATTCAAAAACAAGAAAGGGGCTGGCAGATGGAATGGCACACTGTGGTATAAACTTTTTTAAAACAGGGTTGAAGTGCCTCAGACAGGCTGGCCAACGTTTCGATAGGTGGACCTATCTTCGTCAAAGGCGGCCTCGTCATCCTCGGCGTGTTAGTTTTAAAGGGTTAGTGTAGTGACGTCACGTGCGGGTGTTGTCGCTGGCGGCTGGTTTTAAAGAGAGAGATTACAAGAGGGAACAGGCGTTCTCGTCCGACGTCTGTGAGCCTCATTCTCAAGACGAAGGGACAAGAGTGTGAGAGTGGGCACGCGGGGAGGAAAGAAAGGAAATAGAAGCGGACAAAAGGGGGGAAAAAGGAGAAAAAAAAAAAGCAGGGGGAGCCAGGGTCGTGCCAAGACACAACAAAGGGGGGGGGGTGAAAGAAAAAGAAAGAGAAAAATGAAATCTTTAAGAAATACGGGGGCTTGGGAGCGTGTTGGGGATGCGAAGGGTTAGGAGGTATTCTGGGGAGTCGTTGGCGGCATGTTTTTGAGGCATTAGAACGGCCGGTCAAGCAATAGGTCGAGTAATTTTGAAGTAGTTAAGGTGGCGACGCGGAGTCTGCGGTGCAATGTGCGGGGTGCCTGAAAGGCAGCGGCATGGTCTTTCAAGGGGCACTGCCCTACGCGCTTAACGTAGGTGTCGTTACGGCGGCATCCAGAAGGCGATACTCCGGGTTGAGGCGCCGAAAAAGGCATATTGACTTCGGAATGTGTTGTCGAGGGGGTTTCAAAAAAAAAACAGACTAAAAAAAAAGGGGGGGGGCAGGGGGAAGGGGGGGGGGCGAAATCGGTATAGGAAACAGGAGGGTGGCGCGTGCAGAAGCGGGCGCGGGCAAATGTACATGGAAGAAGGGGAACGTTCACTTGGTGTAGACGTAAAATCCTGAAAGAGTACATTTAAATTGAGTAGTAAGCATTCCTCCGAAATGAAAGAGTAGGTGAGGTTAAGAATTAAAGTTGGCTGGTGGCCTAATGTGTTTTGTGTATTGGTTGATGATATGAGAGTTTCAGATTTAAGTTACAGCTTTTAAAGATTCTAAGTTGCCGCGTGCCAAATTAATTCCTGTCGGGTGTAGGCAATTAAACTTGTGTATGAGGTATGATTCCGTGTACTTCCTTTCACGAGGGGAACGGAAATTTGTTTCTAGTATATAAAGAGCCATGCTTTGTCAAACATATGTCCATGTTCATTAAAGTGGCTGGCTACTGCTTTGGGTAAATTGTGTTTTGTGTCCGCGCGGTGACCATTGAGTCTTGTATTGATTTGTTGTCCGGTCTCACCTATGTATTGTTTGCTACAAGCGGCGCATTCTAGACAGTAGACTACATTGCTTGATGTGCAGGTGAAAGCCGAAGTTACCTTGTGTGTGTAATTCGACGCTGTACTTTTTACTGTAGTAGTGGATTGAATGTGTTTGCATGTAGAGCACCTGGGGCGACCACAGGGATTGGTTCCCAACTTCTTTTTCTGTAGTTTGGCGTGCACAAGAACATCTTTAAAATTAGTGTTGCGTCTGTAGGCTACTCTGGGAGGGTCGGGGAAAATCTTCTTAAGTTTCTGGTTGCTGGTGAGAATCGGGTAGTATTTACTTAGGATGTTATTCACGTTTGGGAGTGCGTTTGAGAATTTAGTAGTAAGAAGAGGCGTTGTTGTTCTTGTGATCTTCGGGCGGGGCTTGAGGACCTCGGCTCGATCAAGTTTGGTTGCAGCGATGTAAGCTGTTTGAAGGTCACTGTTTGGGTGGTTCCTGTTTGATAGCGTTTCTTTAAGGTGATCGAGTCTATCTATGTAGTCTTGGTTTTCAACGCAAATGCGACGTAGTCGTGTGGCTTGGCCTTTAAAGATGCCTTGTTTGCAATGTCTGGGATGGTGGCTGGTATATTCTAGGTACTGTTGTTTGTCGAAAGGTTTCCTATACAGCGTTGTCTTTAGTTCACCATTGTCAATGTATATTGTTGTGTCCAGAAAGTTCATGCGCTCAGTTGAGGATTCTGATGTGAATTTTATTGTTGGGTGAACAGAATTTAGAAAGGATATATATTTATCTAGACTGTCTTGGCCATGTCCCCAGATTATGAGTATGTCGTCTATGTATCGTAGGTATGTGTGGGGCTTGGTAGTGTAGCGCGATAGGAAATCTGTTTCTAGAATCCCCATAAATATGTTCGCGTAGGTTGGTGCAAAAGGCGTACCCATGCTTGTACCATGTATCTGTAGGTAGTAACTCTCTTCAAATTCGAAGTAGTTATGTGTGAGAACTAATTCAAGGAGAGACAGGTAAACTTCAGTAGAGTGTTGTGCACTGTGTTTAGACAGCGTTTCTTTTATCGAAGATAAACCATCAGGGATTGGAATGTTGGTGTACAGCGCCGTGACGTCTAGTGTTGCGAGAATTGTGTTGTGGGGTAGTGTGCCTTTAGTATTAATGTCTTCTATAATTCTCAGCAGGTGGGGCGTATCTTGTACAAATGACGGAAGTGTTTTCGGCAAGTTACCAAGGTAGTGGTTAAGGAATGTGGAGATGCTCTCTGTCGGGGTGTTGTTGTTTGATACTATCGGACGGCCTGGGATACTAGCAGTGTATAGTTCAGCGGATGGAATTTTATGAATTTTCGGAAGGAGGTAAAAACGTCCGGCAGTTTTGTTGCTTGGTTTAAGAAATTTGTATTCTGATGGTGTTATCAATTCATCAGCCAAAAGTGATTTCAGCCTGTTGGTAATTGTCACTGTATAGGACAATGTCGGATCGTTATCTAGTTTGCGGTAATGTTCCGGGTTGTTTAGTTGTCTGTAAGCCTCGTGCTTGTATTTTTCTATTGGCCAAATAACTATACTTCCACCCTTATCTGCTTCCTTAATAACAATGTCATTCCGGCAGCTCAGATTTGAAATGATATGACGACCCGGAACATTACCGCAAACTAGATAACGATCCGACATTGTCCTATACAGTGACAATTACCAACAGGCTGAAATCACTTTTGGCTGATGAATTGATAACACCATCAGAATACAAATTTCTTAAACCAAGCAACAAAACTGCCGGACGTTTTTACCTCCTTCCGAAAATTCATAAAATTCCATCCGCTGAACTATACACTGCTAGTATCCCAGGCCGTCCGATAGTATCAAACAACAACACCCCGACAGAGAGCATCTCCACATTCCTTAACCACTACCTTGGTAACTTGCCGAAAACACTTCCGTCATTTGTACAAGATACGCCCCACCTGCTGAGAATTATAGAAGACATTAATACTAAAGGCACACTACCCCACAACACAATTCTCGCAACACTAGACGTCACGGCGCTGTACACCAACATTCCAATCCCTGATGGTTTATCTTCGATAAAAGAAACGCTGTCTAAACACAGTGCACAACACTCTACTGAAGTTTACCTGTCTCTCCTTGAATTAGTTCTCACACATAACTACTTCGAATTTGAAGAGAGTTACTACCTACAGATACATGGTACAAGCATGGGTACGCCTTTTGCACCAACCTACGCGAACATATTTATGGGGATTCTAGAAACAGATTTCCTATCGCGCTACACTACCAAGCCCCACACATACCTACGATACATAGACGACATACTCATAATCTGGGGACATGGCCAAGACAGTCTAGATAAATATATATCCTTTCTAAATTCTGTTCACCCAACAATAAAATTCACATCAGAATCCTCAACTGAGCGCATGAACTTTCTGGACACAACAATATACATTGACAATGGTGAACTAAAGACAACGCTGTATAGGAAACCTTTCGACAAACAACAGTACCTAGAATATACCAGCCACCATCCCAGACATTGCAAACAAGGCATCTTTAAAGGCCAAGCCACACGACTACGTCGCATTTGCGTTGAAAACCAAGACTACATAGATAGACTCGATCACCTTAAAGAAACGCTATCAAACAGGAACCACCCAAACAGTGACCTTCAAACAGCTTACATCGCTGCAACCAAACTTGATCGAGCCGAGGTCCTCAAGCCCCGCCCGAAGATCACAAGAACAACAACGCCTCTTCTTACTACTAAATTCTCAAACGCACTCCCAAACGTGAATAACATCCTAAGTAAATACTACCCGATTCTCACCAGCAACCAGAAACTTAAGAAGATTTTCCCCGACCCTCCCAGAGTAGCCTACAGACGCAACACTAATTTTAAAGATGTTCTTGTGCACGCCAAACTACAGAAAAAGAAGTTGGGAACCAATCCCTGTGGTCGCCCCAGGTGCTCTACATGCAAACACATTCAATCCACTACTACAGTAAAAAGTACAGCGTCGAATTACACACACAAGGTAACTTCGGCTTTCACCTGCACATCAAGCAATGTAGTCTACTGTCTAGAATGCGCCGCTTGTAGCAAACAATACATAGGTGAGACCGGACAACAAATCAATACAAGACTCAATGGTCACCGCGCGGACACAAAACACAATTTACCCAAAGCAGTAGCCAGCCACTTTAATGAACATGGACATATGTTTGACAAAGCACGGCTCTATATACTACAAACAAATTTCCGTTCCCCTCGTGAAAGGAAGTACACGGAATCATACCTCATACACAAGTTTAATTGCCTACACCCGACAGGAATTAATTTGGCACGCGGCAACTTAGAATCTTTAAAAGCTGTAACTTAAATCTGAAACTCTCATATCATCAACCAATACACAAAACACATTAGGCCACCAGCCAACTTTAATTCTTAACCTCACCTACTCTTTCATTTCGGAGGAATGCTTACTACTCAATTTAAATGTACTCTTTCAGGATTTTACGTCTACACCAAGTGAACGTTCCCCTTCTTCCATGTACATTTGCCCGCGCCCGCTTCTGCACGCGCCACCCTCCTGTTTCCTATACCGATTTCGCCCCCCCCCCTTCCCCCTGCCCCCCCCCTTTTTTTTTTTAGTCTGTTTTTTTTTTGAAACCCCCTCGACAACACATTCCGAAGTCAATATGCCTTTTTCGGCGCCTCAACCCGGAGTATCGCCTTCTGGATGCCGCCGTAACGACACCTACGTTAAGCGCGTAGGGCAGTGCCCCTTGAAAGACCATGCCGCTGCCTTTCAGGCACCCCGCACATTGCACCGCAGACTCCGCGTCGCCACCTTAACTACTTCAAAATTACTCGACCTATTGCTTGACCGGCCGTTCTAATGCCTCAAAAACATGCCGCCAACGACTCCCCAGAATACCTCCTAACCCTTCGCATCCCCAACACGCTCCCAAGCCCCCGTATTTCATTTTTCTCTTTCTTTTTCTTTCACCCCCCCCCTTTGTTGTGTCTTGGCACGACCCTGGCTCCCCCTGCTTTTTTTTTTTCTCCTTTTTCCCCCCTTTTGTCCGCTTCTATTTCCTTTCTTTCCTCCCCGCGTGCCCACTCTCACACTCTTGTCCCTTCGTCTTGAGAATGAGGCTCACAGACGTCGGACGAGAACGCCTGTTCCCTCTTGTAATCTCTCTCTTTAAAACCAGCCGCCAGCGACAACACCCGCACGTGACGTCACTACACTAACCCTTTAAAACTAACACGCCGAGGATGACGAGGCCGCCTTTGACGAAGATAGGTCCACCTATCGAAACGTTGGCCAGCCTGTCTGAGGCACTTCAACCCTGTTTTAAAAAAGTTTATACCACAGAAGTCCAGATATTGTGACTCTAGGGCAACCCTAAACCATATCCTATGGGAATGTACCGGTATTATACATGGCGATGCAGCCTCAAACAGCAACAACCTCCACGCTCTGGGAGTCTGCGTTGCTCAGCTCGGACCTGCAGCACCATCTCTGCGCTGTCCTGCGAGCCGAGGAAGCCAACAAGGGCCAACAACCCTTGAATGAAACCTAAGCGGGGTCCAGGCCCACCCCACCAAATCGCAGGACACTCAATGAAGCTATTTGAATGAATGAAATTGAAAAAAGCAACACCGGCAGGTCTGCATTTTAAAAGGTAAAAGAGGCGTCGTTTAGCTAAAATTCTAATTTGCATAACACTTAAAATTTAGCTAAATGTTGTCGACCATATTCGATTTTCAACAATGTTCACATGAAAAAAAATTGCTGCTGTTTGCTCTGCAGGCATACAATAAAGATATGTGCTTTTTGGCGATCGAGTATGTCGACTGCTAAACAGAAATGCCGTACTTGGAAAGGCACACCTGAATAGTTTAAGAAAGTTATACAAGCATAAACCAACCTCTAACTTGCATGAGTAGCGATAAAAATCAACGTGAGAAACGTCATTAAAGATAGATTACAAAGAACGACCTAATGCAAGAATTTAAGCCCGTAATCTTTAGTGTTGAAACATCATCGAGACTCACGAAAAGCTGGCGCTGCTAATTTTTGCATTGCAATGAATTCCGCTTAATTCTGTTCGCTGAAAGTGGAACAGACGGGTCGAAGTACGCAAGCTATTGGTGCTTATAAAACGTTCGTCAGAGATGTGGCTGTTTTTCACTCGTCATATGGCAAGCGTGTTAAAGCGTGTTGATTAAATTTCCATGCCGATTGCTTCATTATAAATATGTCACCGTATATAAGAACGCTCGTAACGGAGGTCGAGGAACTGGTGCTGGAGGCTGATACGGTGTACCAGGAGGGCAGAAGGTGGCATGAATGTCGGGTTACCATAAGAGCTGTGCGTCAAAATGTGCCATAAAAGCTCACAAAGGCAACATAATGCTAATGAGCATGAAAGTTGTCTTGGTCGTGGTGGTCAATAAGAGCGCAATGCTTTCAAAGTGTGCGCGGCAATTTTGTAGCGTTACGTGTTTCCCCAGATACAAAGTTGGGTAATGTATTCTTACGGCGGTCTGCCGACAGGAGGTGGTCCCGGAGGAGGAGGTCTCGGGGAAGGAAACGGTGCCCTATAAGAGGAAGCAATATTTAGTGCTTGCGAGATCATCAAGCAAAGAGGCGTTAGCATCTTACGGTGGTGTCGACACAGGCGGAGGTGGGGGCTGGTACGCAGGTGGGGGCCGTGGGGAAGGACGCTGGGGTCTGTGAATGTGGAGGTGAAACATATGCCGTGCATTAAGTGCGATGAACACCGAGTAGTAGACATTGCGCGTGGGCGTACACTTCACCGTGTTTGATGCGATCTCTTGGCATTCTGCAAATACCAATGATTGTCGAATTGCTAAATTTACAGAAAAGTGCGCTTGAGTCGAAAGTAATTGAGCGTTGTTTTCGTTCCTTATTAACGAGGAAGTGTTTGAGATGTCTTAACTGCTCACTCAACTCTTACAAATTAGCAGCTTTATTCACAGTCGCATGCACTACAATAAGCTTTATTTTATTGTTCAACAGCTTTTACTTTGATTAAGTAAACTGACCCGCTGATGCACAATATAACGAGATGAAAATCTGCACCACTGAGCACCCATCAGTTTTCATCAGCGCTCGTCATGCTCAATTGCTGGTTGCAGTAGCTGGGTAGCGACTTGTATAGCGACGAAGTTTCTTCCGACGAACCACAGAATTACTTAAATGGCAGGTCATGGCTTTTATGAAGCGCCGCACAAAAAACGCTAAAACCTTTCGCACCGAGTCGCCGCAGGGAATATTATTTTGAATGCAAAGCATTGTACACCCCAATACGCGGAAAGGTGTCGTAGGCGTAGTGGCCGAAAGACGGTAGCAAATATGATCGACGACGGAAATAGTAAAAAAAGCGGGACAAAACGCTGGAATTGACAGGAAATTTCTCAGGGAGGTTGCTGCGAGCAAAGTAAATCCATTGATCTAAATATACAATTTAGTACTTCTCGGCCTTGTTGGGAACCGAACCCGGGCGCCCGGGGTGCGAGACAAGCACGCAACACCGACGGCTCGGTGGCTCCGCGGTTCTGGTTGTCTAAAGGCGTGCTTAGTGCTCGCGTCATTGCGCACGTGATGGAGCAGCCGATGGGGAGGAGGTGGCGCCACGTCATGAGTTAGAAAATGAGCGGGTTCATGAAGTCCCGAGGACTGCATACGGTACAATGCTTTCGAATTCCCACACGTAAGCAGTAATAAATGTCTCTGCCGAATTTCTTTGCAGCTCACGGAGTTTAGTCCTGCGAGTGGATGCAGAAGCACGAATTCTTGCGTATTACATGGCATTACGCGCATCTTGGTCTGATTGGAGTTTGTCGAGCACTCCTGGTTCGTTACGTCCTCAGTTTCGTATAGATGCAATGATTGCTGTTGTAGACCCCGCCGCTGCCAAACGAATGAGATGATGATGCCGCGGCTTTCTGCAACTCAGTCTGCGTCAACTCTGCGGAAAAGCAGCGCTAGCCAGGAGACGCTAGGACCAGTTTTAGAGTGCAACTAAAATACGCAGCCATCGCCCGGCATGGAAGCCACGAGAAATGAAACTGCCCTTTACCGATTCCCATTCCGCGCCTATATCGGGGGTATAGTAAAGGCCGAAGTCTCCAACCACAAAGCGTACATACAGGACGCGAGAAAAAGCGAGACAACAGCGCTTCCCTTTTCTGTTGAAGTCGTTGAGCAAGCAGGCCAAATGGGCAGACTTCTAAATGTTTTTGGGTCAAGTGCTCTGATGGCATGCGCTTTGCGAGGGCGGACTTCACTACGGCGCTCCACAAGGCAAGTGCCCAGTCAAGTCGAAAGCTGGACACATGCGGTTCAATATGAGCGGTGAATTTGCTGGCGCGATATGGCTGCATGTGATATTGAATACTCTTCCTGCATTCCTCACTAGGATGGGTGTCAGGGCGCCGCTGTTGCTATGCTTGGTTTCGACACGGGTTGCTCGCCGAAACATTAACTTGCTTACCCCTGATGAACTCGTTTCATAGGGAACTCAGTAATTTTATTTTAATCGGAAATTCCTTCAACTGCATCACTTTGTGCCTTCCTTTCCTTCCACCGGCAAGTAAATCACGCGCTGAGATATGGCTGATAGAACGTACGCGGTCACCTGCTGGCTGCAGTCATTGGCTGTTCTTCCGTATTAGTAATTTTCCGTCCACACCCTGCATTTGTTGGAACTGTATTCTTGTCATACCTCGAACATTCCCGCCCAGTGAAAGGTGACCTCGAACCGGTTGTGACTCGTGTCCCAGCGGTAAAGAAAGAACCCATCAGTGGTATTGACAGCGCCTTTCGATTGGCGTCGAGAGAGACCTACATCGACGCAGCGAGCGTCGTTCGCGTGACGTCATCGCGAGGGCTCGTGCGCCACGTGAGCTGTGCTGTTCTGGCGTTGCCCGGGTTCCACCTGCATTGTTTTTGTCCGTTCGCTCTCGTTCTCTGTTAATTACGAGGGCCTTTAAAACGCATTGCTTCCGTGTTTTCTTTCCTCAAGCTTTCTTCAAATGAGAACAGGCATTCCCAAGCAGCAGTATATTTCTCAGGAGGAACATCACAGTGCGAGCCGACGAAGCTTAGTTAAGCGAGGTCCGGACTTTTCATGCTCTGTTATGGTCTCCGCAGTGGCAGCTTGCGTGTAAAGTACAAAGACAAGGTCCCGAAAACGTACGCTAGAAGATTCCGGAACACCCTTCATTACGGCACATATAGAGACCGTAAAAGAATGTTTAGTTTTCATATAAATATGCAAAACTCGTAGAGAATACGCGTAATCAACGTAATGAAAATGTACTTCAAGGAAACATTTGCACCTGTGGGGGCGAACACCTGGTAGAAACCTGCAAGTGGGCTTTACCATAAAGGACCTATGGCTTCGTTTAGAATTTTCATAGACAGCTCTCGTGGTTTGTGCACCATAGGTGATCATTTTCATTTGATTGACATCTCGTGTGTGACACTACGGCAGCCAGATATCCTGCTTCGGCGTCTCTGCTCCGATCGTGCTTGGAAAAGACAGCGATGCGCGTGCCAAGCTTCGCCTTCCTAGTCCTGCGTTCCTGCTCCAAACAAAGAAATGGTGCTGGCGGCCAACGTGTCAGACTTGACCGAACCCATTTAGTCAGAAACTTTGTACGCAATACAGAAACGTAGCATGAAAAGAACGATTGCTGGTGTGTTGCCTCTCGGCGACACTCCGTCAAGTACCATTGGTCAAGTGACAAAAACAGCAACGCTTGCTGCGTGGTAACAAGCATGTAAGAATCTGCTGGCTACATACAGTTACCAATGAATCCTTACCAACTGGCTCAGCTTTCTCTCGTTCTACCGTTTCTGCAACATTTCTCTCAATTTTAACTCGCTAAAGCTTCCTGCCTAGTGTAAATTTGTTTACGCTACTAGTAACGCTACTGATACCCCTACTATTATCGTCGAACCATTCCAGAGAAGAAGGGGAAAATACTGCACATGAAATATGATGAATATTTGCAAATGCTTTCATACGGTGGTCTAGGCGCAGGTGCTGGTGGCTGGTACGGCGGACCAGGGGGGCTGAAATTGTGGAAATAATAAGAATGTTGGCCTAAGCAGTCGTTAGTGACTTTCAATGGAATACACAGAAGAGGCCGTGAAAATCTTACGGTGGTCTCGCCACCGGAGGGGGCCCTGGAGGCGGTCTGGGGGGAGGAGGTGGTGGTCTGAAAGGGACAGTTGATGAAAGTTCATGTATTACACTAGACAGTGGTTGAACGGTGAATGAGTGCAGGCGTTTCTTACGGAGGTCTGGCCACTGGAGGTGGAGGAGGGAATGTAGGTGGGGGTCGCGGTGAGGGAACTTGTGGTCTGCAAAATAATTGTGCGTTTATCATGTATTCTGATGGCGGATACAAAGTGCAAGCACGTCTTCTAAATACGCGCGTAGCTTCATTTCATTTTTTTTCAAGGTGCATTACACACCAGGATTCGACATCACCTGCTCGATAGTTCTTTTATATAACATATGTAACCTCTGATTGGTGTGTTGAATAGTAGGCAAAAGCTGATTAAACGTGTATACATTTTTGATATTTTATATGGTTGTATTTTGCTGGAATTTATACAAAGTGAGAGGTTTCAAGCGAAGCAATTGAGTATTAGGTGAGATATATTCCTAAACGTTAAGCTGTAAATCAAATTTAGGAGTTATACTTTATGGCAGATGCCGTACTAAGTTTGTGAGCTACCCAATCTAATCATCGTGTAAATGCACTATTAGAATATGTGACGGTCTCTAAAAATATGACTGCAAGTGCACATAAGCGATCATGAGTTTTCTTGGTAAGAAAAAAGAAAAACAAAGCAGAGTGCATAGCGTTCAATAACTAAATACTGCTGATGGTATAAGGGGTGTGCTCGCCGTGTTCCTTCAAGGTTGAATGTTTAAAAAAAAACGAGTTGCCTATTTGAAAGGATACGCTGTTTTAGTTGTAGAAACATGCATGGAAGTAAGAGAAAGAAAATGCGTCCAAAATTCGGTAAAGAGAGCCATGCTGAGGCACGTTAGTGCTTCTCACGAGATGGCGCATGATTAAATTATTCGAACTAGCAATTACACAATTTTGTCTATATGTTTATTTACCCAGATTTGAGATGACAACAGCTCGAAAATCTATATAGGAATAGGAATATATAGGAATCTATATAGGAATCTGTATAGAAAAGCTCGTACGGTGGTCGAGGAGCAGGCGGTGGAGGTTGATACGGAGGACCAGGAGGTCTGGAAGTGGGAGAAATTCGTCGTCACCATTACATTCATCGGGGGATGTAGGTCACGGGAAAAATAAGCTTAGAGCGACGCTTACGGCGGTCTTGCCACAGGAGGAGGTCTCCGTGGGGGAGGAGGGGGTCTATAAATGTAGAAGCCATTCAGGGTGTCAAAGGCAGTGTGCGTAAATAATTATATGCTTGGAAGTTGAGGTGGCAATATTTCTTTTCTTACGGAGGTCGGGTAACAGGAGGTGGTCCTGGCGGTGGTCTCGGCGAAGGAGGAGGTGGTCTAAAAGAGGAAGCGTCAGTTAGCGCCCGCAGTATTACAGCGACTATAGTATTTCAGTAGCCGAGGGCCACGGGCTCCTTACAGTGGTCTCGCCGAGGGAGGTGGAGGCGTGTACGCAGGTGGAGGCCGTCCCGAAGGGCGCCGAGGTCTGTGAAAGGGGCAGAGAACGTTCTATCCGGCTTCCGAACGAGAAGCAATCAGCGGAAGAATACTCGTGCATTTACATGGCACCTGCTATTTTTTTTTTACGTCGGAGTATATTTCTGGCGTAACAGAGCGCCGTTGCAATGAGCGGTAATTGCCTGCTCGTTATTCGTAATGCGCCGGTGATAAAAAAATATGTATGTGTTTATGAGAGTGGCTTGTTGGGCTAGGCGGTTACGCTAGAAGAATGCCACTAGGAGAATGGGGGACGTCGTTTTCATGAATGAAGTTCAGTTGTTAGTCCAGCCACCTTGCTGTCACTTTGTCTATGTGTGCTTCTGGATTTTTCTACTTTCATGTTTGCTCCCATTCTCGTAGTGTATTGCGTGCGTTTATGTGTTTAAAGAAAGCTTCACTAATTATCAGTTTATGTGTTCACCTTCGGGCACACCATTGCGAAATTAAGGCTGAGCAGTACTAAATGCGCGTTCCTCCAGAAGGCGACCGCCCAGCAGTACTTTCAGCAACTTGTGTGCTATTTTTTCTGACCGCAGAGAGCACACTCGTACGAGTGGAAATGTCGACATGTAACCCGAATAAAGCATCGTTGTTCTATTCATCAATTTAAACTGGTTTGCTGTGCCCCGGACAACTGAAAACTCACTGCAGCGCATCAGAGGCGCTACTGTAGACCTACTATTGCGGTCGGCTTACCGCGATTGAGTGAACATTTCGAGTTACCAAACTGAGTGTTGCAATATGCACACGTTCGGTTTTGTGGGGTTAAATGCTCTTACAAAAGGAGGAATTCAGCGTTGCAGCCAGAAAAGCGTGTGAGAAGCCGTTCGTGGCAAATTATCTGGCACGCCAATGCACTCTAGAAAACTCTTTGGAACGATGTCTCGAAACTCTTGTGTTAGCCTTGAGATTAAAATTATGTAAATTCTTCTAGAAAGCCGCATGTCGCGGCAAAACGGCAAATACCACCGATAAGCAAAAGAGGAGAGACAAAGTAATGGGAAATCACAAATGAATTTGGGAAATGCATTCATACGGTGGCCTCGGCGAAGGTGCTGGCGGCTGGTACGGCGGACCAGGGGGGCTGAAATTGGGGAAGTGATAAGGACGTTGGCCTAAGCGGTTGCCGAGAAATATTCAATTGTAAACACATGAAGAGGTCGTGAAAGCCTTACGGTGGTCTGGCCACTGGAGGGGGCCCTGGAGGGGGTCTGGGCGGCGAAGGTGGTGGTCTGTAACGCACAGTTTATGCGGACTCATGTCTCGTGTGTTGTATTAGATACTGGTTGAGTAATGAATGAACACAGCCGTTTCTTACGGAGGTCTGGCCACAGGAGGTGGAGGAGGGAATGCAGGTGGGGGTCGCGGTGAAGGAACTTGTGGTCTGCAAAACGTTTGCGCAATACATATTAGGGTTCGAAGCGGGCTCCGAGCGCTGGTGGTTATGCTTAGTACGAACGTTGATTTGTTCCTTCGAAATACTGGAATTAATGTGCTGTATGCGCGAGAATTCGAGATGGAGCGTCAGATGCTCATGTACGTAATATTTATAGAAGTGAATTAGTCTTTAGGGTGGCCTTGAAGAGCTGATTGAAAGAGGATTACCGTCTCGTAGTTTTATGATAACTGTATATCAACTATATTCAGCTTTTGTTACGTAAACAATGTTCCTAGATATACTACACACAATGAAATCAGAAATGGTATTCACTCTCAAAGGTAGCCTGCAATTTGAATACATATTGAAAACATTGGTGTAATATTGCATAGCTATAATTTGCCGACATTTCGCTGTACGATACCTGCCAAGGCTCAAAGACGGTGCCCACAAGGGAGTAACAAATAAAATATATCGATATTCACATTGCCGTAATCTAGAAATCTAACAGCATGAGTACCTCCCGTGCCAAGCCATCTTAAGTATGTGGGCTACGCAAAGTAAACATTGTGTAACTAATTATTACATTGCGTAATGCTCCCTGAGCTAGTTGCTTCTGAACATGCACCATTATCATCACTGTTCAATTGCAAAACATTTATTGCAGTTTTCTAAGTGAATTATTACTATATGTTTGACATGTACGTTTGACATGTACGCATGCAAAAGAAAAGGGTAATTGGGATTCACTGGGCTAAGTGCTCAGAAATCGAAGCCGTAATCGCAAAAGCAGGCTACACTTATGGTAGGTGAACGCAGGTATTGCTCTACCTAGCATTAACACAGTCATCTATAAATACCAAACTAATAACCTTTTTACGGGAAAGAATCAGATGCGAGAACTGAATTCTCATAAACTCGTCCAGACTCGTAAAGGACTGTCATTCTGCCCACGCTGCGTCAACGGCCATGTACGATGGGCCTGCGCTGTCTCTCACGCGGGCGCCAGCTCGGTATTTAGCCTCGGGAGGTTGCCTCCGGCCATTGGTTGCAGCAGCTCGTCGGGGTCTTGGTGAGCGCTCTTTCTTTGTTTCAGGAGCGCGCATCTTTGCGATTGTGTCTCTCTGTGTTCTGCTTCTCCTTTCCACTGCCTTGGGGCGCACGGTGACAAGAGCGTTGGCTGAAATTGGCAGGTGACCCTTTCTAGGCACATCCCAACTCTCATTATTTCTATGCGGGGCGTCCCTGTCGTCCAATATTGACGGCTGTGTGGCACTTTGGCATCCAGGTGCTGTGTAGTTGTAAACACGTATGCTTACCACTGCATCGAACTGCCCTACTGCATTCAAACGCCACGGAATAAATCTTGCAAGCGTCGCTTAGACTGTTCCTCGCTCCGGTCCAGAGTTGCGAGAGGTGGCAGCGTGCGTCCACGCGACAGGCGCAGCCCGCGCTGCTTGTTTGACGTTCGAGTAGCGTGCGCGCTGCACAACTGGGGAGGAGCGCATTTTGGTGTCTCCCAAGTGGCGACGGAGTTGCGAGAGTTCGTGTCTCTGTGCGCGAGTGGTTGCCACCGAGAGAACGAACTGTGGCAAAACACAGGGCAGGCTGACGCTCGCTTAACACGCTGCCACAGGTGCCTACAAAGAGGCAACAATTTGAAGCGCACCCTGCGGTGAGCATTAGCCGCGTGACTGGCTTCGATCAGGTATGCACATGAGGCCTGCTGCCTCTCTCGAGAAAGAACGTACAGGTAACGCCAGGGGCACTTGTAACGCAGCGATAAGAGTTTGCCATGTGCTAAAATATGATAAAGAACAACGTTGCCGGGAACGTAACATCACTGCTCAACATGCACAGCCCGAAACAAGCCTAAAGGCGAAATAGCTGGTGTGACTCTCGAAACTGTCGGCAGGAGCAATGTTAGTGCTCGTGCTGCTCCGTGAAAAGCCAGCCTAAGTGCTGAATAGAATGTTCGACGGTGGCAGTCCCGGAGGAAGTGCGGACATCTTTATGCCATGGGACGAAAGCGTTAGACACTCGGAAGGCGTCAGCTCAGTGGGGAGCTCGGTGAATAATCACTCAGACGGGCTGCATAGCGGTAGGATGGCTTTTGGAAATAGTTTCTGCCTTTTGTATCTTCGACTGGTCCCCTCCATCTTCCGGCAGATCTGGTGATCCTCAGAGGGTGAGGACGCAGACCGAACACGTCACTCGGAGGACCAAATGGCCTCGTTACTGCAGCAACCACCTGGTTTCGACTGTACTAAGCCCGTGGCGCTGCCGTGAAGCACGGTGGACGCGGGACGAGCGTCCGTCAAGCAGGCGGTGGTCGCCGACAGCAGCGACGCTGTGCGGTGATGACGGAAACGATTCAGTCGCGACGACCGGGCTGCTCGAAGACGGAGGCGAACGATCGAGAGGAGCCCACCGAACGCGCGCCCTCTCTCAACGAGGCAACGCCGCTCGCGAGAGCGCTCAGACAGGACCAGGCGAAGATAGGCAATTATACATACAACATAAATGGCATGGAGGAAAACACTGGTATCCTTACTCTGTGAAGTACAGAGAAATCGATGCCCGAATTGCAAAGAAACGGTGTAATACTTCTAGGTAGACGCATGCAGGCTGTGTCAGTAAAGACGTTGGAAATTCTGTGAACACTGGGTAGCTCAGATAACAGCCTTTGACGGGATAGTTTTTACCACAGCTGTGTAAAAATAGATTCCCTGAGCTACATACTCCTACAATCAGAAAATCGATCAACTTTTATTCCAAAGAATCAGGGGACCGGTATTACACAACAATTGAAGCGCATAACCACCGTGCAGACAAAGAGTTTTGGACTGGCAAAATCATAAGGCTGCTCAACATGGCGCAACAACACATTCCGGCTGACTTGGTCCGCTAAAATCGAAACTGCAAGACGAAAAAACCGCAAGTTGTGTCCGCCTATGAGAGCCTTGTGAGAGACGTCGCAGGATTCGCCTAGTCGTCAAGCGAGCATAAGTAGGCGGGCTCGTCAAAGCGGCGATCGCGTGATGATTCATCAGATGTGTTATATACGAAAGCTCGTATAAGCTCTCCTGTCCTTCATACTTTGTGGTTGCATGCGATTGCGCTGTATCAATTTTTATGTCAAGTATGCACTAACTCGCCCAGAAAGAAGTATTAATGAGGTGGTCGTCGAATTGACGGCGGAGCTTGGAAGGCGTGTTACCGAGGCCTATAAATGGAAGAGATGTCTGGCCACGCGCCCAAAAACGTTATCTCTCTTCAGAACGTACCTAGTGCCCAAAGAATGGTCGTTGTTTGTCTCACGTGAGTCTCCTTTCTTAAAAACGCCACCCTCGCTACTTTTTTGTTCAAATTGAAACGTCAGGCACATAACACGCATGCCGTTCGCCCCCTGGAAGCGGTTAAGAAAGAATTGGGACTGGATGACGGCTACGCTTGGGGAGAGGATAGGCGCCGCCAAAGTGGTGCAGTTCTCTGATGAGTGGTGGTTCGCTGCGCAAGGAAATCCTAACGAGCATTACTGTGTTCTCGCCACAGGACTAGCCGTCGTGGAACAGAAGGTGCATCGTGCAATGCCCTTGAAGCGTTCGGGTATGTTTTGCATGGTGATGTGTGTCTGAACACACACTGCGACGTCATGTTTCCTTACTGTGGTCTGGCGACAGGAGGTGGTCCCACAGGAGGCCTCGGGGAAGGAAACGGTGGTCTACAAAAGAAAGCAGTATTTGGTGGGTGTGAGAAAAGCAGGGAAGGGAGAAACAGCATGAATATCTTACGGTGGTCTCGCCACAGGTGGGGGTGGAGGCTGGTACGCAGGTGGGGGCCGTGGGGACGGACGCTGGGGTCTGTGAAGGTGGAGGCGATAAATAACAGGGGCAGCGAAGACAAGTGCGAATATTGGCTACATATTATTTGGATAAAGCATTTTAGATGTCGGGTGGCTTCCATGTCAGAAATACAGAAACAAGAGCTCATGCCAAGTTTGCAGAAGATTGAATTTGCGTGGAAATTAAATGTTGGGCGTATTGTTTTGAAGACTTTTGGGAATATTCGGTTCTTCATGACATAATTTATGGTTTGCACACTGATTTCGTGCTTCTTGGGTCTTTCCTCGACCGACCATCAGATGTACTGAAAATAAAATTATTGAGTTTTAATCCAAGGCATCTGTCTCCGAGTTCAGCCGCTTTTTTTTTCCCTATAGCTGCTGTCAGTGTACGTTGCCGTTATCGTGGGCCAATCCCGGTGATAGTGAAGCCTAAAATTGTGCGCCAAATCGACGAATGGGCATTTGAAACAGGGCATTAGTTTGCTTTCAATCTTACGTCTTCCCCTTAGAAACATTGTCTTAGTCATGATAAATATATGTAATATGGGATATCATACCGAGATAACCATTCCCTACAGAACATTTCAATTATATATATGGCCATTCTCTACATATCGTGACTGCATCTCAATGCGTACGCGACAACTACAGTTCAGCCTGCCAAACGTTTTCAACTGCAAATCGACCAATATGGCAAGTACGGCTGCGGACGCACACGAATACGAGAAGACAATGTGCTGCTTTGAGCATCGGCCTTCTAGGCCAGTTTACCAGTCCTAACGGATTTACACACAATCTCGGTCGATCGGTCTGCGAACTTCATAGCGCAGCCTTAGTTTTAACTTGCATATACGTTTAGGACCTGAGTTCGGCCCTTATCTCTTCTTGTCCTTCGGACCAACTCGGACCTGTTTCGGCGCCATGGTCGGGCGCCTCAACTCACACCTACTCTGGAATAAATTAGCGGTTTCTCTTTGCTGGCTGATCACTGACCCGACCCGTGTGCGTAGCCCTTTATACGCAACATCCTCTAAATAAGGTGTTAACTGTTGGGGATTTTACTGACCAAAAGGGCAATGCGATTATAAGGCACCCTGTCGCGGGGAAGGCGAGGGCAACGTACCACTGCACCCAGTGCAGTGGTACGTGAGCGTATTTCCATTCCGCCCGCATCGCAATTCTGGCGACGAGATCGAACACGCCTCCACGAGATCAAAAACCACTGTGTCGTGAGGCGTGTTATGCGGAAGACACGGGGATACCCGCATGACCTGTGGTTAACTCATCGAAACCGCTGCAATCCCCCGTGCTAGTGCATAGCACACAAAACATGACTACGCAATTAGAGATACATATACCGCGGAATAAAGGAGAACAGACCAAGCAATTTAAGAGCGAATATTAGATATTGCATGATGAAGTAAAATTATGGAATTGATTTCATACGGTGGTCTAGGCGCAGGTGGTGGTGGCTGGTACGGCGGGCCAGGGGGACTGGAATGGTGGAAATGATAACGATGTAGATCTAAGCGGTTCTGAGCCATTTCAAATGGAGTACACATAAGAGGCCGTGAAAGTCTTACGGCGGTCTCGCCACTGGAGGGGGCCCTGGAGGAGGCCTGGGGGGAGGAGGTGGTGGTCTGCAAGGGACAGTTGATGAGGGTTTATGTCTTATAATACGTAGTGGTTGAAGAGTGAATGAGAGCAGTCGTTTCTTACGGAGGTCTGGCTACAGGAGGTGGAGGAGGGAATGCCGTTGGGGGTCGCGGTGAGGGAACCTGCGGTCTGCAAAATGTTTGTGCAATACGTATTAAGGTGCAAGGCAAACTCGTTTGCCAAATACAAGTGTCTACTCCAATGTAATGATTCAGTAGGAGCTGCTTGTTCCTATTTTACACTGGCTTGAAGAATTCATTTATGTAATATGTATAAATATAGGAGCAGAATACTGTTTAAGGGGCTTCGGGAAAGCTGGTATAGGCATCTTTACATTGCTTAATTAAAAATTCAAATTTGCTTGCGTTGCTATTCTTACTTAAACACCAAATATAAATCCAAGTGTTCGGAGAATAATGACGTAGATCACAAAGAGTACCTATAAATCGAAGAGACTCAACACCAGTAGGTCTGAATATAAGAGTGAAAATACACGTCGTTTAGTCAAAAGTGTAAAGTGCGAAGCGCTCAAAATTCATGTAACTGTTGTAGAATAGATTGAATTGCCAACAGAGGTTGATAGAAAAAATTCGCTGCAGTTTTCTCGGCAGATGAGTACTCGATGTTTTATATGAAATAAATATCTGCAGGTTATGGTGCTTGAGTATATCGACTGCTAAAAAAGTAAAGCCCTAATTGAAATAACAAGCTTTAAGTGTTGTAGGCAGACAAATAAGCATCAGTCACACTCAAATTATCACGGGTAACGACAATCCTCAAAGTGATAAAAGCTTAGTGTTCAAACGACTACTTCGACACTCGCAATAACCTCGCGCTGATGAATTCGGCATTACAATCAATATCGGTTTAGTTTATTGGCCGAAATAAAAACTGGCAGGCAGAAAAACGCTAGTTGTATGTGCTTATCAAGCGTTCGTCAGAGATGTGGCTTCTTTTCACTCGTCATATGGTAAGCGTGTTATAGCGTGTTGATAAAATTTCCATGTCGATTGCTTCATTATAAATATGTCATCCTATATAAGAAAGCTCGTAACGGAGGTCGAGGAACTGGTGCTGGAGGTTGATACGGTGTACCAGGAGGGCTGAAGGTGGCATGAATGTCGGGTTACCATTAGAGCTGTGCGTCAAACTATGCGATAAAAACTCACAAAGGCAATATAATGCTAATGAGCCTGAAAGTTGTCTGGGTCGTGGTGGTCAATAAGAGCGCAAAGGTTTCAAATTGTGCGCGGCCATTTTGTTATGTTGCGTGTTTCCCGAGATAGAAAGTTGGGCAATACATTCTTACGGCGGTCTGCCGACAGGAGGTGGTCCCGGAGGAGGAGGTCTCGGGGAAGGAAATGGTGCCCTATAAGAGGAAGCAATATTTAGTGCTTGCGAGATCATCAAGCAAAGAGGCGTTAGCATCTTACGGTGGTGTCGACACAGGCGGAGGTGGGGGCTGGTACGCAGGTGGGGGCCGTGGGGAAGGACGCTGGGGTCTGTGAATGTGGAGGTGAAACATATGCCGTGCATTAAGTGCGATGAACACCGAGTAGTAGACATTGCGCGTGGGCGTACACTTCACCGTGTTTGATGCGATCTCTTGGCATTCTGCAAATACCAATGATTGTCGAATTGCTAAATTTACAGAAAAGTGCGCTTGAGTCGAAAGTAATTGAGCGTTGTTTTCGTTCCTTATTAACGAGGAAGTGTTTGAGATGTCTTAACTGCTCACTCAACTCTTACAAATTAGCAGCTTTATTCACAGTCGCATGCACTACAATAAGCTTTATTTTATTGTTCAACAGCTTTTACTTTGATTAAGTAAACTGACCCGCTGATGCACAATATTACGAGATGACAATTTGCACCACTGAGCACCCATCAGTTTTCATCAGCGCTCGTCATGCTCAATTGCTGGTTGCAGTAGCTGGGTAGCGACTTGTATAGCGACGAAGTTTCTTCCGACGAACCACAGAATTACTTAAATGGCAGGTCATGGCTTTTATGAAGCGCCGCACAAAAAACGTTAAAACCTTTCGCACCGAGTCGCCGCAGGGAATATTATTTTGAATGCAGAGCATTGTACACCCCAATACGCGGAAAGGCGTCGTAGGCGTAGTGGCCGAAAGACGGTAGCAAATATGATCGACGACGGAAATAGTAAAAAAAGCGGGACAAAACGCTGGAATTGACAGGAAATTTCTCAGGGAGGTTGCTGCGAGCAAAGTAAATCCATTGATCTAAATATACAATTTAGTACTTCTCGGCCTGGTTGGGAACCGAACCCGGGCGCCCGGGGTGCGAGACAAGCACGCAACACCGACGGCTCGGTGGCTCCGCGGTTCTGGTTGTCTAAAGGCGTGCTTAGTGCTCGCGTCATTGCGCACGTGATGGAGCAGCCGATGGGGAGGAGGTGGCGCAACGTCATGAGTTAGAAAATGAGCGGGTTCATGAAGTCCCGAGGACTGCATACGGTACAATGCTTTCGAATTCCCACACGTAAGCAGTAATAAGTGTCTCTGCCGAATTTCTTTGCAGCTCACGGAGTTTAGTCCTGCGAGTGGATGCAGAAGCACGAATTCTTGCGTATTACATGGCATTACGCGCATCTTGGTCTGATTGGAGTTTGTCGAGCACTCCTGGTTCGTTACGTCCTCAGTTTCGTATAGATGCAATGATTGCTGTTGTAGACCCCGCCGCTGCCAAACGAATGAGATGATGATTCCGCGGCTTTCTGCAACTCAGTCTGCGTCAACTCTGCGGAAAAGCAGCGCTAGCCAGGAGACGCTAGGACCAGTTTTAGAGTGCAACTAAAATACGCAGCCATCGCCCGGCATGGAAGCCACGAGAAATGAAACTGCCCTTTACCGATTCCCATTCCGCGCCTATATCGGGGGTATAGTAAAGGCCGAAGTCTCCAACCACAAAGCGTACATACAGGACGCGAGAAAAAGCGAGACAACAGCGCTTCCCTTTTCTGTTGAAGTCGTTGAGCAAGCAGGCCAAATGGGCAGACTTCTAAATGTTTTTGGGTCAAGTGCTCTGATGGCATGCGCTTTGCGAGGGCGGACTTCACTACGGCGCTCCACAAGGCAAGTGCCCAGTCAAGTCGAAAGCTGGACACATGCGGTTCAATATGAGCGGTGAATTTGCTGGCGCGATATGGCTGCATGTGATATTGAATACTCTTCCTGCATTCCTCACTAGGATGGGTGTCAGGGCGCCGCTGTTGCTATGCTTGGTTTCGACACGGGTTGCTCGCCGAAACATTAACTTGCTTACCCCTGATGAACTTGTTTCATAGGGAACTCAGTAATTTTATTTTAATCGGAAATTCCTTCAACTGCATCACTTTGTGCCTTCCTTTCCTTCCACCGGCAAGTAAATCACGCGCTGAGATATGGCTGATAGAACGCAAGCGGTCACCTGCTGGCTGCAGTCATTGGCTGTTCTTCCGTATTAGTAATTTTCCGTCCACACCCTGCATTTGTTGGAACTGTATTCTTGTCATACCTCGAACATTCCCGCCCAGTGAAAAGTAACCTCGAACCGGTTGTGACTCGTGTCCCAGCGGTAAAGAAAGAACCCATCAGTGGTATTGACAGCGCCTCTCGATTGGCGTCGAGAGAGACCTACATCGACGCAGCGAGCGTCGTTCGCGTGACGTCATCGCGAGGGCTCGTGCGCCACGTGAGCTGTGCTGTTCTGGCGTTGCCCGGGTTCCACCTGCATTGTTTTTGTCCGTTCGCTCTCGTTCTCTGCTAATTACGGGGGGCCTTTAAAACGCATTGCTTCCGTGTTTTCTTCCCTCAAGCTTTCTTCAAATGAGAACAGGCATTCCCAAGCAGCAGTATATTTCTCGCGAGGAACATCACAGTGCGAGCCGACGACGCTTAGTTAAGCGAGGTCCGGACTTTTCATGCTCTGTTATGGTCTCCGCAGTGGCAGCTTGCGTGTAAAGTACAAAGACAAGGTCCCGAAAACATACGCTAGAAGATTCCGGAACACTCTTCATTACGGCACATATAGAGACCGTGAAAGAATGTTTAGTTTTCATATAAACATGCAAAACTCGTAGAGAATACGCGTAATCAACGTAATGAAAATGTACTTCTAGGAAACATTTGCAGCTGTGGGGGCGAACACCTGGTAGAAACCTGCAAGTGGGCTTTACCATAAAGGACCTATGGCTTCGTTTAGAATCTGCATAGACAGCTCTCGTGGTTTGTGAACCATAGGTGATCATTTTCATTTGATTGACATCTCGTTTGTGACACTACGGCAGCCGGATATCCTGCTTCGGCGTCTCTGCTCCGATCGTGCTTGGAAAAGATAGCGAGGCGCGTGCCAAGCTTCGCCTTCCTCGTCCTGCGTTCCTGCTCCAAACAAACAAATGGCGCTGGCGGCCAACGTGTCAGACTTGACCGAAGACATTTAGTCAGAAACTTTGTACGCAATACAGAAACGTAGCATGAAAAGAACGATTGCTGGTGTGTTGCCTCTCGGCGACACTCCGTCAAGTACCATTGGTCAAGTGACAAAAACAGCAACACTTGCTGCGTGGTAACAAGCATGTAAGAATCTGCTGGCTACATACAGTTACCAATGAATCCTTACCAACTGGCTCAGCTTTTTCTCGTTCTACCGTTTCTGCAACATTTCTCTCAATTTTAACTCGCTAAAGCTTCCCGCCTAGTGTAAATTTGTTTACGCTACTAGTAACGCTACTGATACCCCTACTATTATCGTCGAACCATTCCAGAGAAGAAGGGGAAAATACTGCACAAGAAATATGATGAATATTTGCAAGTGCTTTCATACGGTGGTCTAGGCGCAGGTGCTGGTGGCTGGTACGGTGGACCAGGGGGGCTGAAATTGTGGAAATAATAAGAATGTTGGCCTAAGCAGTCGTTAGTGACTTCAATGGAATACACAGATGAGGCCATGAAAATCTTACGGTGGTCTCGCCACCGGAGGGGGCCCTGGAGGCGGTCTGGGGGGAGGAGGTGGTGGTCTGAAAGGGACAGTTGATGAGAGTTCATGTATTACACTAGACAGTGGTTGAACGGTGAATGAGTGCAGGCGTTTCTTACGGAGGTCTGGCCACTGGAGGTGGAGGAGGGAATGTAGGTGGGGGTCGCGGTGAGGGAACTTGTGGTCTGCAAAATAATTGTGCATTTATCATGTATCTAGATGGTGGATACAAAGTGCAAGCACGTCTTCTAAATACGCGCGTAGCTTCATTTCATTTTTTTTCAAGGTGCATTACACACCAGGATTCGACATCACCTGCTCGATAGTTCTTTTATGCAACATATGTAACCCCTGATTGGTGTGTTGAATAGTAGGCAAAAGCTGATTAAACGTGTATACATTTTTGATATTTTATATGGTTGTAATTTGCCGGCATTTATAGACAGCGAGCAGTTTCAATCGAAGCAGTTGAGTAATATGTGAGATATATATTCCTAAACGTTAAGCAGTAAATCAGATTTAGAAATGATACCTTCATGGAGAAGCCGTACAAGTCTCTAAAAATATAGTGGCTGCTATACATAAGCGATTAGGACGTGTCTTGGGAAGACAAAAGAAAATAAATTAGGGCGGATGGCGCTCAGTGGAAAAATTCTGAATATTTGATATGGGGGCTGCTCGCCATGCTCCTTCACTGTGCCAAACACTAAAAAATGAATGCCATATGAAAAGGATACGCTTTATTAGTTTCAGAAGAAGTTGAGTTTGGCCAAGTTTGTGTTTACTGCATATTAGATTGACCGCAAATAAAGACGGGTAAGCGCAGTTCATAGTTACCGACCATGTCGTTTTTGTGTTTGCTTCCGCTGCGCCTGCCTTTATTTGCGGTCAATAAGATATGCCCTGTTAGTTGTAGGGAGGACGTGGAAGTAACTAAGTGAACTAACTGGAGGTAAGCTGGCAATTGCACACTTACACAGCTCGAAAATCTAATTAACGGGAGGTTTCAAGTCCGCGAACCAAAACCTTTATATCTAGAATTCCTATGGTACTCGCAAAAAGCTGAGGCTGCTAAATTGAGCGGAGCATTAGATATCGGGTGTTGAATCTTGTAAGTCCCAAGAGCAGGAGTGGCTGTTTCTGCATCGTCATGTAGCAAACATGTGTGAGCGTCAGCCAGCAATGGCGCCGCGATATGCAACAAGTGATGGATAAATGTATAGGAAAGCTCGTACGGTGGTCGAGGAGCAGGCGGTGGAGGTTGATACGGAGGACCAGGAGGTCTGGAAGTAGGAGAAATTCGTCGTCACCATTACATTCATCGGGGGATGTAGGTCACGGGAAAAATAAGCTTAGAGCGACGCTTACGGCGGTCTTGCCACAGGAGGAGGTCTCCGTGGGGGAGGAGGGGGTCTATAAATGTAGAAGCCATTCAGGGTGTCAAAGGCAGTGCGCGTAAATAATTATATGCTTGGAAGCTGAGGTGGCAATATTTCTTTTCTTACGGAGGTCGGGTAACAGGAGGCGGTCCTGGCGGTGGTCTCGGCGAAGGAGGAGGTGGTCTAAAAGAGGAAGCGTCAGTTAGCGCTCGCAGTATTACAGCGACTAGTATTTCAGTAGCCGAGGGCCACGGGCTCCTTACAGTGGTCTCGCCGAGGGAGGTGGAGGCGTGTACGCAGGTGGAGGCCGTCCCGAAGGGCGCCGAGGTCTGTGAAAGGAGCAGAGAACGTTCTATCCGGCTTCCGAACGAGAAGCAATCAGCGGAAGAATACTCGTGTATTTACATGGCACCTGCGATTTTTTTTTTACGTCGGAGTATATTTCTGGCGTAACAGAGCGCCGTTGCAATGAGCGGTAATTGCCTGCTCGTTATTCGTAATGCGCCGGTGATAAAAAAATATGTATGTGTTTATGAGAGTGGCTTGTTGGGCTAGGCGGTTACGCTAGAAGAATGCCACTAGGAGAATGGGGGACGTCGTTTTCATGAATGAAGTTCAGTTGTTAGTCCAGCCACCTTGCTGTCACTTTGTCTATGTGTGCTTCTGGATTTTTCTACTTTCATGTTTGCTCCCATTCTCGTAGTGTATTGCGTGCGTTTATGTGTTTAAAGAAAGCTTCACTAATTATCAGTTTATGTGTTCACCTTCGGGCACACCATTGCGAAATTAAGGCTGAGCAGTAGTAAATGCGCGTTCCTCCAGAAGGCGACCGCCCAGCAGTACTTTCAGCAACTTGTGTGCTATTTTTTCTGACCGCAGAGGGCACACTCGTACGAGTGGAAATGTCGACATGTAACCCGAATAAAGCATCGTTGTTCTATTCATCAATTTAAACTGGTTTGCTGTGCCCCGGACAACTGAAAACTCACTGCAGCGCATCAGAGGCGCTACTGTAGACCTACTATTGCGGTCGGCTTACCGCGATTGAGTGAACATTTCGAGTTACCAAACTGAGTGTTGCAATATGCACACGTTCGGTTTTGTGGGGTTAAATGCTCTTACAAAAGGAGGAATTCAGCGTTGCAGCCAGAAAAGCGTGTGAGAAGCCGTTCGTGGCAAATTATCTGGCACGCCAATGCACTCTAGAAAACTCTTTGGAACGATGTCTCGAAACTCTTGTGTTAGCCTTGAGATTAAAATTATGTAAATTCTTCTAGAAAGCCGCATGTCGCGGCAAAACGGCAAATACCACCGATAAGCAAAAGAGGAGAGACAAAGTAATGGGAAATCACAAATGAATTTGGGAAATGCATTCATACGGTGGCCTCGGCGAAGGTGCTGGCGGCTGGTACGGCGGACCAGGGGGGCTGAAATTGGGGAAGTGATAAGGACGTTGGCCTAAGCGGTTGCCGAGAAATATTCAATTGTAAACACATGAAGAGGTCGTGAAAGCCTTACGGTGGTCTGGCCACTGGAGGGGGCCCTGGAGGGGGTCTGGGCGGCGAAGGTGGTGGTCTGTAACGCACAGTTTATGCGGACTCATGTCTCGTGTGTTGTATTAGATACTGGTTGAGTAATGAATGAACACAGCCGTTTCTTACGGAGGTCTGGCCACAGGAGGTGGAGGAGGGAATGCAGGTGGGGGTCGCGGTGAAGGAACTTGTGGTCTGCAAAACGTTTGCGCAATACATATTAGGGTTCGAAGCGGGCTCCGAGCGCTGGTGGTTATGCTTAGTACGAACGTTGATTTGTTCCTTCGAAATACTGGAATTAATGTGCTGTATGCGCGAGAATTCGAGATGGAGCGTCAGATGCTCATGTACGTAATATTTATAGAAGTGAATTAGTCTTTAGGGTGGCCTTGAAGAGCTGATTGAAAGAGGATTACCGTCTCGTAGTTTTATGATAACTGTATATCAACTATATTCAGCTTTTGTTACGTAAACAATGTTCCTAGATATACTACACACAATGAAATCAGAAATGGTATTCACTCTCAAAGGTAGCCTGCAATTTGAATACATATTGAAAACATTGGTGTAATATTGCATAGCTATAATTTGCCGACATTTCGCTGTACGATACCTGCCAAGGCTCAAAGACGGTGCCCACAAGGGAGTAACAAATAAAATATATCGATATTCACATTGCCGTAATCTAGAAATCTAACAGCATGAGTACCTCCCGTGCCAAGCCATCTTAAGTATGTGGGCTACGCAAAGTAAACATTGTGTAACTAATTATTACATTGCGTAATGCTCCCTGAGCTAGTTGCTTCTGAACATGCACCATTATCATCACTGTTCAATTGCAAAACATTTATTGCAGTTTTCTAAGTGAATTATTACTATATGTTTGACATGTACGTTTGACATGTACGCATGCAAAAGAAAAGGGTAATTGGGATTCACTGGGCTAAGTGCTCAGAAATCGAAGCCGTAATCGCAAAAGCAGGCTACACTTATGGTAGGTGAACGCAGGTATTGCTCTACCTAGCATTAACACAGTCATCTATAAATACCAAACTAATAACCTTTTTACGGGAAAGAATCAGATGCGAGAACTGAATTCTCATAAACTCGTCCAGACTCGTAAAGGACTGTCATTCTGCCCACGCTGCGTCAACGGCCATGTACGATGGGCCTGCGCTGTCTCTCACGCGGGCGCCAGCTCGGTATTTAGCCTCGGGAGGTTGCCTCCGGCCATTGGTTGCAGCAGCTCGTCGGGGTCTTGGTGAGCGCTCTTTCTTTGTTTCAGGAGCGCGCATCTTTGCGATTGTGTCTCTCTGTGTTCTGCTTCTCCTTTCCACTGCCTTGGGGCGCACGGTGACAAGAGCGTTGGCTGAAATTGGCAGGTGACCCTTTCTAGGCACATCCCAACTCTCATTATTTCTATGCGGGGCGTCCCTGTCGTCCAATATTGACGGCTGTGTGGCACTTTGGCATCCAGGTGCTGTGTAGTTGTAAACACGTATGCTTACCACTGCATCGAACTGCCCTACTGCATTCAAACGCCACGGAATAAATCTTGCAAGCGTCGCTTAGACTGTTCCTCGCTCCGGTCCAGAGTTGCGAGAGGTGGCAGCGTGCGTCCACGCGACAGGCGCAGCCCGCGCTGCTTGTTTGACGTTCGAGTAGCGTGCGCGCTGCACAACTGGGGAGGAGCGCATTTTGGTGTCTCCCAAGTGGCGACGGAGTTGCGAGAGTTCGTGTCTCTGTGCGCGAGTGGTTGCCACCGAGAGAACGAACTGTGGCAAAACACAGGGCAGGCTGACGCTCGCTTAACACGCTGCCACAGGTGCCTACAAAGAGGCAACAATTTGAAGCGCACCCTGCGGTGAGCATTAGCCGCGTGACTGGCTTCGATCAGGTATGCACATGAGGCCTGCTGCCTCTCTCGAGAAAGAACGTACAGGTAACGCCAGGGGCACTTGTAACGCAGCGATAAGAGTTTGCCATGTGCTAAAATATGATAAAGAACAACGTTGCCGGGAACGTAACATCACTGCTCAACATGCACAGCCCGAAACAAGCCTAAAGGCGAAATAGCTGGTGTGACTCTCGAAACTGTCGGCAGGAGCAATGTTAGTGCTCGTGCTGCTCCGTGAAAAGCCAGCCTAAGTGCTGAATAGAATGTTCGACGGTGGCAGTCCCGGAGGAAGTGCGGACATCTTTATGCCATGGGACGAAAGCGTTAGACACTCGGAAGGCGTCAGCTCAGTGGGGAGCTCGGTGAATAATCACTCAGACGGGCTGCATAGCGGTAGGATGGCTTTTGGAAATAGTTTCTGCCTTTTGTATCTTCGACTGGTCCCCTCCATCTTCCGGCAGATCTGGTGATCCTCAGAGGGTGAGGACGCAGACCGAACACGTCACTCGGAGGACCAAATGGCCTCGTTACTGCAGCAACCACCTGGTTTCGACTGTACTAAGCCCGTGGCGCTGCCGTGAAGCACGGTGGACGCGGGACGAGCGTCCGTCAAGCAGGCGGTGGTCGCCGACAGCAGCGACGCTGTGCGGTGATGACGGAAACGATTCAGTCGCGACGACCGGGCTGCTCGAAGACGGAGGCGAACGATCGAGAGGAGCCCACCGAACGCGCGCCCTCTCTCAACGAGGCAACGCCGCTCGCGAGAGCGCTCAGACAGGACCAGGCGAAGATAGGCAATTATACATACAACATAAATGGCATGGAGGAAAACACTGGTATCCTTACTCTGTGAAGTACAGAGAAATCGATGCCCGAATTGCAAAGAAACGGTGTAATACTTCTAGGTAGACGCATGCAGGCTGTGTCAGTAAAGACGTTGGAAATTCTGTGAACACTGGGTAGCTCAGATAACAGCCTTTGACGGGATAGTTTTTACCACAGCTGTGTAAAAATAGATTCCCTGAGCTACATACTCCTACAATCAGAAAATCGATCAACTTTTATTCCAAAGAATCAGGGGACCGGTATTACACAACAATTGAAGCGCATAACCACCGTGCAGACAAAGAGTTTTGGACTGGCAAAATCATAAGGCTGCTCAACATGGCGCAACAACACATTCCGGCTGACTTGGTCCGCTAAAATCGAAACTGCAAGACGAAAAAACCGCAAGTTGTGTCCGCCTATGAGAGCCTTGTGAGAGACGTCGCAGGATTCGCCTAGTCGTCAAGCGAGCATAAGTAGGCGGGCTCGTCAAAGCGGCGATCGCGTGATGATTCATCAGATGTGTTATATACGAAAGCTCGTATAAGCTCTCCTGTCCTTCATACTTTGTGGTTGCATGCGATTGCGCTGTATCAATTTTTATGTCAAGTATGCACTAACTCGCCCAGAAAGAAGTATTAATGAGGTGGTCGTCGAATTGACGGCGGAGCTTGGAAGGCGTGTTACCGAGGCCTATAAATGGAAGAGATGTCTGGCCACGCGCCCAAAAACGTTATCTCTCTTCAGAACGTACCTAGTGCCCAAAGAATGGTCGTTGTTTGTCTCACGTGAGTCTCCTTTCTTAAAAACGCCACCCTCGCTACTTTTTTGTTCAAATTGAAACGTCAGGCACATAACACGCATGCCGTTCGCCCCCTGGAAGCGGTTAAGAAAGAATTGGGACTGGATGACGGCTACGCTTGGGGAGAGGGTAGGCGCCGCCAAAGTGGTGCAGTTCTCTGATGAGTGGTGTTTCGCTGCGCAAGGAAATCCTAACGAGCATTACTGTGTTCTCGCCACAGGACTAGCCGTCGTGGAACAGAAGGTGCATCGTGCAATGCCCTTGAAGCGTTCGGGTATGTTTTGCATGGTGATGTGTGTCTGAACACACACTGCTACGTCATGTTTCCTTACGGTGGTCTGGCGACAGGAGGTGGTCCGACAGGAGGCCTCGGGGAAGGAAACGGTGGTCTACAAAAGAAAGCAGTATTTGGTGGGTGTGAGAAAAGCAGGGAAGGGAGAAACAGCATGAATATCTTACGGTGGTCTCGCCACAGGTGGGGGTGGAGGCTGGTACGCAGGTGGGGGCCGTGGGGACGGACGCTGGGGTCTGTGAAGGTGGAGGCGATAAATAACAGGGGCAGCGAAGACAAGTGCGAATATTGGCTACATATTATTTGGATAAAGCATTTTAGATGTCGGGTGGCTTCCATGTCAGAAATACAGAAACAAGAGCTCATGCCAAGTTTGCAGAAGATTGAATTTGCGTGGAAATTAAATGTTGGGCGTATTGTTTTGAAGACTTTTGGGAATATTCGGTTCTTCATGACATAATTTATGGTTTGCACACTGATTTCGTGCTTCTTGGGTCTTTCCTCGACCGACCATCAGATGTACTGAAAATAAAATTATTGAGTTTTAATCCAAGGCATCTGTCTCCGAGTTCAGCCGCTTTTTTTTTCCCTATAGCTGCTGTCAGTGTACGTTGCCGTTATCGTGGGCCAATCCCGGTGATAGTGAAGCCTAAAATTGTGCGCCAAATCGACGAATGGGCATTTGAAACAGGGCATTAGTTTGCTTTCAATCTTACGTCTTCCCCTTAGAAACATTGTCTTAGTCATGATAAATATATGTAATATGGGATATCATATCGAGATAACCATTCCCTACAGAACATTTCAATTATATATATGGCCATTCTCTACATATCGTGACTGCATCTCAATGCGTACGCGACAACTACAGTTCAGCCTGCCAAACGTTTTCAACTGCAAATCGACCAATATGGCAAGTACGGCTGCGGACGCACACGAATACGAGAAGACAATGTGCTGCTTTGAGCATCGGCCTTCTAGGCCAGTTTACCAGTCCTAACGGATTTACACACAATCTCGGTCGATCGGTCTGCGAACTTCATAGCGCAGCCTTAGTTTTAACTTGCATATACGTTTAGGACCTGAGTTCGGCCCTTATCTCTTCTTGTCCTTCGGACCAACTCGGACCTGTTTCGGCGCCATGGTCGGGCGCCTCAACTCACACCTACTCTGGAATAAATTAGCGGTTTCTCTTTGCTGGCTGATCACTGACCCGACCCGTGTGCGTAGCCCTTTATACGCAACATCCTCTAAATAAGGTGTTAACTGTTGGGGATTTTACTGACCAAAAGGGCAATGCGATTATAAGGCACCCTGTCGCGGGGAAGGCGAGGGCAACGTACCACTGCACCCAGTGCAGTGGTACGTGAGCGTATTTCCATTCCGCCCGCATCGCAATTCCGGCGACGGGATCGAACACGCCTCCACGAGATCAAAAACCACTGTGTCGTGAGGCGTGTCATGTGGAAGACACGGGGATACCCGCATGACCTGTGGTTAACTCATCGAAACCGCTGCAATCCCCCGTGCTAGTGCATAGCACACAAAACATGACTACGCAATTAGAGATACATATACCGCGGAATAAAGGAGAACAGACCAAGCAATTTAAGAGCGAATATTAGATATTGCATGATGAAGTAAAATTATGGAATTGATTTCATACGGTGGTCTAGGCGCAGGTGGTGGTGGCTGGTACGGCGGGCCAGGGGGACTGGAATGGTGGAAATGATAACGATGTAGATCTAAGCGGTTCTGAGCCATTTCAAATGGAGTACACATAAGAGGCCGTGAAAGTCTTACGGTGGTCTCGCCACTGGAGGGGGCCCTGGAGGAGGCCTGGGGGGAGGAGGTGGTGGTCTGCAAGGGACAGTTGATGAGGGTTTATGTCTTATAATACGTAGTGGTTGAAGAGTGAATGAGAGCAGACGTTTCTTACGGAGGTCTGGCTACAGGAGGTGGAGGAGGGAATGCCGTTGGGGGTCGCGGTGAGGGAACCTGCGGTCTGCAAAATGTTTGTGCAATACGTATTAAGGTGCAAGGCAAACTCGTTTGCCAAATACAAGTGTCTACTCCAATGTAATGATTCAGTAGGAGCTGCTTGTTCCTATTTTACACTGGCTTGAAGAATTCATTTATGTAATATGTATAAATATAGGAGCAGAATACTGTTTAAGGGGCTTCGGGAAAGCTGGTATAGGCATCTTTACATTGCTTAATTAAAAATTCAAATTTGCTTGCGTTGCTATTCTTACTTAAACACCAAATATAAATCCAAGTGTTCGGAGAATAATGACGTAGATCACAAAGAGTACCTATAAATCGAAGAGACTCAACACCAATAGGTCTGAATATAAGAGTGAAAATACACGTCGTTTAGTCAAAAGTGTAAAGTGCGAAGCGCTCAAAATTCATGTAACTGTTGTAGAATAGATTGAATTGCCAACAGAGGTTGATAGAAAAAATTCGCTGCAGTTTTCTCGGCAGATGAGTACTCGATGTTTTATATGAAATAAATATCTGCAGGTTATGGTGCTTGAGTATATCGACTGCTAAAAAAGTAAAGCCCTAATTGAAATAACAAGCTTTAAGTGTTGTAGGCAGACAAATAAGCATCAGTCACACTCAAATTATCATGGGTAACGACAATCCTCAAAGTGATAAAAGCTTAGTGTTCAAACGACTACTTTGACACTCGCAATAACCTCGCGCTGATGAATTCGGCATTACAATCAATATCGGTTTAGTTTATTGGCCGAAATAAAAACTGGCAGGCAGAAAAACGCTAGTTGTATGTGCTTATCAAGCGTTCGTCAGAGATGTGGCTTCTTTTCACTCGTCATATGGCAAGCGTGTTATAGCGTGTTGATAAAATTTCCATGCCGATTGCTTCATTATAAATATGTCATCCTATATAAGAAAGCTCGTTACGGAGGTCGAGGAACTGGTGCTGGAGGTTGATACGGTGTACCAGGAGGGCTGAAGGTGGCATGAATGTCGGGTTACCATTAGAGCTGTGCGTCAAACTATGCGATAAAAACTCACAAAGGCAATATAATGCTAATGAGCCTGAAAGTTGTCTGGGTCGTGGTGGTCAATAAGAGCGCAATGGTTTCAAATTGTGCGCGGCCATTTTGTTATGTTGCGTGTTTCCCGAGATAGAAAGTTGGGCAATACATTCTTACGGCGGTCTGCCGACAGGAGGTGGTCCCGGAGGAGGAGGTCTCGGGGAAGGAAACGGTGCCCTATAAGAGGAAGCAATATTTAGTGCTTGCGAGATCATCAAGCAAAGAGGCGTTAGCATCTTACGGTGGTGTCGACACAGGCGGAGGTGGGGGCTGGTACGCAGGTGGGGGCCGTGGGGAAGGACGCTGGGGTCTGTGAATGTGGAGGTGAAACATATGCCGTGCATTAAGTGCGATGAACACCGAGTAGTAGACATTGCGCGTGGGCGTACACTTCACCGTGTTTGATGCGATCTCTTGGCATTCTGCAAATACCAATGATTGTCGAATTGCTAAATTTACAGAAAAGTGCGCTTGAGTCGAAAGTAATTGAGCGTTGTTTTCGTTCCTTATTAACGAGGAAGTGTTTGAGATGTCTTAACTGCTCACTCAACTCTTACAAATTAGCAGCTTTATTCACAGTCGCATGCACTACAATAAGCTTTATTTTATTGTTCAACAGCTTTTACTTTGATTAAGTAAACTGACCCGCTGATGCACAATATTACGAGATGACAATTTGCACCACTGAGCACCCATCAGTTTTCATCAGCGCTCGTCATGCTCAATTGCTGGTTGCAGTAGCTGGGTAGCGACTTGTATAGCGACGAAGTTTCTTCCGACGAACCACAGAATTACTTAAATGGCAGGTCATGGCTTTTATGAAGCGCCGCACAAAAAAACGCTAAAACCTTTCGCACCGAGTCGCCGTAGGGAATATTATTTTGAATGCAAAGCATTGTACACCCCAATACGCGGAAAGGCGTCGTAGGCGTAGTGGCCGAAAGACGGTAGCAAATATGATCGACGACGGAAATAGTAAAAAAAGCGGGACAAAACGCTGGAATTGACAGGAAATTTCTCAGGGAGGTTGCTGCGAGCAAAGTAAATCCATTGATCTAAATATACAATTCAGTACTTCTCGGCCTGGTTGGGAACCGAACCCGGGCGCCCGGGGTGCGAGACAAGCACGCAACACCGACGGCTCGGTGGCTCCGCGGTTCTGGTTGTCTAAAGGCGTGCTTAGTGCTCGCGTCATTGCGCACGTGATGGAGCAGCCGATGGGGAGGAGGTGGCGCAACGTCATGAGTTAGAAAATGAGCGGGTTCATGAAGTCCCGAGGACTGCATACGGTACAATGCTTTCGAATTCCCACACGTAAGCAGTAATAAGTGTCTCTGCCGAATTTCTTTGCAGCTCACGGAGTTTAGTCCTGCGAGTGGATGCAGAAGCACGAATTCTTGCGTATTACATGGCATTACGCGCATCTTGGTCTGATTGGAGTTTGTCGAGCACTCCTGGTTCGTTACGTCCTCAGTTTCGTATAGATGCAATGATTGCTGTTGTAGACCCCGCCGCTGCCAAACGAATGAGATGATGATTCCGCGGCTTTCTGCAACTCAGTCTGCGTCAACTCTGCGGAAAAGCAGCGCTAGCCAGGAGACGCTAGGACCAGTTTTAGAGTGCAACTAAAATACGCAGCCATCGCCCGGCATGGAAGCCACGAGAAATGAAACTGCCCTTTACCGATTCCCATTCCGCGCCTATATCGGGGGTATAGTAAAGGCCGAAGTCTCCAACCACAAAGCGTACATACAGGACGCGAGAAAAAGCGAGACAACAGCGCTTCCCTTTTCTGTTGAAGTCTTTGAGCAAGCAGGCCAAATGGGCAGAATTCTAAATGTTTTTGGGTCAAGTGCTCTGATGGCATGCGCTTTGCGAGGGCGGACTTCACTACGGCGCTCCACAAGGCAAGTGCCCAGTCAAGTCGAAAGCTGGACACATGCGGTTCAATATGAGCGGTGAATTTGCTGGCGCGATATGGCTGCATGTGATATTGAATACTCTTCCTGCATTCCTCACTAGGATGGGTGTCAGGGCGCCGCTGTTGCTATGCTTGGTTTCGACACGGGTTGCTCGCCGAAACATTAACTTGCTTACCCCTGATGAACTTGTTTCATAGGGAACTGAGTAATTTTATTTTAATCGGAAATTCCTTCAACTGCATCACTTTGTGCCTTCCTTTCCTTCCACCGGCAAGTAAATCACGCGCTGAGATATGGCTGATAGAACGCAAGCGGTCACCTGCTGGCTGCAGTCATTGGCTGTTCTTCCGTATTAGTAATTTTCCGTCCACACCCTGCATTTGTTGGAACTGTATTCTTGTCATACCTCGAACATTCCCGGCCAGTGAAAAGTAACCTCGAACCGGTTGTGACTCGTGTCCCAGCGGTAAAGAAAGAACCCATCAGTGGTATTGACAGCGCCTCTCGATTGGCGTCGAGAGAGACCTACATCGACGCAGCGAGCGTCGTTCGCGTGACGTCATCGCGAGGGCTCGTGCGCCACGTGAGCTGTGCTGTTCTGGCGTTGCCCGGGCTCCACCTGCATTGTTTTTGTCCGTTCGCTCTCGTTCTCTGCTAATTACGAGGGGCCTTTAAAACGCATTGCTTCCGTGTTTTCTTCCCTCAAGCTTTCTTCAAATGAGAACAGGCATTCCCAAGCAGCAGTATATTTCTCGCGAGGAACATCACAGTGCGAGCCGACGAAGCTTAGTTAAGCGAGGTCCGGACTTTTCATGCTCTGTTATGGTCTCCGCAGTGGCAGCTTGCGTGTAAAGTACAAAGACAAGGTCCCGAAAACATACGCTAGAAGATTCCGGAACACCCTTCATTACGGCACATATAGAGACCGTGAAAGAATGTTTAGTTTTCATATAAACATGCAAAACTCGTAGAGAATACGCGTAATCAACGTAATGAAAATGTACCTCAAGGAAACATTTGCAGCTGTGGGGGCGAACACCTGGTAGAAACCTGCAAGTGGGCTTTACCATAAAGGACCTATGGCTTCGTTTAGAATCTGCATAGACAGCTCTCGTGGTTTGTGAACCATAGGTGATCATTTTCATTTGATTGACATCTCGTTTGTGACACTACGGCAGCCGGATATCCTGCTTCGGCGTCTCTGCTCCGATCGTGCTTGGAAAAGATAGCGAGGCGCGTGCCAAGCTTCGCCTTCCTCGTCCTGCGTTCCTGCTCCAAACAAACAAATGGCGCTGGCGGCCAACGTGTCAGACTTGACCGAAGACATTTAGTCAGAAACTTTGTACGCAATACAGAAACGTAGCATGAAAAGAACGATTGCTGGTGTGTTGCCTCTCGGCGACACTCCGTCAAGTACCATTGGTCAAGTGACAAAAACAGCAACACTTGCTGCGTGGTAACAAGCATGTAAGAATCTGCTGGCTACATACAGTTACCAATGGATCCTTACCAACTGGCTCAGCTTTCTCTCGTTCTACCGTTTCTGCAACATTTCTCTCAATTTTAACTCGCTAAAGCTTCCCGCCTAGTGTAAATTTGTTTACGCTACTAGTAACGCTACTGATACCCCTACTATTATCGTCGAACCATTCCAGAGAAGAAGGGGAAAATACTGCACAAGAAATATGATGAATATTTGCAAATGCTTTCATACGGTGGTCTAGGCGCAGGTGCTGGTGGCTGGTACGGTGGACCAGGGGGGCTGAAATTGTGGAAATAATAAGAATGTTGGCCTAAGCAGTCGTTAGTGACTTCAATGGAATACACAGATGAGGCCATGAAAATCTTACGGCGGTCTCGCCACCGGAGGGGGCCCTGGAGGCGGTCTGGGGGGAGGAGGTGGTGGTCTGAAAGGGACAGTTGATGAGAGTTCATGTATTACACTAGACAGTGGTTGAACGGTGAATGAGTGCAGGCGTTTCTTACGGAGGTCTGGCCACTGGAGGTGGAGGAGGGAATGTAGGTGGGGGTCGCGGTGAGGGAACTTGTGGTCTGCAAAATAATTGTGCATTTATCATGTATCTAGATGGTGGATACAAAGTGCAAGCACGTCTTCTAAATACGCGCGTAGCTTCATTTCATTTTTTTTCAAGGTGCATTACACACCAGGATTCGACATCACCTGCTCGATAGTTCTTTTATGCAACATATGTAACCCCTGATTGGTGTGTTGAATAGTAGGCAAAAGCTGATTAAACGTGTATACATTTTTGATATTTTATATGGTTGTAATTTGCCGGCATTTATAGACAGCGAGCAGTTTCAATCGAAGCAGTTGAGTAATATGTGAGATATATTCCTAAACGTTAAGCTGTAAATCAGATTTAGAAATGATACCTTCATGGAGAAGCCGTACAAGTCTCTAAAAATATAGTGGCTGCTATACATAAGCGATTAGGACGTGTCTTGGGACGACAAAAGAAAATAAATTAGGGCGGATGGCGCTCAGTGGAAAAATTCTGAATATTTGATATGGGGGCTGCTCGCCGTGCTCCTTCACTGTGCCAAACACTAAAAAATGAATGCCCTATGAAAAGGATACGCTTCATTAGTTTCAGAAGAAGTTGAGTTTGGCCAAGTTTGTGTTTACTGCATATTAGATTGACCGCAAATAAAGACGGGTAAGCGCAGTTCATAGTTACCGACCATGTCGTTTTTGTGTTTGCTTCCGCTGCGCCTGCCTTTATTTGCGGTCAATAAGATATGCCCTGTTAGTTGTAGGGAGGACGTGGAAGTAACTAAGTGAACTAACTGGATGTAAGCTGGCAATTGCACACTTACACAGCTCGAAAATCTAATTAACGGGAGGTTTCAAGTCCGCGAACCAAAACCTTTATATCTAGAATTCCTATGGTACTCGCAAAAAGCTGAGGCTGCTAAATTGAGCGGAGCATTAGATATCGGGTGTTGAATCTTGTAAGTCCCAAGAGCAGGAGTGGCTGTTTCTGCATCGTCATGTAGCAAACATGTGTGAGCGTCAGCCAGCAATGGCGCCGCGATATGCAACAAGTGATGGATAAATGTATAGGAAAGCTCGTACGGTGGTCGAGGAGCAGGCGGTGGAGGTTGATACGGAGGACCAGGAGGTCTGGAAGTAGGAGAAATTCGTCGTCACCATTACATTCATCGGGGGATGTAGGTCACGGGAAAAATAAGCTTAGAGCGACGCTTACGGCGGTCTTGCCACAGGAGGAGGTCTCCGTGGGGGAGGAGGGGGTCTATAAATGTAGAAGCCATTCAGGGTGTCAAAGGCAGTGCGCGTAAATAATTATATGCTTGGAAGTTGAGGTGGCAATATTTCTTTTCTTACGGAGGTCGGGTAACAGGAGGCGGTCCTGGCGGTGGTCTCGGCGAAGGAGGAGGTGGTCTAAAAGAGGAAGCGTCAGTTAGCGCTCGCAGTATTACAGCGACTAGTATTTCAGTAGCCGAGGGCCACGGGCTCCTTACAGTGGTCTCGCCGAGGGAGGTGGAGGCGTGTACGCAGGTGGAGGCCGTCCCGAAGGGCGCCGAGGTCTGTGAAAGGAGCAGAGAACGTTCTATCCGGCTTCCGAACGAGAAGCAATCAGCGGAAGAATACTCGTGTATTTACATGGCACCTGCGATTTTTTTTTTTACGTCGGAGTATATTTCTGGCGTAACAGAGCGCCGTTGCACATATTCGTTCCATTTTGGAATGAGCGGTAATTGCCTGCTCGTTATTCGTAATGCGCCGGTGATAAAAAAATATGTATGTGTTTATGAGAGTGGCTTGTTGGGCTAGGCGGTTACGCTAGAAGAATGCCACTAGGAGAATGGGGGACGTCGTTTTCATGAATGAAGTTCAGTTGTTAGTCCAGCCACCTTGCTGTCACTTTGTCTATGTGTGCTTCTGGATTTTTCTACTTTCATGTTTGCTCCCATTCTCGTAGTGTATTGCGTGCGTTTATGTGTTTAAAGAAAGCTTCACTAATTATCAGTTTATGTGTTCACCTTCGGGCACACCATTGCGAAATTAAGGCTGAGCAGTACTAAATGCGCGTTCCTCCAGAAGGCGACCGCCCAGCAGTACTTTCAGCAACTTGTGTGCTATTTTTTCTGACCGCAGAGAGCACACTCGTACGAGTGGAAATGTCGACATGTAACCCGAATAAAGCATCGTTGTTCTATTCATCAATTTAAACTGGTTTGCTGTGCCCCGGACAACTGAAAACTCACTGCAGCGCATCAGAGGCGCTACTGTAGACCTACTATTGCGGTCGGCTTACCGCGATTGAGTGAACATTTCGAGTTACCAAACTGAGTGTTGCAATATGCACACGTTCGGTTTTGTGGGGTTAAATGCTCTTACAAAAGGAGGAATTCAGCGTTGCAGCCAGAAAAGCGTGTGAGAAGCCGTTCGTGGCAAATTATCTGGCACGCCAATGCACTCTAGAAAACTCTTTGGAACGATGTCTCGAAACTCTTGTGTTAGCCTTGAGATTAAAATTATGTAAATTCTTCTAGAAAGCCGCATGTCGCGGCAAAACGGCAAATACCACCGATAAGCAAAAGAGGAGAGACAAAGTAATGGGAAATCACAAATGAATTTGGGAAATGCATTCATACGGTGGCCTCGGCGAAGGTGCTGGCGGCTGGTACGGCGGACCAGGGGGGCTGAAATTGGGGAAGTGATAAGGACGTTGGCCTAAGCGGTTGCCGAGAAATATTCAATTGTAAACACATGAAGAGGTCGTGAAAGCCTTACGGTGGTCTGGCCACTGGAGGGGGCCCTGGAGGGGGTCTGGGCGGCGAAGGTGGTGGTCTGTAACGCACAGTTTATGCGGACTCATGTCTCGTGTGTTGTATTAGATACTGGTTGAGTAATGAATGAACACAGCCGTTTCTTACGGAGGTCTGGCCACAGGAGGTGGAGGAGGGAATGCAGGTGGGGGTCGCGGTGAAGGAACTTGTGGTCTGCAAAACGTTTGCGCAATACATATTAGGGTTCGAAGCGGGCTCCGAGCGCTGGTGGTTATGCTTAGTACGAACGTTGATTTGTTCCTTCGAAATACTGGAATTAATGTGCTGTATGCGCGAGAATTCGAGATGGAGCGTCAGATGCTCATGTACGTAATATTTATAGAAGTGAATTAGTCTTTAGGGTGGCCTTGAAGAGCTGATTGAAAGAGGATTACCGTCTCGTAGTTTTATGATAACTGTATATCAACTATATTCAGCTTTTGTTACGTAAACAATGTTCCTAGATATACTACACACAATGAAGTCAGAAATGATATTCATCCCTTAAAGGTAGCCTCTAATTTGAATACATATTGAAAATATTGGTGTAATATTGCATAGCTATAATTTGCTGACATTTGCCTGCAAGATACCTGCCAAGCTTCAAACACGGGGCCCACAAGAGAGTAAGAAATGAAATATGTTGATATTCACGTAGCGGTAATCCAGAAGTCTTACAGGATGATGAAGTTCAATAATGTGGAAAGTTGGGCTAGTTTTTATTAATCATCATGCCTTGCTGGTGAAGCAGCACACTGACACGGACATAGTTAAGACACACAAGAAAAAGCAGGGAGTGTCGTCTTTTCTTATGTGTCTTCACTGTATCCGTGTCAGTGCACTGGTTTACCAGCAAGGTGTGATGACTAACAGGCTGAGTGTCTCCCGTGCCAAGCCATTATAAGTATGCGCGCTATACAAAGTAAACGTTGTGTAACCAATGACTACATTGCCTAATGCTCATAGAGCTTTTTGCTTCTGAACATGTGGCATAGTCATCACTGTTCACTTGTGAAACATTTATAGCGGTTTGGCGTTCATGTGAAGACAAATTTGATGCTGAATGTTCCGTATATACATACAACCTAATTGGTGTGGAGGAAAACACTGATATAGATACTCTATGAAATAGTCAAAAATCGATGCAAGAATTGCTACGACAAGCTCTAATAATTGTGCGTAGTTCTACGTGCTCTAAAAACTTCTAAGAAGACACATTCATGCTGCTTCAGTAAAGGTATTGGAAATTCTATTAAAAATTCGTTGCTCCGATAATGAACAGCTATGCGCGGGATTTCTGTACAAGAGCAATATATAAATAACTGACTGCATCTGTATATTCCTACAGTATGTGAATTGAAGAAGCTTAAATCGAAAGAATCCGATGACCGGTAAAGCACAACAAATGAATTGCATAACCAGAGCGGAGTTAAATTTTAGTCACGCAGAAAGCTAAGGTTGTTAAACATTGCGGGACAAGAAATCGCGGCTGATTTGACCTATTAACATCCATACTGGAAGACCAAACAATAGGTAGGCATACTGACTCGCCATCCCGTCCCTGCAAAAGTCCAGCGAAGCTGTTGAAAACCGCCACTACAACCGTTGAAGGGGTACGCATTGCTTTAGAGTAATGTTAATGATGGTTGACTTTAGAGCACGGCGCCGGCCATAGTGGTGCTGCAGCAACATTCCAATCAGTTGCCAGTCCCTTACTTGCGATAAGCAAACTTGCCACATCGCAAGCTGCCGTTGGCGCGGCAGCTTGCGCAACCTTCACCGGGAAACGCTTCGCATTGTCACGATGAGTGCCTTGTCATCAATTATCTGGTTCGGATGATTGGTTTGTGCTTTTTCCTCATTGAAACGTATGCTGTTCCGTATGTTTTACGCGTGATTTCAAGGAATGCATGCACTGTTCGCTTCACATTGCTGTGAAGCCTCTGCCTTACGGGGATACGAGCCGCTACTTCTCACCTCCGCTGCCGGATCACCCACAATTTTGCTAACGGACGCGAACACGAAAAATTCAGAGCCATTCCAGTCCGTGAAAGTTGGTGACCAGCAGGGCTGTACATATGGTGATAAGTATGTAGGTGTTGATTGAAAATAAAAGACACGTGCCACTACGACTTTTGTTTTTTCACAATTTTTTCGTTGTAATAAATTGCATACTCAATTGCCTTCTTTTTCATTTTAACCTTCTTTTGAATAGTATTTTCGATTTATTATTTGGTCTTCAAGGTGACTATCGCTGTATGATCGGCATGATATATGGCCAGTGGCTCCGTGGGTACACTGGAAAGGTTGTTCACCAATGTGAGGCTTACACCGGACCGATGTCTAGTCATGGGCACACGGACGTTTGCATAAAATGAATTCCGAACCTTTCCTAGGGAAACGCCACGAACCATTTTCGATGTGATCGATGAGCGAAACGCGAACAAGGTGAAAGCAAGAGCCAACGTTTCGACAAGTGGACTTGTCGAAACGTTGGCTCGTGACACGGCCCGTGACACGTGGCGCGGCCCGTGACGCCGTGGCCCGTGTCGTGCAAATCCTGCTTCGGTTCACGACGGGGCCCTTCGTAGGCGCACTGTTCTTTCGCAGTCCTCACCGCACGCGGCCTACTCATTGCACGTAGGAACTGAGATGAGGTTACCTGGTTTTCCTACAGAGCCCAAACCACATCCATACTAAACGGTGTCTATTCCGGTTCTACCTTTTTCGATTGCGATATTTCTTGTCGAAATAACTTTTGACACTTCTCTCGAATATACGCCGTTGGAGCATGCCCGGTGATACGCTTTTGATTTAGGATTTACCTCTTTTATGCCTGGGGTGGCCGCCATCTGTTTGGCTACGCACACGAACCGCCACAACGAGCTCCGAGTAAAAAAATAGAGGACGCTAAAGCTTCCTCTTTAAGAGTGGAACGCGATAGCGTATCGGCACCGTTGACACCGAAAGCGCATTTCCTGCCATACGGTATCCGATAGAACACAATGGTGGGCCGATCCCGGTGGCAGGGCAAGGCAGAGCAGCGGCTCGTACTCCCGAAAGGCATGTGCTACAAGCATTGACTGATCAATGGTTTGTGCGCCCGTAAGTAAGGAAGAAGGCGTTCGTGTTTGAGATTGCCCGTAAGAGAATTATGTTTTCTCGTAGACTGAAATTATTTTCCATCGTGTTCAAATAACAATCCAACGCTATCACGACTGTAGGTTGTGTGCAAGTCGAACGTTATGAACTTTCTTACGCATTTTACTGTGAGAAATTCAATTTGTTCAGCAGCGCCTGTGTGCCACGCGGAGAGCCTGCGTGGTTGTGGTTCGGGTAGAATTTTCTCGGCTGACGCATAATGCAGCCGGCCGCGGACACCGGTTTTTGTGCGGCAAGGAGCGCTTGACGCGTTCGCGTTAAAATACCGACCACCGAGAGCCAAATAGGTTCGCTATAAAACCGCATATTGTACGGCCCTATCAGACCATGGTGAGATTCGTCGCAGGATCCGCCTAGCCATCAAACGAGCATAAGCAAGCGTGTTTGTCAAACTGCAGTGCGTATCGCGCGATGATTCGTGAGATGTGGTATAAACGGAAGCTCGTCCGGCGGAGGTTGGCGCGGGGGTTCCGGAGGCCTGGTATGGGAGAGATACCTGGTAGCGCACCCAAAGAAGCTCACCCTTTAGGACGTACCTTGTGCCCAAAAATTGATCGTCCTCTCTCGGAATTGAGCCTACTTTCCTGAAAACTGCACTCGCTACTTGCTTGGCCAAATTGTTATGGCAGCCAGATAACGCGCATGCCGTTCGCCACCTCGAAGTGTTAAGAAAGAATTGGGATTGGATGACGGCTACGCTTGGGGACGGGAGAAGCGCCGCCAAAGTGGTGCCGTTCTCTTATGAATGGTGTTTCACTGTGCAAGAGAATCCTAATCAGCACTGCTGTGTTCTGTCGGCAAGATAAGCCGTTGTGGCACAAGAGGCGCATGGTGCAATACTTTCGAAGCGTTCGGGTATGTTTTGCATGGTGATGTGTGTCTGAACACATACTGCTACGTCATGTTTCCTTACGGTGGTCTGGCGACAGGAGGTGGTCCCACAGGTGGCCTCGGGGAAGGAAACGGTGGTCTACAGAAGAAAGCAGTATTTGGTGGGTGCGAGATAAGCATGGAAGGAGGAAACAGCATGAATATCTTACGGTGGTCTGGCCACAGGTGGGGGTGGAGGCTGGTACGCAGGTGGGGGCCGTGGGGACGGACGCTGGGGTCTGTGAAGGTGGAGGCGATAAATAACAGGGGCACCGAAGACCAGTGCGAATACTGGCTAGATATTATTTGCATAAAGCATTTTAGATGTCGGGCGGCTTTCATGTCAGAAAAACAGAGACAAGAGTCAATGCCAAATTTGCAGGAGATTGCGTTCGCGGGGAAAATGAGGCTTCTTATAAATAATATGTTAACTATTAGAATAAGGCGCGTTGTCGGAGGGGGTGGGGAGGAGGGACTGGGTTACCCTGGAAAATTTTTAACCACCACTGTTTTTTTCATAGCATGCGCCCAGTGCAGAGGTACGTGAACGTATTTGCATTTCGCGCGCATCGTAATACCAGGGCCGGGATGGAACGCGCTTCCACGAGCGGCAACGCCACTGTGCCGCAAGGCGTATCATGTTGAAGGCACCTGGATACCCGCATGAGCTGTGATCATTTCATCTGAATCGCCTCAATGCCTCATGCTGGGCTATACGTACAGTGTCTTCCACAGCGCACAAAACAAGGCTGCGCAATTAGAGAACCATATATCACGGAATAAGATAGCAGGCCAAAAACATTAGGAGTGACTATCAGATATTGGAACAATAAGGTAAAGATATGTAATTGATTTCATACGGTGGTCTAGGCGCAGGTGCTGGTGGCTGGTACGGCGGACCAGGGGTGCTGAAATTGTGGAAATTACAAGGATGTTGATCAAATCGGTTCTGCGCGATTTTAAATGCAATACACGGACGAGGCCGTGAAAGTCTTACGGTGGTCTCGCCACCGGGGGCCGGGGCCCTGGAGGGGGTCTGGGTGGAGGAGGTGGTGGTCTGCGAGGGAAGGTTGGCGCGGGTTCAGGCATTGCATAAGGCAGTGGTCGGACAGTGAATGAGAGCAGACGTTTCTTACGGAGGCCGGGCCACAGGAGGTGGAGAGGGGAATGCAGGTGGGGGTCGTGGTGAGGGAACTTGCGGTCTGCAAAATGTTTGCGCCATACGTATTAAGGTGCAAGGCAAACTCGTTTGCCATATACAAGTGCCTACTGCAGTGAAATGGTTCTGTAGGAGCTGCTTCTTCCTAATTTACATTGGCTTCAACAATTAATTTATATAATGTGGATAAATATAGCAGCAGAAAACTGTTTAGCGTGCTTCGGGAGAGTTGGTGTAGACATTTTTACCTATATTAGAGTAATAATTGAAATTTGCTGACATTGTCACTTCTATATAGACACCCAGAATTAAATCGAAATGTTCGCTGAATAATAATGACATATCCTACAAAGATTACACAATAATCGAACGCACTAAACACCCGCTGGTGCGAATTTTAACAGGGAAAATAGTTGTTCTGTCAAAATTGTAAATTGCGCAGCGTTGAAAATTTAGCTTAATGCTGTTAAACATATCCGATTGTAAACAGCGTTGATATAAAAAAAATCGCTGCTGTTAGATGAGGCAGATGAGTACTCGATATTTGATATGAAATACAGGTCTACATGTTACGGTGTTCAACCGTGACAAGTAATAAACATAAATTCCGTAACCGCAAAAGCACACTCAAATAGTTCTAGGCAGTCATATAAGCATCAATCAAACTTAGAATTGTAGGAGTAACGGCAATTATCAAGTGATAAGCGTCTTAGACAATGCAGTTCTAAGGAACACCTAATGCGAGAATTGAAGCGCTTAATCCTAACTGTCAAATAACTTCGAGACTCGGAAAAAGCTCGCGTTGCTGAATTCTCCATTAGAATTAATATAGGTTTAGTTTATTGGCCGAAATAAAAACTGGCAGGCAGAAAAACGCAAGTTGTATGTGCTTATCAAGCGTTCGTCAGAGATGTGGCTGTTTTTCACTCGTCATCTGGCAAGCGTGTAAAAGCGTGTTGATTAAATTTCCATGCCGATTGCTTCATTAAAAGTATATCACCGTATATAAGAAAGCTCGTAACGGAGGTCGAGGAACTGGTGCTGGCGGCTGATACGGTGTACCAGGAGGGCTGAAGGTGGCATGAATGTCGGGTTACCATTAGAGCTGTGCGTCAAACTATGCGATAAAAACTCACAAAGGCAACATAATACTAATGAGCATGAAAGTTGTCTTGGTCGTGGTGGTCAATAAGAGCGCAATGCTTTCAAAGTGTGCGCGGCCATTTTGTAGCGTTACGTGTTTCCCCGGATACACAGTTGGGTAATGTATTCTTACGGCGGTCTGCCGACAGGAGGTGGTCCCGGAGGAGGAGGTCTCGGGGAAGGAAACGGTGCCCTATAAGAAAAACATATACGCAGTGAGTGCGAGATCATCAAGCAAAGAGGCGTTAGCATCTTACGGTGGTCTCGACACAGGCGGAGGTGGGGGCTGGTACGCAGGTGGGGGCCGTGGGGAAGGACGCTGGGGTCTGTGAATGTGGAGGCGAAAGATATGCCGTGCATTAAGTGCGATGAACACCGAGTAGTAGACATTGCGTTTGGGCGTACGCTTCACAGTGTTTGATGCAGTTTTTTGGCATGCTACTGCCGCAGGAAGCTATCCTCGGCCCATGGCCTGACACTACAACTTCAATGCGTGCAACTAAAGAGTTGTTGAAGTTTCTGCAGCGAACAAAGCTCGACGAGCGGCTCTATTAAGGCAACTTTCTCATATACACAAGCACTCACTACTTCTTTTATCACTTTTTCGCATGCTGCAAATACGAATGATTGTCGAATTGCTGAATTTACAGGAAAGTACGCTTGAATCGAAAGTTATTGAGCGCTGTTTTTGTTTCTTATTATCGAGGAAATGGTTGAGATATTTTACATCTTCACGCACCTCTTACCGCGTAGCTGATTACTTCGGCATCACATGTACTCATTCGCATTATTTTATTGTTCAACAGCTTTTGCATCGATTAAGTAAACTGACCCGCTGATGCACAATATTACGAGAGGACAATCTGCACCACTGAGCACCCATAAGTTTTTATCAGCGCTCGTCATGCTCAATTGCTGGTTGCAGTAGCTGGGTAGCGACTTGTATAGCAATGAAATTTCTTCCCACGAACCACAGAATGACTTAAATGGCAGGTCATGGCTTTTATGAAGCGCCGCACAAAAAACGTTAAAACCTTTTGCACCGAGTCGCCACAGGGAATATTATTTTTAATGCAAAGCATTGTACACCCCAATACGCGGAAAGGCGTCGTAGCCGGAGTGACCGAAAGACGGTAACAAATATGATAGGCGACGGAAATAGTAAAAAAAGCGTGACAAAATGCTCCAATTGAGAGCAAATTTCTCAGGGAGGTGCCTGTAAGCAAAGTAAATCCATTGATCTAAATATACAATTTAGTACTTCTCGGCCTGGGTGGGAACCGAACCCGGGCGCCCGGGGTTCGAGACAAGCACGCAACACCGACGGCTCGGTGGCTCCGCGGTTCTGGTTGTCTAAAGGTGACGGCGGAGCTTGGAAGGGGTGTTACCGAGGCCTATAAATGGAAGAGATGTCTGGCTACGCGAGCAAAAAAGTTTACTCTCTTCAGAACGTACCTAGTGACCAAAGAATGATCGTCGTTTGTCTCACGTGAGTCTCCTTTCTTACAAACGCCGCCCTCGCTACATTTTTGTTCAAATTGAAACATCAGGCACATAACACGCATGCCGTTCGCCCCCTGGAAGTGGTTAAGAAAGAATTGGGACTGGATGACGGCTACGCTTGGGGAGAGGATAGGCGCCGCCAAAGTGGTGCAGTTCTCTGATGAGTGGTGTTTCGCTGCGCAAGGAAATCCTAACGAGCATTACTGTGTTCTCGCCACAGGACTAGCCGTCGTGGAACAGAAGGTGCATCGTGCAATGCCCTTGAAGCGTTCGCGTATGTTTTGCATGGTGATGTGTGTCTGAACACACACTGCTACGTCATGTTTCCTTACGGTGGTCTGGCGACAGGAGGTGGTCCCACAGGAGGCCTCGGGGAAGGAAACGGTGGTCTACAAAAGAAAGCAGTATTTGGTGGGTGTGAGAAAAGCAGGGAAGGGAGAAACAGCATGAATATCTTACGGTGGTCTGGCCACAGGTGGGGGTGGAGGCTGGTACGCAGGTGGGGGCCGTGGGGACGGACGCTGGGGTCTGTGAAGGTGGAGGCGATAAATAACAGGGGCACCGAAGACAAGTGCGAATACTGGCTACATATTATTTGGATAAAGCATTTTAGATGTCGGGCGGCATCCATGTCATAAACAAGAGCTCATGCCAAGTTTGCGGAAGATCGAATTTGCGTGGAAATTAAATGTTGGGCGTATTGTTTTGAAGGCTTTTGGGAATATTCGGTTCTTCATGACATAATTTATGGTTTGCACACTGATTTCGTGCTTCTTGGGTCTTTCCTCGACCGACCATCAGATGTACTGAAAATAAAATTATTTAGTTTTAATCCAAGGCGTCTGCCTCCGAGTTCAGCCGCTTTTTTTTCCCTATGGGTGCTGTCAGTGTACGTTGCCGTTATCGTGGGCCTATGCCGGTGATAGTGAAGCCTAAAATATACGCCAAATCAACGAATATTCATTTGAAACAGGGCATTAGTTCGCTTTCAATCTTACGTCTTCCCCTTAGAAACATTGTCTTAGTCATGATAAATATATGTAATATGGGATATCATATCGAGATAACCGTTCCCTATAGAACATTTAAATTATTCCTATGGCCATTCTCTACATATCGTGACTGCATCTCATTGCGTACGCGACAACTACAGTTCAGCCTGCAAAACGTTTTCAAATGCAAATCGACCAATATGGCAAGTACGGCTGCGGACGCACACGAATACGAGAAGACAATGTGCTGCTTTGAGCATCGGCCTTCTAGGCCAGTTTACCAGTCCTAACGGATTTGCACACAATCTCGGTCGATCGGTCTGCGAACTTCATAGCGCAGCCTTAGTTTTAACTTGCATATACGTTTAGGAGCTGATTTCGGCCCTTATCTCTTCTTGTCCTTCGGACCAACTCGGACATGTTTCGGTGCCATGGTCGGGCGCCACAACTCGCACGTACTCTGGAATAAATGAGCGGCTTCTGTTTGTTGGCTGATCACTGACCTGACCCGTGTGCGTAGCCCTTTATGCGCAACATCTTTTAAATAAGATGTTAACTGTTGGGGATTTTACGGACCAAAAGGGCAATGTGATTATAAGGCACCCTGTCGCGGGGAAGGAGAAGGGGGTTCCCTCCGAAAATTTGTGACCACGAGGTTTTTTTTTTTTTTTAGCATGCATCCAGTGCAGTGGTACGTGAGCGTATTTCCATTCCGCCCGCATCGCAATTCCGGCGACGGGATCGAACACGCCTCCACGAGATGAAAAACCACTGTGTCGTCAGGCGTGTCATGTGGGAGACACGCGGATACCCGCATGAGCTGTGATTAGCTCATGCAAACCGCTGCAATCCACCGTGCTAGTGCATAGCACACAAAACATGACTACGCAATTAGAGATACATATACCGCGGAATAAGGGAGAACAGACCAAGCAATTTCAGAGCGAATGTTAGATATTGCATGATGAGGTAAAAGTATGGAATTCATTTCATACGGTGGTCTAGGCGCAGGTGGTGGTGGCTGGTACGGCGGACCAGGGGGGCTGGAATGGTGGAAATGATAACATTGTAGATCTAAGCGGTTCTGAGCCATTTCAAATGGAGTACACATAAGAGGCCGTGAAAGTCTTACGGCGGTCTCGCCACTGGAGGGCGCCCTGGAGGGGGTCTGGGGGGAGGAGGTGGTGGTCTGCAAGGGATAGTTGATGAGGGTTTATGTCTTATGATACGTAGTGGTTGAAGAGTGAATGAGAGCAGACGTTTCTTACGGAGGTCTGGCTACAGGAGGTGGAGGAGGGAATGCCGTTGGGGGTCGCGGTGAGGGAACCTGTGGTCTGCAAAATGTTTGTGCAATACGTATTAAGGTGCAAGGCAAACTCGTTTGCCAAATACAAGTGTCTACTCCAATGTAATGATTCAGTAGGAGCTGCTTGTTCCTACTTTGCACTGGCTTGAAGAATTCATTTATATAATATGTGTAAATATAGGTGCAGAATACTGTTTAAGGGGCTTCGGCAAGGCTGGTATACACATCTTTACATTGCTTAATTAAAAATTGAAATTTGCTTGCGTTGCTATTCTTACTTAAACACCAAATATAAATGCAAGTGTTCGCAGAATAGTGACGTAGCTTTCAAAGAGGTCCTTGAAATCGAAGAGACTCAACACCAGTAGGTCTGAATATAAGAGTGAAAATACACGTCGTTTATTCAAAAGTGTAAAGTGCGAAGCGCTCAAAATTTATGTAAATGTTGTAGAATAGATTGAATTGCCAAATGAGGCTGATATAAAAAAATTCGTTGCAGTTTTCTCGGCAGATGAGTACTTGATGTTTTATATGAAATAAATATCTGCAGGTTATGGTGCTTGAGTATATCGACTGCTAAAAAAGTAAAGCCCTAATTGAAATGACAAGCTTTAAGTGTTGTAGGCAGACAAATAAGCATCAGTCACACTCAAATTATCACGGGTAACGACAATCCTCAAAGTGATAAAAGCTTAGTGTTCAAACGACTACTTCGACACTCGCAATAACCTCGCGCTGATGAATTCGGCATTACAATCAATATCGGTTTAGTTTATTGGCCGAAATAAAAACTGGCAGGCAGAAAAACGCTAGTTGTATGTGCTTATCAAGCGTTCGTCAGAGATGTGGCTGTTTTTCACTCGTCATATGGCAAGCGTGTTATAGCATATTGATAAAATTTCCATGCCGATTGCTTCATTATAAATATGTCACCGTATATAAGATAGCTCGTAACGGAGGCCGAGGAACTGGTGCTGGAGGCTGATACGGTGTACCAGGAGGGCTGAAGGTGGCATGAATGTCGGGTTACCATTAGAGCTGTGCGTCAAACTATGCGATAAAAACTCACAAAGGCAACATAATGCTAATGAGCCTGAAAGTTGTCTGGGTCGTGGTGGTCAATAAGAGCGCAATGGTTTCAAATTGTGCGCGGCCATTTTTTTATGTTGCGTGTTTCCCAAGATACAAAGTTGGGTAATACATTCTTACGGCGGTCTGCCGACAGGAGGTGGTCCCGGAGGAGGAGGTCTCGGGGAAGGAAACGGTGCCCTATAAGAAAAACATAAATGCAGTGCGTGCGAGATCATCAAGCAAAGAGGCGTTAGCATCTTACGGTGGTCTCGACACAGGCGGAGGTGGGGGCTGGTACGCAGGTGGGGGCCGTGGGGAAGGACGCTGGGGTCTGTGAATGTGGAGGTGAAACATATGCCGTGCATTAAGTGCGATGAACACCGAGTAGTAGACATTGCGCGTGGGCGTACACTTCACCGTGTTTGATGCGATCTCTTGGCATTCTGCAAATACCAATGATTCTCGAATTGCTAAATTTACAGGAAAGTGCGCTTGAGTCGAAAGTAATTGAGCGTTGTTTTCGTTCCTTATTAACGAGGAAGTGTTTGAGATGTCTTAACTGCTCACTCAACTCGTACAAATTAGCAGCTTTATTCACAGTCGAATGCACTACAATAAGCTTTATTTTATTGTTCAACAGCTTTTACTTTGATTAAGTAAACTGACCCGCTGATGCACAATATTACGAGATGAAAATCTGCACCACTGAGCACCCATCAGTTTTCATCAGCGCTCGTCATGCTCAATTGCTGGTTGCAGTAGCTGGGTAGCGACTTGTATAGCGACGAAGTTTCTTCCGACGAACCACAGAATTACTTAAATGGCAGGTCATGGCTTTTATGAAGCGCCGCACAAAAAACGTTAAAACCTTTCGCACCGAGTCGCCGCAGGGAATATTATTTTGAATGCAGAGCATTGTACACCCCAATACGCGGAAATGCGTCGTAGGCGTAGTGGCCGAAAGACGGTAGCAAATATGATCGACGACGGAAATAGTAAAAAAAGCGGGACAAAACGCTGGAATTGACAGGAAATTTCTCAGGGAGGTTGCTGCGAGCAAAGTAAATCCATTGATCTAAATATACAATTTAGTACTTCTCGGCCTGGTTGGGAACCGAACCCGGGCGCCCGGGGTGCGAGACAAGCACGCAACACCGACGGCTCGGTGGCTCCGCGGTTCTGGTTGTCTAAAGGCGTGCTTAGTGCTCGCGTCATTGCGCACGTGATGGAGCAGCCGATGGGGAGGAGGTGGCGCAACGTCATGAGTTAGAAAATTAGCGGGTTCATGAAGTCCCGAGGACTGCATACGGTACAATGCTTTCGAATTCCCACACGTAAGCAGTAATAAGTGTCTCTGCCGAATTTCTTTGCAGCTCACGGAGTTTAGTCCTGCGAGTGGATGCAGAAGCACGAATTCTTGCGTATTACATGGCATTACACGCATCTTGGTGTGATTGGAGTATGTCGAGCACTCCTGGTTCGTTACGTCCTCAGTTTCGTATAGATGCAATGATTGCTGTTGTAGACCCCGCCGCTGCCAAACGAATGAGATGATGATGCCGTGGCTTTCTGCAACTCAGTCTGCGTCAACTCTGCGGAAAAGCAGCGCTAGCCAGGAGACGCTAGGACCAGTTTTAGAGTGCAACTAAAATACGCAGCCATCGCCCGGCATGGAAGCCACGAGAAATGAAACGGCCCTTTACCGATTCCCATTCCGCGCCTATATCGGGGTTATAGTAAAGGCCGAAGTCTCCAACCACAAAGCGTAAATACTGGATGCGAGAAAAAGCGAGACAACAGCGCTTTCCTTTTCTTTTGAAGTCGTTGAGCAAGCAGGCCAAATGGGCAGACTTCTAAATGTTTTTGGCTCAAGTGCTCTGATGGCATGCGCTTTGCGAGGGCGGACTTCACTACGGCGCTCCACAAGGCAAGTGCCCAGTCAAGTTGAAAGCTGGACACATGCGGTTCAATATGAGCGGTGAATTTGCTGACGCGATATGGCTGCATGTGATATAGAATACTCTTCCATCAGCTCACTAGGATGGGTGTCAGGGCGCCGCTATTGCTATGCTTGGCTTCGACACGGGTTGCTCGCCGAAACATTAACTTCCTTACCCCTGATGAACTGGCTTCAAAGGGAACTCAGTAATTTTATTTTAATCGGAAATTCCTTCAACTGCATCACTTTGTGCCTTCCTTTCCTTCCACCGGCAAGTAAATCACGCGCTGAGATATGGCTGATAGAACGCACGCGGTCACCTGCTGGCTGCAGTCATTGGCTGTTCTTCCGTATTAGTAATTTTCCGTCCACACCCTGCATTTGTTGGAACTGTATTCCTGTCATACCTCGAACATTCCCGCCCAGTGAAAGGTGACCTCGAACCGGTTGTGACTCGTGTCCCAGCGGTAAAGAAAGAACCCATCAGTGGTATTGACAGCGCCTCTCGATTGGCGTCGAGAGAGACCTACAACGACGCAGCGAGCGTCGTTCGCGTGACGTCATCGCGAGGGCTCGTGCGCCACGTGAGCTGTGCTGTTCTGGCGTTGCCCGGGTTCCACCTGCATTGTTTTTGTCCGTTCGCTCTCGTTCTCTGTTAATTACGAGGGGCCTTTAAAACGCATTGCTTCCGTGTTTTCTTCCCTCAAGCTTTCTTCAAATGAGAACAGGCATTCCCAAGCAGCAGTATATTTCTCACGAGGAACATCACAGTGCGAGCCGACGAAGCTTAGTTAAGCGAGGTCCGGACTTTTCATGCTCTGTTATGTCTCCGCAGTGGCAGCTTGCGTGTAAAGTACAAAGACAAGGTCCCGAAAACATACGCTAGAAGATTCCGGAACACCCTTCATTACGGCACATATAGAGACCGTAAAGGAATGTTTAGTTTTCATATAAACATGCAAAACTCGTAGAGAATACGCGTAATCAACGTAATGAAAATGTACTTCAAGGAAACATTTGCAGCTGTGGGGGCGAACACCTGGTAGAAACCTGCAAGTGGGCTTTACCATAAAGGACCTATGGCTTCGTTTAGAATCTGCATAGACAGCTCTCGTGGTTTGTGAACCATAGGTGATCATTTTCATTTGATTGACATCTCGTTTGTGACACTACGGCAGCCGGATATCCTGCTTCGGCGTCTCTGCTCCGATCGTGCTTGGAAAAGATAGCGAGGCGCGTGCCAAGCTTCGCCTTCCTCGTCCTGCGTTCCTGCTCCAAACAAACAAATGGCGCTGGCGGCCAACGTGTCAGACTTGACCGAAGACATTTAGTCAGAAACTTTGTACGCAATACAGAAACGTAGCATGAAAAGAACGATTGCTGGTGTGTTGCCTCTCGGCGACACTCCGTCAAGTACCATTGGTCAAGTGACAAAAACAGCAACGCTTGCTGCGTGGTAACAAGCATGTAAGAATCTGCTGGCTACATACAGTTACCAATGAATCCTTACCAACTGGCTCAGCTTTCTCTCGTTCTACCGTTTCTGCAACATTTCTCTCAATTTTAACTCGCTAAAGCTTCCTGCCTAGTGTAAATTTGTTTACGCTACTAGTAACGCTACTGATACCCCTACTATTATCGTCGAACCATTCCAGAGAAGAAGGGGAAAATACTGCACAAGAAATATGATGAATATTTGCAAATGCTTTCATACGGTGGTCTAGGCGCAGGTGCTGGTGGCTGGTACGGTGGACCAGGGGGGCTGAAATTGTGGAAATAATAAGAATGTTGGCCTAAGGAGTCGTTAGTGACTTTCAATGGAATACACAGATGAGGCCATGAAAATCTTACGGCGGTCTCGCCACCGGAGGGGCCCCTGGAGGTGGTCTGGGGGGAGGAGGTGGTGGTCTGAAAGGGACAGTTGATGAGAGTTCATGTATTACACTAGACAGTGGTTGAACGGTGAATGAGTGCAGGCGTTTCTTACGGAGGTCTGGCTACAGGAGGTGGAGGAGGGAATGCAGGCGGTGGTCGTGGAGAGGGAAGTTGTGGTCTGCAAAATATTTGTGCACCGATCATGAATGCTTATTGCGGTTACAAAGTGCAGGCATGTCTGCCGCGTAGCTTCGTTTGATTATCTTTTTTCAAGGTGGAGTGCATGCCGGGATTCGACATTTCCTGTTAGATGGTTCTTTCATATAACATATCTAACTGCTGATTGGTCTTGTAGGGTCGGTATAAGCTGATTAAACGGGTATGCATTTTCGATATTTTATATCGTTGGAATTTCGCGGCATGCATAAAAAACGAGAAGGTATATTACAACCACGATGTAGTATTATACGCATTATGTTAAAGAAAACTAAGTCGAATTTAAGAATAATACCTTCATGCAAAAGCCGTATTAAGTGTGTGAGCTACTCGGCATAATGATCGCGAAAATATGTTACTACAATATACGTGACGTGGTAGTGAAGTTCTAGGACACAGTAAAAAACTGTGAATGGCGAAAGTAACCTTACTGAGTGAACCCACAAAAACAGGCTATGCTCAAAAGCTCAACGAAAGCGGCGAACACCGTCGGCGATGTTCGAGAACCTGATCTGCGGGCCAAGGGCGATGGCTTTTATACTGAGTCATCGAAGGTTCCAGAATAATTGCTGATCCAGGTGTCTTCCTGAAAGTTCTACACAGTTCGCATCGCGCATAGAAGCAATCAGATTACACAAGGTTCATTCACAAGAGGCAGCTGATGGAACCATCGCTAACATTCCATAACCTTCCTATACATGCAGGTGCGTCGTGCGCTGAACGATAGCATTTTGATGGTGAAGAGCGGTCACCGGTGAAACATAATCAAGCACACGTGTCAATATGACAGTCTCGGAAAACATATTGGCTGCTAAATAGAAAATATTAGGAGGTTTCCTTGTAAGAAAAAATAAAATTAACCAGTGCGACGAGCGCTCAATAAATATATACTGAATATTCAGTACGAGGGCTTCTCGCCAAGCTCCTTCACTGTGCCAAACACTAAAAAATCGATGCCCTAATTTAAGATGACATGATCTATTCGTTGTAGGGTCATGCATTGAAGTAACTGAAAAAAGCACCGCGCTAGCATTCCGTACACATGGTTAACGAATGAAGCTGAAATGTGCCGCCCTTGTGTTTATCACTTTGTGAATTCCGACGGTTCATTAAACAACGGCTTGCTAGGCTGGCGCATCCTCGGTACGCAGCTCCTGCTTGTGACCGGGTTGCACCATCGGTGCGGTGTAGATGAGATCGTTGCCGGTTCTGATCGCTGCATTACTGATCGAAAGCTGCTTGCTCGTAAGAAGTCGCATGACGCGTGCCCTACCCTTTTCGGAGCCGGAGAGAAACTGCTGTTCACGCGCTCCGTTGCGACGGAGAGCAACGACATCACTACTGGCGCAGCCAATCGCACGCCTCTCTTTCTCTCTCTCTTTTTTTTTCGTGCATGCGCATGGGGTTGCGCCGGACGAGTTTTCGGCGTGTGTGCGACAGAAGGACGGACGGCCACATCCGCTATTCATGCACAGCTTCGCTGTAAAGGTGTGCGCTCGATATTCAATGAAGGGAGGAATGCTGAGATATGAAATTGCTTCCCCACGACATGGCCTTTGGCGTAGGAATAAATTATTTGAACTAGGAATTACATAGTTTCGTCTATATAGTGATTTACTCCGCTTTCAAATGAAACTAGCTCGAAAATCTAATTAACGGGAGGTTTCAAGTCCGCGAACCAAAACCTTTATATCTAGAATTCCTATGGTACTCGCAAAAAGCTGAGGCTGCTAAATTGAGCGGAGCATTAGATATCGGGTGTTGAATCTTGTAAGTCCCAAGAGCAGGAGTGGCTGTTTCTGCATCGTCATGTAGCAAACATGTGTGAGCGTCAGCCAGCAATGGCGCCGCGATATGCAACAAGTGATGGATAAATGTATAGGAAAGCTCGTACGGTGGTCGAGGAGCAGGCGGTGGAGGTTGATACGGAGGACCAGGAGGTCTGGAAGTAGGAGAAATTCGTCGTCACCATTACATTCATCGGGGGATGTAGGTCACGGGAAAAATAAGCTTAGAGCGACGCTTACGGCGGTCTTGCCACAGGAGGAGGTCTCCGTGGGGGAAAAGGGGGTCTATAAATGTAGAAGCCATTCAGGGTGTCAAAGGCAGTGCGCGTAAATAATTATATGCTTGGAAGTTGAGGTGGCAATATTTCTTTTCTTACGGAGGTCGGGTAACAGGAGGCGGTCCTTGCGGTGGTCTCGGCGAAGGAGGAGGTGGTCTAAAAGAGGAAGCGTCAGTTAGCGCTCGCAGTATTACAGCGACTAGGATTTCAGTAGCCGAGGGCCACGGGCTCCTTACAGTGGTCTCGCCGAGGGAGGTGGAGGCGTGTACGCAGGTGGAGGCCGTCCCGAAGGGCGCCGAGGTCTGTGAAGTTGGAGTATATAACTTTAACAGACGCTGTTTTACATCTTGGTACAATTTTGGAATGTGCGACAATTGCCTGCTCATTATTCGTAATGGGCAGGCGATAAAAATATGCATGCATTAAAAACTAGTTCACTGATTCTCAGTTGACGTTTTCACCTTTGGGCACATTATACTGTTGAGAAGTTAAAGCTTAGGAGTAGTAAATTGGCGTTTGCTCAGCAGAAGGCAGACACCTTGCAGCCCTTTCAACAGTTTGTGTGCCAACATTTCTGGCCGTACATTTCCTGCAACATTTCTCTCGTTTATAATCCGCGAAAGCTTGTTTGCTCTCGCCTAGTGTACATTTGTTTACGCTATTAGTAACGCTAATAATACCACTAATAGTAATGCCAATAATTCGAGAGAAGCAGAAGTGGAAAACACTGCACGTGAAATGTGATGAAAGTATGCAAATGCTTTCATACGGTGGTCTAGGCGTAGGTGCTGATGGCTGGTACGGCGGACCAGGGGGGCTGAAATTGTGGAAATGATAAGAATGAAGCGGTTCTGAGCCATTTTCAGTGGAACACACTGAAGAGGCCGTGAAAGGCTTACGGTGGTCTCGCCACCGGAGGGGGCCCTGGAGAGGGTCTGGGTGGAGGAGGTGGTCGTCTGCAAGGGACAGTTGATGAGGGTTCATGTCTTATATTACGTAGTGGTTGAACAGTGAATGATTGCAGGCGTTTCTTACGGAGGTCTGGCCACCGGAGGTGCAGGGGGGAATGCAGGTGGGGGTCGTGGTGAGGGCGCTTGCGGTCTGCAAAATGTTTGTGGATTCCATTATAAGGTGCAAAGCAAGCGCATTTGCCAAATAAAAGAGTTTTTCTATTGCAATGAAATGGTTAACAGTAAGCTTAAGCTGCCTATTGAAATTAGACATCGGCTTTCTGAATTCATTTATATAATATGCTTATATACAAGAGCGGCAGATTGTTTTATATCTTTCGGAAAAAGCTGTTGTAGGCATGATTACAGTTTTAAAATACCAATTCTAATTTACTGACAATGCAATCTTTACTTAGACACCCGATTTACATCGAAATGTTCGCAGAATAATAGTGGTATATCTCGCATAGAATATCGCTAATCGAAAACCCTCAACACTAGAAGGTCTGAATATTAAAAGTGAAAATAGACGTCGTTTATATCAAATTATAAATTGCTTAACACTCATAATTTACCTAATTGCTGTCTAAAATATTCGATTTTAAACCATGTTCACATAAAAGAAATTGTTGCAGCTCGCTTTGCAGGCATTAAATAAATATATGTGGGCTATGGGGCTTCACTAGCTTGCTAGACTTCACTAGACTACTAAAAGAAAAATCAAAATCGCAAACGCACGCCTAAATAAGCATCACTCAACCTTAACATTACAAGATTAACGATAGCTATCAAAGTGATAAATGTCTTACGCCATGGATTTCGAAGAACGACCTAATGCGAGAATTGAACCCCGTAATCCTTAGTGTTCAAACGACTACTTCGACACTCGCAATAACCTCGCGCTGATGAATTCGGCATTACAATCAATATCGGTTCAGTTTATTTGCTGAAAGTGAAACTGGCAGGCAGAAAAACGCTAGTTGTATGTGCTTATCAAACGCTCGTCAGAGATGTGGCTGTTTTTCACTCGTCATATGGCGAGCCTGTGAAAGCGGGTTTTTTTAAATTGCTATGCCGATTGCTTTTTTATAAATATGTCACTGTGGGTAAGGAAGCTCGTAACGGAGGTCGAGGAACTGGTGCTGGAGGCTGATACGGTGTACCAGAAGGGCTGAAGGTGGCATGAATGTCGGGTTACCATTAGAGCTGTGCGGCAAACTATGCGATAAAAACTCACAAAGGCAACATAATGCTAATGAGCGTGAAAGTTGTCTTGGTCGTGGTGGTCAATAAGAGCGCAATGGTTTCAAATTGTGCGCGGCTATTTTGTTATGTTGTGTGTTTCCCGAGATACAAAGTTGGGCAATTCATTCTTACGGCGGTCTGCCGACAGGAGGTGGTCCCGGAGGAGGAGGTCTCGGGGAAGGAAACGGTGCCCTATAAGAAAAACATATATGCAGTGCGTGTGAGATCATCAAGCAAAGAGGCGTTAGCATCTTACGGTGGTCTCGACACAGGCGGAGGTGGGGGCTGGTACGCAGGTGGGGGCCGTGGGGAAGGACGCTGGGGTCTGTGAATGTGGAGGCGAAAGATATGCCGTGCATGAAAGTCAAGTATGATGCAATATGTATAGGGTATACTTTGGGAAAAATTGCTCTAAACGGCTTTGATGCGCCAGGCGCTCCCAGAATTTTAATATTGCTCACAGGAAGTTTTTAGCGTATTAGCTGTTCATTGTTCCCGGTTATATGCTTCAATACTCAAATACATTGCGTATTCATTGATTTGGGAATAAATTTTTGGTTTCTTTATTCCTTTAGTTTGAACCTATGAAACTAGTCAGAAGCATATGGTTTTTCTAAATTAATTTGGGACATTTCATTCTGGGTATGTGTTTCCCGAATCTTATGAGTATGATAATGATTCAGTCCTGGAGTGTACACATTGTAATTTCATTTACCGGGCACAGTGTCGAAGACCGATTTCAGTACCGCATTGCGTCTAAAGTGCCCTGTCTGCTTATTGTGTGAAGGCCATGAGGACGCGTATTTGCTTCATTCATGCAGATGTCATGTTATTTTACACATTGTAGCAAACGCTATCTTCTTATCACTAGTTGTCCGACCATTAGGTAAACACAGCTAGCGTTAATAAATTGTTTGTTCCCCCCTTTATTCTCTGGCTGCAATCCGTGGCGCTGGGCAATACTGTCATGACATTGAAGTGGATGTATTTTTTTTTAAATGCGGTTCGAGTTATCGCGTTAGAAATCTTGCGTTGGAATCCAAATGCCGTTAGAGGTGGCGGAACCCTCTGTACGCCTAGTGAACAACGCCAACAATTTTCGAAGGAATGCGATACTGAGAGCACGATCTACGTGTACACTTTCAGGCACTCGAACCCCTCGTATTACACGCAACAGAATCAAGTTGACTGCACTACTCAGTTGTGCAATATTGTAGGCACTGTCACAGAACGAAACAGAAAATATCAGTTAATTGAATGTCTTACTCATTGGTAGAAGAAAAAACACAGACAACAAACTGTCTGCCTGTTTATGTTTGTAACAAAGTAAGTGAAACATACGGTGGCCTAGCCGGTGGCTGATACGATGGTCCCTGTGGCCTGAAATGATTATACATGCAGCAATTAGGCGCCTCAGAAGCGTCGTGGTGATTTTTATGACTTATATCGAGACTGGTAATGTCTTACGGTGGTCTTGCCACTGGAGGTGGCCCTGGAGGGCGTGGTCTGTAAAATGATAATATTTTTTTGTCTCAGGATCACTGCAGATATTTAGAAAATTAGTTGAATATTTTAAGAGAGCAGCTTTCGGACTTTTCTGCATGGTCATGGAAGTCTGGACGGTTTCAATGCACGTAGGCAAATTGCGGTCTCCGTTTTCACTTATTTTACGGGAAAGTTCTAATGGTGGTCAATCATCTATATCTTTTACTAACCACAATTGATTGCGCAGAAACTTTCACTGTGACTGCTTTAGCCAGATGAACAGTTGAGGTGCATAGACAGCACCATAATTTCTCCATTAAGTTGTAGAACCTTAGGAGCAACCGTCATAACAAAACTTTGAATTGCTGCCTTGGGTACTAGGATGAATTAAATATTTTCACTGACAGCGACATTGCCATGTTTCAGTATGAGCCATAGGCTTCCTAATACTAAATATTTAGTTGATGGTTCTTTGCATTGGTTATTATGGTTATTGTAAGATTGTTTATGTTGTCATTACAATATATATTTATAAATTTCCAACAAATTTTTACTCGTCATGGTTGCATTCTGCTGCACTTTTTTTTGTTAAACCCGCTTCCCTCTTCATTGTCTTGCATGCTCTGAAGGTTATAAACATTGCCTGGCTTAGGTATTGATTATCATTATCGTGATCTTCCGTGTATATTTTTCAATTTACCATTGAAAAGCGTGCCTTTCTAACCATATGTTTTGACGTCAGGTAGCAGGGTAAAACGAATAGTTGATGTGATTTGCTTTCTACTGGACATAGCGATAGGAGGAGTAAAGTAGGTTGTAAATGAGGAACTCCGACTGGCATGCCATCAACTTTCAACGACGTTGCGGTCCTTCCTTTCAACCCACATTTACACTGTAGCAGTCTTAGTGTGAAATCCACGTTACACTTTTAAAAGTTGGCCCAAAAGGCTGTGCTCGTACGGTCCTAGAAGGCGGGAGAGAGAGGTATAAAGAAGTGCGTACGGTAGTCCGACAAGTGGAGGTCGATTAGGTGGACTGGGAGTTGGGAAAATGCGCAGACTTGTCGGTTTTCAAAGTTGTCGAGTAATGACAGCAACAACCGTAATAAAGAATCTAGAGTAGCACATGGAGCCTTACGGTGGTCTGGCCACAGGAGGAGGCCTCGTCTGAGGAGGTGGTGGCCTATAACAGTGGAATGCATTGGGAATAATGAATTGATGGCCATAATAATTCAGTGTATTTGTTCCTTGCGGGGGTCTGGCTACAGGAGGTTGTCCTGGAGGCGGTCTCGGGGAAGGAAAGGGAGGCACTCATTAGTTCTGATATGTGCATGTCAAGTGCTTAGCTGACTAGCAAAGATCGAGAGCATCTTACAGTGGTCTTGCCGCAGAAGGTGGGGGCGTGTACGCAGGTGGGGGGCGTGGCAAGGGAAGTTGGGACCTATGAAAAGTACACGGAATGACAAGTTTGGTTGTAAGTTTTTATGCATGAACGCTCATTTCTTCCTACGGTTCTACGTTTGCCAACGTTGTTTTACACAGACGCAAAACAAAGAAAATTTAACGTTGCGATAACGAGCAGATTTGGACGCTAATTTCTAACCCAGTCAATACTTATCCTTACAAATGATATCGACTTAGGACATCTTCATCATCAGAAGCAGCAGCTTATATTTATGTTCTTTGCAGGACGAAGGCCTCTCCCCGCGATTCTCCGATTACCCCGAACTTGCGCTACCTGTTTCTAACTTGTGCCGGCAATTTTTCTAATTTCGTCACTCCACCTAATTTTCTGACGTCTTTGACAGTGCTTCCCTTCCCTTGGAAGCCGTTCTCTAACTCTAATGGTCCACCGGTTGTCTGCCCTACGCATTACATGGCCTGCCCAGCTCAGTTGCTTTCTCTTAAAAGGCCCCTCACCAGGCCCGCTAGCAAATTTTGGTTATACGCTGAAAGTTGTTACGTGTTTTCAAGAAAGCGTTCTGCCGGAAAATTTTTTCAAATGGGCTCATTAATAGCCGAGATCGAAATATTTCCGTGCCGCGAACCTATGATTTCTGGAGGCGATCTCTACTGCATAGCGAGAAACTCCCAAGGAGAAGGGAAAACGGCGTTCGGATTGAAACCTTTCTGTGGCGCGTAGGGATGTAATTGTTTGCAAACACGATCGTTGGCGCGCACTGTATGTTCTGCGCGCTCAAAATGGCCAGACCTTATGAGCGGCCCTTTAACGTCAACTGGAATGTCGGCTGTCCCCGTTTGCTGTCGAATCCACACCGCTGTCTTCCTGTTTCTTAAGGTTACGCCTAAAATTCTTCGTTCCTTCGTTTGTTCTTGTTCTCAAGCTTCTTTGGCAACCTTCAAGTTTCGCCCCCATGTGATAGCGCTGGTACAATGCAATCATTGTACACTTTCCTTTTGAGCGACTGTGGTAAGCTCCATGTCCTGATTTGGTAATGGCTGCCATGTGCGCTGTAACCCATTCTTATTCTGTAAATTTCGTTTTCATGATCAGGGTTCCTCGTGGGCAATCGACCTTGATAAATTTCTCTTGCACAGACTCTAGAGGCTGACTGCCAATCATGAGTTCCTGTTTCCTTGCCAGGGTATTGAACATTACCTTTGTCTTCTGCTTAATAAGCTTCAACCCTACTGTTACACTTTCTCTGTTGTCCTCAATCATTCGTGAAATTACTCTCCAGTGTTGCCTAACTTGGGATATATCTTGTGGAAAACCCTTGTTTCATGGCGTTCAAGTGTCCCTCAGAAATCGCATCTAACACCAGAGCGGGTGATCCTTTGCAATTCCCTGCTTTAATAAAAATTAGTAGCAGCCATAGGCTGTTCCATAAACAAATGGAGGGCAGCTTGCAACGATGACTAACGACCAAATGACCCTAAAACCAGACCCTTTGTTGGTAAACTCGGGGGTATCTGATTTCAGTTTTGGAATTGTCTCCCCACTTATCGTATCATTTCCGGAAGGGCGGATATGTCGTCAAAAAATTGCAGCAGACAAAATTATTAACGTTTGCGTAATACTCATGTAAGCGATAACTGCCACTGGTTGCTTGCTGGGGGATTGAAACATAAGACAAAGTTCAGAATGATAGCGTGGCCTAGAAATAAATTGTAGGTTCATGCTTGTATTTTAACATTCGTCGGGAATGCGTAGTTTAACGATACTACAATTTTCAACGACTGCGGATGGTCGCTGCTGCATCTATTCCGCAGAACGTGGCATTGCCGAGCAGATGTCACTATAATTAAGCACGTTTAAGTAACGTCAGGTAAGTACTGTAGCACCTTTTCTCGTTAGCCATAGTGCCTAGGTTGAACGACTGCTGCGACACGTTCTCATGAACGTGATTGCAGGCCGTCAGAAATTTGCGCTGACAGCTTAACACCTTGTTACACCAAAAGGCATCCTATGCACTCCAGTACGATTCTATCGCTGTGAAAACAAAGCACGCGTTTTACAAAAGCAGCTGCGAGCAAACTTATTACGGTAGTTCCCGCATCAAACAGGTCGTTTAGTCGATGTCCCTTTTTTTTTTACTATCCGGGGTGTTTCTTTAGCTGCAGCAAACTTTTAAAAAATTCCCTGTGGTAGATAGAACAAATATAATACACGATTTAAATTACTCGATCAGGCGGCCATTACTTCTATGAGAAAACAGAATACCTAATTTAGTAATTAGCCTAATTACTTAAATTAACTTTATAATAATATTGCGGCCACTATGCTTTTCTAGGAATTATAGCCGGTGACTTCGCAAAGCGTATTGACTTGGAATGAATTATCCGGACTGTACCAGTTTCAAGATATTAATTTTCAGAGTGTCAGACGAAATGCATTGGTGTTTCAGTTACTTTTGTGCTTCAATGAATAAAACAGCAGTTCCTTAAAAAAAGTAACTGGAGCTAATGATTACACAAGCAATTATAAACAGGAAAATACTCATCATATTGAGCGAAAGAGTCTGACGAAGGGTCTTAAGGGGAACTTGAGGCCTGTAATCCTGAGAGATCGTAACCATGCTCAGAATATGAAAACGCCATTGCTGCCAAACGATAAATTCCGGCTGATTTCATTCACAAGAAATTGAACGTGGAGGCCGAACAACGCTATGCATGCATATGTTGTGGCTCCGGGTTTTTGAGGTCAATAATTCCTGTTCCGCATGTCTCTCTTCTGCAACAAGCTAATTTGCTAGATTTTGTTCTTACGCATTTCTTCGTGCTTAATCATTTAGAGTTGGGAGCTGAAAATGTTCGACATGAATGGAAAACGCGGAAATGCAATCAACTTTTAAAAGCGGTATGTAAATAATGTGAAACATGGTTCTTGATAATAAACATGACTGCATACTTATCTTCGACATCAGAATGTGCCCAAACAGGGGCAATAGAATGCGGAAGCATCTTTTCGTGATCAAGCAGAACCGTGCTCAGATAAACTCTTAGCAGACGTTCGTATATCAACAAAGTGCTTGTAATTCAACAGCTATTCCGTGTCTAGTTGTTGCGACATTACTGTAGAAATGACAGCATAGACACGCTTTGATGCAGACTTGTATGTCTTTTTTCTAGTACCGTAGCGGTCACAAAAAAAAGAATGGTTATAGTTAAGTTGAACATCGTTGGCGCAAATTCTTGCTGAGCCTCGCCTTAAAGCTGCGTAATGCTAACGATCTTAGGCTTCCAAGCGTGCATTGCATTCTGAGTAATAATGAAACGCGTTGACTATATACGCCAATGCGCCACGAACATATTGTAACGGATACGAAAGGCGCGGACAAGACGAGAGAAGAGGAAGAGAACGAGGAGTTTTGAGAGGCTGGGCTGCGCTACGATCACGCTACGATCACGCTACGATCATCATCCATCGCCTGTAAATAAAACCATTTCTTCGCAACTCTTCCTAACAGTTGTGGTGGAAGGTGCTGGGTAATCGACACCCGAAGATGGAGGCTGAAGCAGAAGTTCTTCGACGGAGCCGTCGTCTTGCTGGACTCCCACCAAATCTACCGGAGTTGAATATGTCCCACGACGCAGACGAACAATGGCCCATTCCAACAGCTGCGACGACAAGTTCCGTTCTACAACTGAGAGATGCGCGTCCCTTCGCCGGAAGATCGGACGAAGACGTCGAGGAATGGCTCATCCATTATCACTGGGTGAGTGCCGCCAACAAGTGGAACAGCGCTTCTGAGCTTTCGAACGTCGTGTTCTTTCTAACGGATACTGCGTTGTTGTGGTTCGACAATCACGAGGAAAGGTTTACAACATGGGGAAGATTTGTTTCCGAAATCAAAGACCGATTCGGTGACTCCGCGACGAAAAAGAAAACGGCAGAACAGACGCTACTGCAGCGTGCGCAAGTGCCAGGCGAAACCTGCACGACCTACATTGAGGCGATAATAAAACTGTGTAGGATGGTGGACTCTGGGATGTCTGAGGAAGACAAGGTCAGGCACATCCTGAAAGGAATTGCCGAAGACGTTTATAATTTCCTCATCGCAAAGGACAACCTGGCTTCCGTCGCTGACATCATTCGGCATTGTCGTACTTTCGAGCAACTGAAGACGAGGCGCATCATACCGAAGTTTGGCAGGCTAGCCAACGTGACGACAGTTGCAAGCGTGGACAGCAACCAGCCCCTCGATCTGGCATCAACGATACGACAAATAGTTCGGGAAGAGCTCCGCCTGCACGCGCAAGTGACACATCCAGGCACTCATAGCTTCCGCCTACCACCAGATTTCGAGCCAAACGTAGCATCCTTCTCCCCGTATCCTGCGGCGAGGGGCACTGAGGATTATGAACTCGCACCCCGACAGCAGCCACGTCTCCACGACAGAGGCCCTACTTACGACGCTCGGCCACAGCGAGAGCAGCCGCGTTTTTACCCCCGAGGCCCGGTGACTTCTGTCAGGCCGCGACAAGAACAGCACCGACCCTACTACCACGACGTGACTTACGAACGACATAACGGATTTCAACGAGCAGCAGAGACACATTATCCACATGACAACGAACTTTCTTGCCACCCGCAGCAGCCTAGAATTCGTTTCGAGGAAGATGCTGTGAACCGCGACCCTCCCGTGTGCTACAACTGCGGTTCCACAGGCCATATAGCTCGGTATTGTCACCAAGGCCGTCAATCACGAAGGACACCACCGATGTTCTCGCCACCCGCAACCCGTACTTCATACGACTTGCGGACGACCGATTCCCTTCCAATGGACCACTTCTCACACGCGACCAGACGCAGCGATTCGCGAGCATATGAGCGGAGTTTGACGCCACCAAGTAACCGTCCCCGTCGCTCTCCGTCCCCTCGGCGCCGTTCTTGTCACCGCCGCCGGAAAACTAGCATCCGCGGCCAATGGAGGTGTGGTCGCCGGACGGTCTTTGCAAGAAATACCTCTCACTGTTGTGATGTTCAAAAACAAAGTGACGATTGATTCTCGATTGATGGAATACCAACCATGGCGTTAGTTGATACTGGGGTGACTGTGTCTGAGATGTCTAGGCCACAAAGTTATGTTTTCTTTGAAAGACGGTATTAGCTTTCGTGGAGTAGGCGGCGAGTGGCTTCAACCCCTCGGTGTTTGTGCTGTGAGTGTTTTGCTGGCTGGGAAAGTGTTTGTGTCGGAATTCCTTGTTCTTTCTCGTTGTTCGCACGATGTTATTCTTGGTATAGATATTCTGGAACAGTGCGGCGCTTCCGTGGACTGTGGTTGTGGCGAAATATCATTTAACAAGTTATTTATATCAGCACAGTCCGAACAAAGCTCGGGTGGTGAAGACAGGGACATAGACACTCTCAGTGTTCTTGATGAACTGATTGCACCATCGTGGTGCCTGACGCCCGTTCGTGTTTCTGCAACTACTGTTGATGGTGATTGTGTTGACCTTGTAGTTAGGCCTCTCCGCATAAACTGTGCTAAAAAAGATACACTTGTGCCCTGCTCTGTCGTGCGCATGACGAAAGGTGTCGCCACATTGTGGGTGCTTAACTGTTCCGCCATGCCGGTTGTCCTTCCTCGCGATATGAAAATTGCTCTCTTCGATAAAGCCGCATGTAGCTCAATAGCGGCACTAACTACGGACGTTTCTACAGCTTGCTTTTCTTGCGATAATCGCCATTCTGAAGAGCTACTGCTCGACATGATCAGGAAGGCTCTCGGCACATCGGAACGGCAAGCACTGGTACAGGTCCTTACCAGACATGAGGTTGCATTCGACTTCACGCATGGTGATGCACAGCTTCATTTACCGTCGTCCCGCGCTCGTCACAGAATAGATACCGGCTCAGCACACCCCATCCGCCGGAAGCCCTACCGAGTGTCGTCGTCCGAGCGCAAAGTTATTGCAGAGCAAGTCAAGGAGATAATGACCAAAGGTGTCGTTTAAGAGTCGTCTAGTCCTTGGGCAGCCCCAGTAATCCTGGTGCGAAAAAAAGATGGCTCCTGGAGGTTCTGCGTGAACTACAGACATCTAAACGCAGTGACGAAGAAGGATGTATATCCACTGCCGTGAATCGATGACGTCATTGATTGCTAACGCGCTGCTTCTTACTTCTCAACACTTGATTTGCAATCGGGGTATTGGCAAATACCTATGAACCCTGCCGACAAGGAAAAGACCGCTTTCGTGACTCCAGATGGCCTATTTGAATTTAATGTTATGCCTTTTGGTCTTTGCAATGCTCCTGTTACCTTTGAAAGATTCATGGACACAGTATTACGTGGTCTAAAGTGGGCAATATGTATGTGTTGCCTCGATGATGTTGTAATCTTTGGCCGCACGTTTGAAGATCATAACGAACGCCTCAGCCTCGTTCTCGACTGCATTGAGAAAGCTGGACTGGTTCTAAACTAAAAAAAGTGGCGGTTCGGCGAACGTCAAACACTGGTCCTGGGACACTTAGTCGACAAGGATGGCTCAGACCCGATCATCGTAAGATTGAAGCAGTAAGCTCCTTCAAGCCACCGCAGTCAGCACGAGAACTCCACTCATTCATTGGCCTATGTTCGTATTTTCGTCGTTTTGTTCCCCGGTTTGTCGACATCGTTTACCCGTTGACAAGTATATTGCGACAAAATGCATTCTTCAATTGGACACCAGAGTGTGACGCATCATTCTCTCAACTGAAGTTTATACTACCGTCGGCACCCCTCTTGCGTCATATCAATCCATCTTGCCTGACTGAAGTTCACACTGATGCTAGTGGAATCGGAAGAGGAGCGGTGCTTGTACAACGTCACAGTGGCGCAGAACATGTTGTCGTATATGCCAGCCGTTGCCTGAGTGAATCTGAACGCAATTATACGGTTACGGATCAAGAATGCCTGGCAGCCATTTTCGCCATACAAAAGTTTCGGTGTTATCGTTACGGTAGACCATTCAAGATTATCACCGACCACCATTCTTTATGCTGGCTAGTCGGTTTGCGTGATCCCTCTGGTTGCCTCGCACGTTGGGCGCTGCGCCTCCAGGAATACGACTTTGTGGTATCGTACAAGAGTGGCCGTCGTCACGCTGACGCAGACTGCCTCTCTCGGATTCCTCTTGCGACTAATGACTGCGATGCTGAGAATTTTGATGACTGTCTCGCTGCTGTTACTTCTACGTTCCCTGACGCGGCAGACTTTCAGCGAGAACAACAGAATGATGTTACCCTCGATCCGCTTTTTGTCGCCGCCCATACTTCTAAAGGCAGCGGTCGCTTTACTGTCCGTGATAAATTACCTAAAAAACTAATTACTCCGGGCATGCAGCGCGTTTTCTTCTTGTTGTCCTCGAGAGTCCCCGCTCCGCCGTTCTACACGCCATGCATGACGATGTGACATCCGACCATTCCGGCTTCTTACGAACGCTGCACCGCACTCAGGAGCGCTTTTACTGGCCCAAGATGTACGAAACAACCAAGCGCTATGTTGCTAGTTGTGAAACATGCCAACGTCACAAGCGACTGACCACCGCAGCGCCGGGTCCCCTTCGGCTATTGACACCGCCCAGTACGCCGTTCACGCAAGTAGGCATTGACGTTTTGGGTCCATTCCCGTTATCTAACAACAAGAACCGTTGGATAATTGTCAGCGTAGACCATCTTACACGGTATGCAGAAACTGCAGCCATACCGTCTTCTAGCGCTGCTTGCGTGGCGGTCTTCCTGCTGCGTTCCGTGGTCTTTCGTCATGGCCCACCACGTGTCATCATCAGCGACCGCAGTCACCAGTTCACTGCTGATGCCACTGAAGAGTTACTTCGTTTGTGCACTTCACAGTTCCGTCATTCCACGCCGTATCATCCAAAGACCAATGGCCTCGTTGAAAGGACGAACAACATGCTTGCCATGTACGTCCCCTCCAATCATAAGAACTGGGGCGAAGTGCTTCCATTCATCACTTACGCATACAACACGGCGAAACACGAAACCACGAACCCATTTCATCTCCTGTATGCAATGTTACCGCGAAGCCCTCTGGAAACTTTTTTACCCTTCGTACTGCGCAGTGACGATTCTGTATCGAAGACTTTGTGTCTCGCCGAAGAAGCCCGTCGAATAGCTCGTCTTCGTACTCTGGCCTCGCAAAGTTGTTCGAAAGAGCGATACGACTACCGTCACGTGCAAGTATCGTTGGAAAAAGGTGACTTGGTTATTGTTTGGACACCGCAACGCAAGCGTGGATTGTGCCAAAAGTTCTTGCCACAATATTAAGGCCCATTTGTAGTCGTGGACCGCCTGACCGAACTCACTTACGTCATATCTCGCCTCCTGTGCAATGGTCGGCGATCAAGCAGAACTCAGCTGACTCATATTGCTCGCCTGAAGCCTTTCAACCCTCCTTGTCCATCCTGACTCGCCCCACGGGCTTCGTCTGCTTGCGGGGAAATGTAACGGATACGAAAGGCGCGGACAAGAAGAGAGAAGAGGAAGAGAACGAGGAGTTTTGAGAGGTCAGGCGTGATCGTAACGGGATCGCTACGATCACGCTACGATCATCATCCATCGCCTGTAAATAAAACCATTTCTTCGCAATTCTTCGTAACAATATATAGTAATGCGAAACAAACTTGAGAAATGTAGAGAAAACAAAGAAAATATTGGTGGGCGCACATGGTAACGTTTCTTATGGAAAATAATAGGAATACGCAAGTGTCTTCGTACGGTGGTCTGGACACAGGTGGCGGAGGCCGGTACTGGGGACCAGGAGGTCTGAGAGGGGAAAAAGATGGGAATGTGCGCATAAGTGGTTGGTGAGTGAACGTGAATGAAATAGAAAGCCGAGAGTGCTAATGTCTTACGGAGGTCTCGCCACAGGTGAAGGACTGGTAGGGGGTCTGGGAGCAGGAGGGGTTGCTCTGGCAGAAAAAAGAGAAAGAAAAAAATGTAGTCTATTCTTTTGATATTTACAGTTGAGTGAAAAATTATGCCAATATTTTCGTACGGTGCTGTTGGCCCGGGCGCCGGAGGCTGGTACGGTGGGCCAGGTGGACTGAAAATGTTCAAACGCATTGGCTTAAGTGGTTGGTGAGCGAGGTGTTGCGGAATGAAGATAGGGCCTTACGGTGGTCTTCCCACCGGTGGAGGTCCTTGAGGGGGTCTGGGCGAGGGTGGTCTGTAAGAGGAAGACCCGTCGAGACTCAGCCTCATTAGTCATTACGTGAAAAGTGAAACTCGGCTGCAGTTATGTTTTTCTTACGGAGGTCTGGAGACAGGAGGTGGAGGTTGGTATGGAGGTGGTGGTCGTGGCGAAGGACGTTGTGGCCTGCGACATTTTTAACCATTCTGTAAAAGCTTCTAACTCGATCGCAATATTGGCAACACCAATTACTGGTGGGTCACGTAGCAACCGGCTTGCGTGCCGTATAGGGTAGTTTATTCTACATAGAACAATTTCATTTAGTCCTGGGAAAAGCAGAGATGTGAATATTAGTTTGTTTACAAGTTTTGGCTTGGCGTTGCTTACAGTGACCAAGAATAGCCTTCAATAATGTTTTCTGACAAACTATATTGGGATGAATTCTGGTTAGCCATGTTATAGCACATATAAGCGCATAAAAACAAACAAGAAGTCACAGCACTCTGTTGTGTCCGTTCTTCGGCGTTTACATGTGGCTGAAACACTGCTACCACGAATAGTCTTCAACTCTGTCAAACAGCTGCTTTTGAGTATTACATAAGTACACAGAACGGAATTACATATCCATTTTGATATTTAAGAAATTATGGGGTTTTACGTTCCCGATCTGATTATGATGCACGCTGTAGTGGGAGACACCGGATTAATTTTGGTCACCTGAAGTTCTTAAACGTGCATCGAAATCTAAGTACACGGGCGTTTTTTTTCATTTCACCCCCATCGAAATGCGGCCGCCGTGGCCTGGATTTGATCAGTAGGAAGATGACAGAATACTTTGGCTAGAGCAGCAGAGACAGTATAAATGGACCTTTCCCATTCCATTTATCGATTTTCCATTCCATTCCAATTATCCATTTTCCATTCATCCATTCTGTATCCGCTGCAATTTTAATAGGGGGCAAGCTTACTGGCTCAAGTCGACCAACGTGGTATACCCTGACGTTTGCCTTTGCCCTTCTATTCTAGTCTTTACAGCTGCGTACCTGGAGGACTGTCACGGCCGTACGCCTGTTGTCCTTGTTCACTGCATGTGCAACAACCTCTTTCGGAAATACGCGCGTGTGCTCGTGCATAAAAATGCCTTCATATAAAATTAAGACAGACTGGCGCCTGCCTTACAGAGAGGTTACGCAAGTGCAACAAAAATTTAAAGGGCACTCCTTCATCACATCTGTCAGCACATTGTTGTTCATGTCACTGTAAACCAGTTTTTGAAAGAGAAAACATGTCGTCTTCAGGCACGTGGATAAAAAACCACGTGAAATCATTGAAGCTGTCCACATAAAGAAAAACCATGAACATTGCACTTCCGTCCCACCTATCAACCTGCACGATTAAGAAATCAGTCTCCTCGAAATATGTGGCAAATACCAATAGCGTGAGGGTGCGCGCGCGGACGGACTGCTTTGTACTGACTGCTTTCTGTGTGCAATAAACCAGGCAGTTGTTAGTTCAGCGCCTGCCTTGTGCTGCCGTCTTTTCGCGCCGCTTTTTACCAGTCGACTCGCCCACTTTGATGCCTGATTACATGAAATGCCTGTTTGCGACCTGCTCCGACCACGAACTTCTTGTCGCCAGCCTTGATCAGGTAATTTAGAAATGGTTTTGTGATTTCTTACAGCACAATTTAAAATGTGTCAGCGTATTTGCGGACAAAAAAAGAATCGCTGACGATTACGACATTGCCTAATGCGATATTCTGTTCTGGAAACGCTTCACATTTGTTATGCAAGCCTTTTCGAGTAGTCGCGAAACCATCCACGAACTGGAGTAGCATTGTGGCTCGACTTGGTGACAGCTTAGTTTGAGGTGCAGTACGTTCGATGAGCTTGCGTTAAGTTTATTTTTGCTTAGCGTTCCAATAATAAATTTTGCCCACCTACGCTGACGTGCGCGATCGAAAAAAGCAGGTTTGTTGACAAACGAGGTAACGGTAGCATTGATCGTTGCTGTCTCAAGACACGCAGTGAGCTTGCAAAGATTTGCTATCGTCATGATTTAAAGTACATGCTTCAAGTCTTGCATTACTTCTTTTTTGTTTTCTAAAACGTTGTTCTTTACAGATTTCCAAAAAAAGAGTCACCCGAAAAATTACAAAGAGGGCTGCTCTGCAGACGTTCGTGAAATTAGACACGCACAAGCTCTTCCGAATCTAGGTCCTGCTCCAGGGCGCTACGTGTGTTGGGTGGTTCGGCAGGGTTCAAAACGGTAATGACCAAACGAAGGTTTCTGTTTGATTTCCAGTCGCTGGATGAATTACACGCCATGCCAGCGCGTAGCGACAGTCGCTACGTGCCCGAACAACGGCCGCGAACAGTGCAGCTGAGGCCGAAGCTCGCACACGTCCCGCAGCGTCGGCCACTTGCCGTTCGTGGGGGAGAATCTCTGGTCTCCCGAATGTTAAACGCGCCGCCTTTCAGCGGAGCGCTGCTGGAGCGGCGGCTTGCTCGATTCGCCCTCCCTGGTGCGCAGGCTGTCTGCAAGTAGCTGTTCAACGTTTAGCGCTGGAAGACTTCCGGCTTTGTCCACGGAAGTCACCCGATAGGTTGAGCGTGCAAGAAAGGTCACCCTGTAGTGGGGCACCAGTGCAGCATAAGTCTGAAGATTTTGGTCCATACTTTTAGATACAAATGGTGGCTAGTCACGCAATAAATTAAATGTATTGTAGCGTCGCACCGGAAGAGCGCTGAAGAGGAAGAAGCTGCGCCAGGTTTTTGGGTGATGGGCTGTTTCGGACCATCTCACGTCTTCTTTACACTTTTCACTGTAAATAAATAAATTCTACTTCTCTAACAATATCTTCCCCGAACGATAGTGTACGGTCCAGAGACTCGACGACAAGCCTGATGTCCTTCTCCGCCTTGAATGTAGCATACAATTGAAGACTACAGTCCAAACATTGCTTTGCAAACTTTCAAGTGCACTCGTTCATTTGATTTTGTGCGCCTGAATTACGGGTAAATTAAGTTCTTTTTCGACAAGTTTGTCGTTCGTCTATGTTTTCTCATGGTTCAACACGTCGTTGCGGCATCATTCCGTATTTCTCTTATTCGGGAACAAAAAAAAAATCTACGTTGAACAAACGTTAAAATTTAGAGGGGCCTGGCTACAACACACTACCGTGAATATATTGTGCATGGACATGTAAACTAGCACCAATTTTTTTCGCTTGTTTGGTGGAATGTCCTGAAAGACGATATTGTAGCATTTACAGTGACGTGCTCTGCTGCGCGTGCGTGTTTTTTTTTCTTCGGACAGCAGCTGCACAGCCACAGATTGCACCTTCAGCCAGAGTTCTAACTGAACGTGACCACGTTGCCGGCACATCGCGCCGAGCTATGGGCGCGGTGTAGCAGGCAATTCCTGATCGCGTTTGATGTTTCACTTGCCCGCTATTTTCCGTTTCCACCTTTGTTTATTTTTCTTCTTTAACGTTCCTTAGTCGCTGAAGCTTATTTGGGATTATTAGAATCGCCTTCGGTGGCCCCGTTTTGCAAGATCCCCTTATTAAATGTTGACAGTCACTTTAGAATACGGTAAAGAGGATGAAGGCGAAGGCCTGGCCGCTCACGAGACATCCATTATATTGAAAACTGGTACAGCGTAACGCAGAGTTTCCCCGAATGCAATACCAACTCGGCCAATCCTCAACCCTAGTGAAATTTATCATGTTACTTGACACTTTCATTCTAATGCGTTGTTACTTCCTATTACTTGTTTTCTCCCACCTAAGGTAGTGGGTGCGAGTGCCATAATTAGCTATAGCTTAATTAACTGCACATTAATTAACGTTACCCTAATTAACACGAAAGGTCGTGCAGACGCTTTTTCTTCGCCTCGGCTTCACGCCTTGTATTAAAAAATTGATGGCCTGATTCTCCCTGATTAACACCAAAGTTCGAGGGCTCGACTCCCACCAAAGGTCGAAGGTCTTAATTACATTCGCCTCATTCAACATCACAGGTAGTGGGTTCGACTCCCTACGAATTTTAAAGCAATGAATGTTGGCGCCATAACCCCGGACATGTGATTTTTCGTCACATGAGCTGTCTAAGGCCTTAACAACCAAGTTTCTTGCAAAAGGCTGACCGCAGCAGTGGCGCTCGCGAAGCGTGACCGCCCGCAAGGAAGTCACGTTGCTTGTGCGCCAAGGAACCGCGTTCACGGCGACTCGGCGGCAACATGCTTCCGTTCTGACACAAGCGAAGCACTTAATGCTAGCATTTTGTATAGGGGCGGTTGCGAGTAACATGCGGCCCTGCCTGGCGATAACTGGCACTTTCCCGTGATCTGTGCAGTGCCCTGGGAAACTTATTTATGCAGGAACGTTTCATCTGGGATGCACCGACGTTAAAAAAATGGCCAGGCTTAGCTTGCATTGCGTTGCATATTGCGCGAGTTGGAGCCCTGCCTGCCAGGCTTGCGATCTTGTACGCGTTCCAAAATAGAATGGAGGCGGTCCGTTCCACCGAGCCGCACACGGTTGGTCAGTTTGAACGGTGAAGAGCGCCATGACGTCAATTGTGAAGTGATATCTGCTGTCAATCATTCCGTGTTGTCTGCTATCGGACGAACGCAACGGAACGGACCGCGCATTTCGCGACGGAAAGAACGGACCGCCTCCGTTCGAGTTTGGAACGCGTACAAGATCGCACCCCAGCTTTTCCTCCGCCTGTCGTGCCGTCACGTCACGTGGTTGCGCTAAAGGTCAATGGTGACTGCCCGGCCGCGCCCAAGGGCTGAACTCAGTGATTGCAATAGGCAACGCATAAAAATAGAAGGAACTTAATAACAAACATAGCAAACTTAAAAGAGAATAGACCCACATATGAGACGCGCAGCAATGAACAATGGCTCATACCCTCAATGGTGGCTGCCCGGCCGCGCCCAAGGGTTGAACTGAGTGATTGCAATATGCAACGCATAAAAGCAGATGCAAGAAACCTCGTATTCTTATTAGCATCACACATGTGGTGTTTGCCGTTGAGCTTTTGGCATTTCCATAGTGCATCCATTGCCGTCTTCCGGCCATCCACTCTTTGTGTATTGCAATTTCTCGCTTTTAGCATTTTTTATGGGAGCTGAGTGTCTATGCGGTACCTTCTTTGTGCCACTTTGCCGTTAAAAAAATCCAGGTTCATAAAGCATGGTTCTTTTTCCCCTGTCGCGCTGAATAAGGGACGGAAACGGGAGCCACATCCCAGCTGTCTGAAGGGCGTCTTGTGACGCAATGTAGCGGTAAGCGCTGCTACAACGGGTGAGCAAGCTTTCCTCTTCGGAAACGGCAGGAATGCTTGTATGGCACAGAGGAATTCATTCCGATGAAAGTACCAGCCACCAAAGTTTTGTTCCCGTGGGACATTGCTATGAGATTCCTGGTGAGGTACTCCTGCGTTACCTGCGAGACGAAGCAAAGCTTACCTCGGTTCCGGTCCATACCCTTCAGGCGTGGGCGTGGTCAGGTGTGGCACTGCTGTGGGGTCGGTGACCTCTGGTATGTAGTTCTGCCACCAGACCTTCCACCACTCGCCCGCTGCTCCTGTGGCTCGGGCTCCTGTCGAGGCACGCTTTTGCAAGACGCGGGCCCCCGAAGCACCGTCGTGGAGCTTGGAAGAGCCTGCGCTCACTCCGGCTGCCACCAGGACCACCGCGAGCAGCAGCTGCCGAACGAGACAAAGTTTTAGTACAACACGTAGCTACGCATGAATGGTTCTCATTCAGAAAGTGGCTCATCACGAGTAATTCGCAATCAGTGCGGCGTGCGGTGTCAGCGTCCAAAGCATAGTAGAATCAAAATTTTTTTTACGAGAAAATGCATTTCCAAATAAGCCAGCGCATCTTGTTTGCTCAGAATGTAAAGCTTCCAGCTGAACAATATTTTTTTTGATTGGTGATTGAAAGCTTTTGCCTATCTTAAACGCAGATATGGGCGCTATTTACGACAACCTCTTTTTTTATTTTACGTCGCTCAAATCCTGTATAAATGAATATAGTGTCGGGCGCACGGAAGCATTATAGCAACTCATATAGAAAGTCAACCCCACCCTTGACTTTCAGAAGGACTGCGCATGGCTAGAATGTGATTTCTGGGCTTTACTGGACCAAACAAAATCGTATCATCATGTCAATCTGAAGGGAAGGTATAACTTGACCATTTCTTTACTTATGATTTCTTTATTCCTTAATTCTCCCGACCAGCCACTTTTGATGGCAACTACGGTTGTTCGAATCAAATCGAATACAAATATTTGAGAAAAGTGCGCATTGCTACGAGCGACGTTCGTTCATTGCAGCGCAGAGCTTCCGGTGTCAACGTTGGTGTGCATCGCCACTTCTATAGACATTCATGGCGTACAACGTGGGTGGTGTATGCATACATTGTGCAGTGCGCCGAGTCTACGAGAGAGGACAAGGAGAAGAAACATTTATTTTAAAAAAAAGAAAGGACAAGCAGGTGTCTTTCTGCTTGTGCGGGAGGCGCCCTTAGTCCAGGGCTCCTGCGGCTCTAGCTGTCTCCCGGTCCCACCGCACCAGTTGCTGCTGGTTACGAAGGTCCGAACTAGTCAGCACGGCCTCCCACTGCTCGGGTGTGGGGTTGGGTATTTGTGGGGCCGCCTTCACGTTGCGGCACGCCCATGTGGTGTGGTATAGGGAGGCGTAATCATTACAAAGGGGACATTTGTATGAATATAGTGTAGGGTGGATTGCGTGTAGTCTGCTTAAATGTGGGTATGTATTCGTTTGTAGTTGTCTCCATATTACGGCGTTTTCACGAGAGAGTGTCTTGTGTGGTGGTGGGTATTGCCGTCTGTTCAATCTGTGGTGTTGTAGTATGGCGTTGTATTGTAAAGGTACGGGCTCCATGGATGCGTCCGTATCCCTCTTTTGTGGCGCCTGGGGAGCATGAGCTCGGGCTACAGCTTGCGCACGCTGATTTCCACGGAGGGACTCGTGTCCTGGAGTCCACACTATTTCAACGTCCGGGAATTCGGAGGCTTGTTTGAGGAGTCGGTGGGCGAATTGAAGATATTCGACCTCTCGCGTAGCTACGGCAAGCTGCCTGGGAGTCGGTAATAATTGGAATGTACTCGTTGGTCAGACTAGAGGTGATGGCCAAGGCGATGGCTGTCTCCTCCACTACGAGGGCGCTGGCACTGCGGACCGTCATCGAGACCACCTCTTGTAGGTTGTAGTCGACAACGCTGGCCGTCATGGCTGCTTTTTGGGGGTACTGCGCGGCAGCTGTGTATAGTGTGGTGGGGAGACTGCCATATCTTCTCTGTAGAGTTTTTGCGCGAGCTTGGCGACGATCGGCATGATGTTCCGGGTGCATGCTTCTGGGGATAGGGGCTACCTTGATGTGCTCCCGGAAGTTGGGGGCCAGATGGATTGCTTGTTCGTGGCCTTTGCTGTGTGTGGGGTAGCCTAGGCGCGTTAGGACTGTTCTTCCTGTTGGTGTGAGGGCTAGTCATTCTCGTTGGCTTGTGAGGTGGGCGTCTATAATTTTTCTTATAGTATTATGGACTCCTCCAAGGGCTTCAAGCTTGAGTGTCGCTGCTCCCGGGGTTAGGCCGAGCGCTTGCTTGTAGGCTTTCCGAAGAAGTACGTCTAATTGATCTAGTTCCTTGGGAGTGAGGGGCAAGTACGGGGCAGCGTAGGCAATGCGGCTGATTATCAGGGCCTGGACGAGCTGTATTATGTCGTCTTCTTTCAGTCCGTATTGTTTGGTGGTGATACGGCTGACCATTCGCATGATCTGGAAGGTGGTCTGCTTGAGACGTTGGATGGTGTATGCGCATCCGCCGTCTTGTTGTATGTGGAGTCCGAGAATGCGGACGCGGTTTCTGTCGAACGACTAATAGTTCTGACTTCTCGGGGGAGCACCGGAGACCACTTGATTTTGCATATTGCTGGACGACGTCGGTCGCTTGTTGAAGGGCGTCTTGTTTCTCTCCTTCGGAACCAGCGGTGGTCCAGATAGTGATGTCATCGGCGTATATTGCATGCCTGATTCCTGGTATTGCGTTGAGTTTGTCAGGTAATTTCATCATAGCAATATTGAAAAGGGTGGGTGATAAAACAGCACCTTGTGGGGTTCCTGTGTTGCGGGTAGGTAACGTCGGGGTTCTGAGTGAGCCAATGCCTATTGTGGCCGTGCGGTTGCTTAGAAAGGCGCGTATATAATTGTAAGTATTACGACCACAGTTCGTGAGGCTTAGGTTTGTAAGGATGATATGGTGAGCCACATTGTCGAAAGCGCCTTTGAGATCGAGTGCTAAAATCGCTCCGGTGTTGTGCGGTGAGATGTGTTCAAGGACTTGTTCCTTCAGCTGAAGAAGGATGTCGTGGGTAGAAAGGTGGGGCCGGAATCCGAACATTGTTTCGGGAAAGAGGTCGCTGGATTCTAGGTAAGGTTGAAGCCGGTTCAGAATGACTTGTTCCAGAAGCTTGCCTAGGCATGAAGTCAGTGAGATTGGTCTCATACTTTCTAAGCTGGAGAGTTTGCCTGGCTTCGGAATGAGTATGATGTCCGCGTGCTTCCAGTCTGCTGGTAGTGCACCCGCTTCGCAGTGATGATTAAAGAGGTCAGTAAGAGATTGAATGGTGCCATCATCCAGATTGCGCAGGAGCTTGTTAATTATTTTGTCCTTGCCTGGGGTGGTGCTTCGTGTGAGTGCATCGAGTGCTTGTTGCACCTCAGTGATAGTGATCGGCTTGTCGAGGTCGTAATTCTCGCTCCCGCTGTAGGTTGGAGGTTGTCCTTGTGCTGGTTTGAAATCGCCTATGTACCGCGCCCGCAACTCCTCCAGGATTTCGTCATCAGAACCCGGATGGTTGTGGAGAATACGTTGGATTGTTTGCTGGCTAATTGCCTTGCTTTGTGCGGGGTCAAGAAGATGGCGCAGCAGCGACCATGTTTTGGCCGTGCTAAGATTACCCTGCAACTTGTTGCATAGTTGTCGCCAGCTGTGACGGGTGAGCTCCCCAGCATAAAATTCCGCGGTTGCCGTGAGTTTCGCTATACGTAGTTTCAATTTTACGATTATGTTTTTGGCGCTTCCATCTCCTAACAAGGCCTCGACGTGCTTCCCGGAGGTGAAGAAGGTGCGAGCCTACGGCCGGTATGTCTGTGGTGAGTGTGATCTGTTTTGAATGTCTGGCTACGTCTTGTTGGAGCTCTCGTACCCACTGCTCGAGATCCGTAATACCCGTTGAGGAGTCATCCGCTCGCTCTTTGCGAAAAGCGGTCCAATCTGTGAGTGTTGTCTTTTTTATCGGGTGGCGTGCATGCGTAACGTTCAATTTGGTGGCAAGTATGCAGTGGTCACTGCCCAGAGTTTCCTCCGTGTTGTACCAGGCAGCTTGCTGTATCCCTTTAGTGAGGGTGAGGTCAGGGCATGTATCTCAGGAGACGCTGTTTCCTAGACGTGTGGGGTATGTAGGGTCTGTGAGGATGGTGAGACGGTGCTGCTGTATTGTGCACTGGAGTGCAGTGCCTTTTGATGTGGCTGTCGTGTAGCCCCATGCCTGGTGAGCAGCGTTGAAGTCGCCTACAATCAGCAGACTATTATTTTTGGCTATGCCAATCGCTTTAGTCATCAAGTAGTCGAACTTGGCCTGCTTCTGCTTGGGTGGGCTGTATATATTCAGTATTAAAGGGCTCTTGCGGCCTCGTTGGAGCGGCAGGATCTCCATTAGGTTATGATCGACGTCACTGCCGTCTATTGTGTGTTGTGTGGTTGTGAGTGTTTCAGCTGTAAGTGTGGCCACGCGGCTTTCAGGCGTGGTGGTATGTGTGTTGTAGCCAGTTTGAGTTGGGTGTGTGCCTGTTTCCTGTAGTGCGATTACGCTTGGTGTCGTTTTGGAGTTACTTATGTACTCTCTCAGTGATCCTTGCTTGCGTTTGTAGCTGCGGCAATTCCATTGCCAGATTATGAGTGGGTTTTCATTCCTGTGGTTGATTTTGCTCTTTGTCCTGGCTCACGGGTGGACCGGGAGGGTGTCCCTGCTCTACTTCCTGTTGTACTAGTGTTCTGATTTTCTTGCGTTGCTGATCTTTTGCGAGCCGTGTTTCTTCAATAACACTTGCCAGTTGCTGGATGCTTTGTTGCATTGCTAGAAGCTGCCGTTGCAGTTCATCAACTTTGGCCTCCACTTGTGCGATTTCTGTTGGTTTTGCTGATTCCGCGAGAATCATGGGTTCAGAATGTTCCGAAGATGATGGCATTGAGGGTGCGGTTATTGGTGTGAAATGCTGAGTGGCAGTACGAGTCGCGTATAGTTCTGCAATCTGCGTGCGAAGTTTGTACGAGAGAGAATCCACCGCAGCCTGGAGGCTTCGGAACAGCATTTCCGTATGGATAATGGATGTGTTGCGGCCCCTCGCCTGCTGTTCATGGACGAGTGAAATATACAGGTGAGAGCATTAGTTATGGTTCGCTTTTATTACCCGCCGTGGTTGCTCAGTGGCTATGGTGCTCGGCTGCTGAGCACGAGGTCGCGGGATCGAATCCCGGCCATGGCGGCCGCATTTCGATGGGGGCGAAATGCGAAAACACCCGTGTACTTAGATCTAGGTGCACGTTAAAGAACCCCAGGTGGTCGAAATTTCCGGAGTCCTCCACTACGGCGTGCCTCATAATCAGAAAGTGGTTTTGGCACGTAAAACCCCATAATTTTTTTTCGCTTTTATTAAAGAGCGGCTAACTTCCAATTTGCCATGAATTACGGTATGTGGTTGTATCATGTGTGGTGCAAAATTTGAAGTACTGGCACATTTATTGGAAAGCGAGAACCTTTTACGCTAGCGGTAGCGTCGATCGAAACAGAGAATAATCAGCCTCGCGCATTTTAAACTAGTTTTGACACCGGGCTGTTTAATTCCTCAGAATTGTTCAGTTTATGGTACTGAAGTACCTCATTCCTACGATTTCTGTTGTTTTTATTTTATATTCGCCACCTCACAGTTCTCTCTGTGCCCACTGACATATTTCCTCGGGCGAGGGTGGCGACCTGGAAGTTGCCACTTCGCATTTTGCACCGTGCTTCTTCTCATGATTCAGAACTATGTTAGTGGTGCATAATTGTGGTATGCCGTGTATGCCGTGTAGTTGCCGCGTATACCGCTCCTAGTATACCGGTGCCTATAAAATGAAAATTCTTTATTTTGTGAGTTATTTGTCGACTGACAGTAACTAGCATTTTCCGAAGCGCTGCATGCGAGGTTGTAACCACACGTGCTACTTAATTTGCAACCTCAGTTGCACTCTGAATTAGGATATCTAGTGTAGCTCCGCATATTTTACATTTTGGGCTTTAAAGAGAGGAAGTCTGACTGTGTTCCATGAACATGAATATACTCTGCTCGCTGGTGCTCTTGATTTCCACCTGCAAACCCATCTGCGCCTGCAGTGAGAATTCACGTTTGATAAGTTCACGTAGAATGTCATTCTTATCAAAATTTCTACCTCGATTGGCTTGGAAATTAGGCGTAACTGCGTTTTTCTAGCTCATTTTTAGTTAGGCATTAAAAGGTTTTATCGAAAGCGTTGCCAGATGTGTTGGAATTTTTAAACTTTGTTTTGATGAAGAGCATGATGGAATAAAATCAGTTGCAACTGTGCGTCTCATTTTAATGCTTTTTGCGCATTATTCTTTTGTTTTTGAGGTCATATTCGAAGCGAATAAAGGTTTGGATGAAGGATTGATGAAAATGATCAAATATTGAAAAAGCTCCTTCTGATCGTATCAATACTGAACTTTTCTGAGCCTTCAAAGGTCCCTTAAGAAGCGTGCTTCCGACCCAAGCTTACTGCTCGAATTACTGCGCTCTTTTGACCATCTTTCCCCTGTCACCCACTTCTAAAAAACTTCCAAACCACAAAATTGAAAGAGCATTCAGTAGGAGAAATGTCAGAAGAAGTGCAATCAGTGTTAAAGCAGTGAAAAAAGCAAGCGGTCTTCGTTACTGCATTTAGTCTGAAAGAAACATGTTTTTACCTCTAAAGTATTGTACTTTGGGCACTAATACATTTTTCTTACATTGCGCTAAGTGACCTCATAAGACCATGCACTGTCCGGGGTCAAACAAGGCTCCTCAGCTGCGGCTGTGAGCAGGAAAGCATTGGGATCAGTGACGACACATCCCCAGAAGAGGCACTAGTGATGTGCCTTTATGGTATGTAATACGTAACGTATCCGGTGGCATATGGCCAATTCTTGTGCAACGAACTTAAAGCCAAGAACAAGGAAAGAAATATCATAGGCGCAAACAAGAATAAAGGATTTGTTCACGGCATTGCGCATTTAAATCAAGCTCATATAAAGACGTTTCAGCCATCTGAAAACGCTTTAACTCTAAGTTTTGTTTTTAGCCTCTACGTTTCATTGCATCATATTTTCTGCGAATGAATATTGTGAGTAAAAGATTTACCTCAAGAAGAAACATGTGTGTAATAAACCGCGTCGCAGAGCCCGGTTGAGAGGTCATTCGTCTTCATGTGCAAAGACATACCGAGGGGCTTGTTTACGCTTTACATTCCTTGGCGTCGTTGAAATGTGCTAGGGCTTTGCAAAGCCCCTTCTTAGTGGCTTAGTTTCAGTGTCACCAGCGGGAGCGTCTTGCGCAATCTCTCTGCAGCATACTCAGCTTCTATTTCACCGGCATATTGCCACTGTCATAGCGTCTTGGTCCGTCGGAGTGTGTACCGGTGAAGCACAAGTTAAAGAAGAGGACTTCGAAGAGCTTGGTGAGCAAAGCTCGCTTGAGAGAAATGACCCAAATGCCCAAGCCAGCCGGTGCTTCTTCGTTGCTTCCAACGAGTGCAGGTGAGGGCATGCTCCATCCCCCTTGCCCCTCGGGAACCCTCTCTAAGCGTGGAGATGGGTCATGCCATAATAAGCGTGGAAACGGGGGTCCTTATCACGTCTGCTAAGCATGAAGAGGGGCTGCTGATCACTCCTAACAGGCGTGATCGGTAAGCGTGGAGAAATATCACGCTTAGGTTAAGCGTGCAATAAACTGCAAGCGCAAGCTTAGATAAGCGTGGATTTTTTTATCGTGTACTTGGCATAGTAAATGTAATCCCTTACTGCTTAAAGAGGCTGGATATATAGCAAAAGGTATTCTCTAATAGTCAGACTATAAGACATGCCTTAGCATTCGTTGTGGTATTTCTCCAATTACCCTTGTAATTTAAAATCTCAGACCCCGAATAATTTCTTGCAAGTCGTCTTTTGTTGCTCATACAGAACAGTCTCTAACTTTATGAATTGCATTGCATGTGTAGGCTGCGACCAATATAGCGAAAATATTGATAATTTTACCAGGTAGCGAAGACGACTTCTCGCCGAGTGATAAAAATTATGCAAAATGTAACGATGAGCCAATGAGTCAGCGGCAAACCTGTGGCAACTGCTTAAAATGAAAAAAAGATGGGCATGTTTTTTTCCTAGTGGTAACAAGTTTTTATACTCTGCGAGTCTGCCTAATGTTTAAGACTGGAGTCGATGGACAGAAAATATTACACAATGCATATGCACACATGTCCATTTTAAATTAGTTTTTGTTAGCATTGCTGCCAATGGGTGCAAAAGATGGTTCCACACTCTTAAAGAAGTTTACATCCTTTGGGTCGTATCTTGTCCCACAACAACAATCGTCATCTGTCTTGCCCGCATTTCCTTGCTTTAACGCAGCGCGCCTGGTACTTCAAACTCTCGAGCGTCTTGCGCGTTATCACCTTGACACAGCATTCTCGACAGGAAAGAAGCGAGCGCCGAGTTTTCAAGAACGCAAGCAAGGTAGACGACGATTATTGTTGTGAGACAAAGTAAGCCCGACAGGGTGTAAGCTTTTTTGAGAGCGTAGTCAGTACTTTTGAGCATGGAGAATGTCTAATATATGTTGGTACGAAAACTTGGCGAGTGACCCTTGCGGTGGTGATGAATGCGAAAAAAGGTATGTGGAGTCACGAAAAAAATTACTCTTAAACACTGTAACAGCTCGCGACCATTGGCGCGAGCGGAACACATTTGTACGGTTCTCAATGAGTAATAAAGCAACACGGAACAGAATCCCAGATATGTGGCGCATATTGCAATAGTATGCGAACAAGTGAGTCGTAAAGTATTAGCTTCAAAGGCCCAGGAGTAGGCAAGAAAGTAAAGCCCATTGACGTCGGAAATATGTTTCAAATAGCGGTGAATGAAACAAAGTAATTGCTCAGGTGCAACTCCGAATTCAGAAAACGGCGAAGCTCGGTGAACAGCTAGAATACGCCAATAAAAAGAGCATCATATCACACTCATGAAGGCCGTTTATGCACTTCTTTTGCAGCACAAAATATTAAAGGTTCATTTTTCTGGCAAAAAAAAGTATTTAGAAGACGCTGGGCTGTACGCGAATTCTCAGCGCGCGTGAAGGGCAGCTACAGCGCGGGCCTCCATCGCCATGCTGAAGGCGGGTCGCCCGCAGTGCAGCACTGCGTGACGCATAGCCGAGTTCGTGGCAGGCGCTCGCGGTGGCCCTTCGTCCAAATATAGCGAAGGAAAATGCACTGTGTGAGCGCATAATCTGTTTCGCAGAGCATTTCCGGGAAAAGTTGCTTCGGTCGGCGGCCAACCTTGCATAACTTTTGGGAATTCGGCACGAGATGCACCCATATCAGCGCCCCTTATTCGAGCGTGCTTCTACGCGCCTAGAAAGCAAGCGAGACGAGAGCACTCTTTCAGAAACGCGAGTAGACTCTGCCTTGACTAATTCGATTTCGGTAACAAACATTTCAGGCATATGGCGACACATTGAGTATGCCTGTCATTGTTTGGTCGCTGTAGGCCGTTGGCACCGTGTAGTAGTAATGTAGTGCTCGACACTGTGCTTTAGCCATGGTTGTGAGTCGTTTATTATATCTATTTTTACGCATCGCCAAAACACAAGGCTTGATGCGAGGTGCATTTGTAGGAATTTGGCAGGCGGCTATCTGACCAGCAGCGTATCCCACATGAACCATGTAAAACGGGCTGACTTAGCTCGAACCGGAAATCACTCCAAGGTGTTTAGATCGCGTGAAGTTGGATCCTGCTTCTAAAGTGCATTTCATCTCTATACCTGAACGAGCCACTTTCCCTGTCGCTGCAAGGTGCTGCTAAACATTATTTGTTCGGACCCTTCGCTAATACCATTGATCACCAGCTTCCAATAGGTTGTGTGTTAGAAATTCTTGTTTTTGTTCACGGCCTTTCTCATTCATTTAAAGTATATCGCCAAGATTAGTAAAGACAAGAAAGTAGAGTATGTATTTTTTTACATGATAGCGACCACGTGCCCCTTCCAGAGTGTGATTGTCGTTCATGCTTCAACCCCTATTTTTCATCTATATTTAGCACCGAAGATTACTCCACCCTACCTGATGTTCCCGATTTGGACTATCAGTACATGACGCCCATCGACATTAATATCGACGGCATTGTATCGCTTGAAAACAATCTTAAGTTATCTCATTCTTGTGGCGTCGATGAGACTGATTCATAAATACTAAGCAACACGCTTATGACTTCTAGCAAAATACTATATCACATCCTCAGACAGTCACTAACTTCAAGAGCGTTCCCGTCAGATTAGAAGACTGCGAAAGTAGTTCCCATATTCAAAAACGGTGACAGATACGCACCACATAACTACCGGTCGATTTCACTCACGTGTATTTGTTGTAAAATGCTCGAGCATATAATTGCTTCTCACATATACAACCATCTCAAATCAAACAACTTTTTTTCCCACTAATCAGCACGAGTTCAGGAAGGGTTTATCGTGTGAGACACAGTTTTTATGATTCACGACTGACCTGCATTTAGACATAGATCATAATGTACAGACTGACAGCATATTCCTTGACTTTTTCAATGCGTTTGATCGCGTAGTCTATTGCCGCCCGATTTCAAAGTTAAACGCACTAAGATTGGATTCATTGACACTAACTTGGCTCCGGAACTTTCTTTCTAATCGCCAACAATTTACAATCGTTAACAATGTTTCTTCCCCCCTTTTCTATGTCACTTCCGGCGTGACACAAGGTAGCGTTCTTGGGTTGCTACTATTCTTAACATACATTAACGATTTTCCTAATAACTTAGCATTCCCAGTGCGAATATTAGCAGACGACTGCACTATTTACCGCCCTATAACCAGCCCCGATGACCACCTCATTCTTCAAAACGACATCCAGCTTATTTTGGATTGGTGTAACAATTGGTTGATGACTCCTAATTCATCTAAATGCAAAGTATTGTCCTTCATTCGTAAACACTTAATCTCTATTTTCCAATATAACGTAAATAATAGGCCAATTTCTACAGCTACTTCCTACAAATACTTAGGCATTAATCTCGCACCAAGCCTTTCCTGGACCCATAACGTTACTACTATATGTGCTAATGCTTCAAAATCACTGGGGTACTTACGCCGAAACCTACGTAATTCGCCCTCCAACACCCGAAAGCTAGCTTATCAGACGTTTGTTCGCCCCCAGCACAAATTTGCCTCGCCAGTCAAGTCAACCCATCATAACAACCTAATCAGCTTATTAGAATCAGTTCAAATAAGGCCGCCAGGTTTACCTCACGTAACTACACTTACAATTCAAGCATCTATCAAATAAAATTTGATATTTCACTTGAGCCACTAAGTACTCGACGTGATTTCGCGCTCATATCATTATTTCACAAGTACGTTCATGCGGATAGGAAATCTTCTTTATGGCTTCAAGTCGCACCGTGCACATCTCGTAGATTATATAATCACCTCAGCTTCACGCGCATCTACGAGAACACTCATGCATTCAATTGGTCGGCGCTTCCTCGTGCCATTCGATTGTGGATTCGATCGTCTCTGAATAACTTTCCCGATAAATTCCGCCAGCTCATCAGTTCCCCCGCCTAACTTCAGTTAAGAGCATGATGCATTTTCTTCTGTTTTCCAGTTGTGTGCTCTCTTGTTTATGAGCTCATTATTTCACTTATTATTCGTGTATTTTTTGGTATTGTTTAGTATTTGTACTGGAGTGGCTACATTTTTTTTGCATTGTTTATCGAAAGAACTGTATCATTTGTCTTTTTCTCATATGTACATTACCGACCCTGTTATTTTTGTACAATGCTTTATTGCTTGCATAAGATGGGTGTACATTTTTCCACTGTCTGTTAATAATTTATGTCTATTAGGTTTTGTTATATGCCCTACATACTCTTTTACTCCTTCTGTAACGCCCCCCTTACCCAATGCCTCATACAAGGCCTGTAAGGACATCTTAAATAAAAAATAACAAAAAATAACACTGAACGACGAGCATGACTCGAAATCAAAACAGCGAGCACCAAGTGACCCGCAGTGAAATCGGCCTTGTTCTAACCGAACAGCGAGTGTGGTTAAATGATAAGCTACTAGGGGACATGAATGTTATCGGAGTGAGCTTTCAAAATATTCTGCAGCAATATAAAGAATAACTCAATTGTTAGTCATTTGGCCCAATGAAGAAATCTACGAAGGCCTTTTTTATTCAGATAAACCTTTGCCACGTGCAGGCGGCTGGAGATCATGGGGAAAGGCTTTCATCCTTAAGTTGACACAAAAATAGACCAAGAATTAGCGTGTTGTGCTGGTTGGTGCATATCGATGTGGGGCTCAAGATTAAAATCAATCGAAAGAATACAAGGCGCCAGCCTTTATGACTTCTCTTATTTTTCTTTCGGTTGATTTTAACCTTGTGACAAACATCCTTCTTGAGCTACACAAAAAAGAAACGCAAGTCATCCTTACACAATTCCAAATATTTTAGATGCGGCTGATATGAGTGAGAGCTTTTGTAAATGCTTGTAAGTGGATTTTTATTGTGAACTTAGACAAAAAGGTTGTTGGCGGGAAATGTTTCTAGGCCTAATCACAGAGGACATTATTACAAAAGAAGGAAGACGTCTCTGATGTTGCTCCACGATTTGAAACATCGCATCCGAAATTACCCGAACTTTCTTTCAAACCTTTCACGGATCATCAGAAGCCACGAAAGCTGGTCCTAGCGATGTGATTCCTAACCAAAAACGTTTCGAGCCAGTTGAAGAAGCTTTCTTCAGCAAGACCAAAAAATGTGACAGTGCACTCATGTGAAGATAATGATCACCGTTTTTATTTTGTTATTTTTCGGCGTTTGTCAAGTTATACAGCGGGAATTAGTTCCTTGTGGACAGACTGACAATAAAAAATTTTACTTGGAGGTGTTCAGGCGATTGAAAGAGAGCACGCATTATTGCGAAATGCAAGTGAATGGTTTCGCCACACGACAGTGCCAGCTCAAACGGATCTGTAGCAGGATGGGCCGACGCTCCCCAGACGCCCTATTCAGCGCTATTTGTGGGTTTCACCACCGTCGATGCGGGAGGGCAACAATATGTGGTGGTGTCACAGAGAACCAAGATCTCCGTCACATCACCAATGCCACGCGACGTTGCGTGCGCTTCCCCTGACGCCTCTTCCATTTGTCTGAATACGAATGGTGCGAAACTGAGCAACGATATAAGGGCAAGCATTTGCCAAGCAGCAACCGCCAACCAGACTGCCCTAGAGCAACAAGAGTGACCGTACAGTCTTGTTATCAGCCTGTCGTCAGCTACGTATGCCGATTCAGCTGGTCTGATCGTCGGTCACCTGCCTTTATTTGGTGGCAACTCAACCTTCGTTTATTTATTTAGGACATAACAACACCTGTACGTAACGAATTACGTGTAATTATTTGCTTGTAATAAATTATATTTTTGGTAGTTTTGTAGTTTTACGATTACTTTGTTTACTCTGTTACGCAAGCTCTAATTCAATTTATTTTTTTCCCCGCAATGAAAGGCATGTAGTCAGTTACACGTTTCAGGAAACAAGTTATAACAGGAGATGCAGCTTTGAACATCATGACAAGGAATTAGGGTGATGATGATTTATTGGTATCCCCATTGATACACCTGCTTATCATTTCCCTCATCCTCGAAACTTCTCTATCTACTTTGCACCGCTAGCTACCTATGCCTGTAACGGGTTCGGTCGTATCAATCTCTTCCCTGTTTTTTTTTCTGTTTTTTTACGCAATAGTGTTTAGGGCCGCGTGTCGTAGAAAATACGGTGTCAGCGTCTGCTGTCGGTGGCGTTGTCCGTCAGAAAAAATCATCCCGAACCACGCAGGCCCTCAGCGTAGCGCAGAGGTGTTACTAAACTAATTGAGTTTCTCGAAGTAAAATTCCTCAAAAAATTCGTAAAATCCGACTTACACACAACCTACAGACAAGATAGCGTTGGACTGTAATGTGTAAATACGACAAATCAATTTGAATATACGAGAAAACATAATTCTTTTATGCGGAAACTCAAACCCAAAGCCCCTTTATCCTTGCTGATGAGAGTATGTGTCATGATTGAATTACGATCGCATCATGACGCACGCCGTATTGAGGGACCCCGCAATAATTTCGGCCACCTGAGGTTCTTTAACGTGCACCTAAATTTATGTACACGGGTGTTTTTGCTTTTAGCCCCCATCAAAATGCGGCCGTTGCAGCCGGGATTTAATTCCGCGAACTCGTGCTCAGCAGCCCTACAGCCTAGCCACCGAGCAACCACGGCGGGTTCTGGAAGGCAAACGTTACCTACGGGTCACGCTGGGTGGATCCTTCGCAATTCTTGAGGATGTGCTGAATGGTCTCCGGATGTTTGCTGCAGCATACACATGCCTCATCTTGTTGCTAGTATTCACTCCGGTGTGTTTCGTGCTTAGGCAACCAGCTCGAGCCTCAAATAAGAATGCATTGCCCTTTTTTTTATCGTACACATTTTCCTTAATTTCTTTTTTCCCATGTTTGCAAATCTCCATATTCTTTTTTTTCATTCTTTGCATCGAATTCACTGTCGCTCTTTCTCTCACTTTCTTTTTGATGACTCCTTATTGTATATATACATCTTCAAGAAATCTGTACTTGGTTGGCAAATTTTTGTAGCTCTTCCTCCATTTTGTGTCCACGCTTTTCAGGTGCAGATACTCGTGTACCTTAGTCATCCATTTATTTTGTTCGTGTTGCTCAGTTTGCCTTCGAAACTAATTTTGTTCTGCGCTTCTCTGACTTCAAAAGAGGCGCAGCCCATGTCACCCGCCATTGCCTCATTTGTGGTTTTACCGTGGGCTCCTAAAGCCAACAGTGCTACCGATCTTTAGTTAACTTCCAACCTAGACAAAATATCCGACTGTAAGCAAAGAATGACATTTGTGGAAGTTAGCGCTGGCACCAATACACCTTTCCAGATTCCACGCTCCAGTTCATATTTCTTGTTGCGCAAAGCTGTTTTATGTTTCATTATTGCTGCACTACGCTCCCCTTTATTTAAAAGGGGATAATGGGGTTTTACGTGCCAAAACCACGACCTGATTATGAGCCACGCCGTAATGGGGGGCACTGGATTAATTTGAACCACCCGGGTTCTTTAACGAAGATAAGTAGAGGGCTGTTTTCCACCCCATCGAAATGCGGCCGCCGCGCCGAGACTTGATCCCGCGACCTCGTGCTTAGCAGGGTGACACCAAGGCCACTAAGCAACCATGGCGGGTCAGTTTTAATTTCGGGCTATGTTGGTGGGTGCTTAAGTGTTCCTTCTTGTTGTATTCGCCGAGGTATTTATACTGCTTGACTATGGGTAAGACTTGCTCTTCAAGACACCACGTGATTACTCGCCTCTTCATTAAAGATCAAAATTCCTTATTTCTCTGTGCACATGCTAACTTTAAGGCCTAGATTTTTCGCTGTTTTCGCACACATATTCGCAAGTGTTTGTCATCTCTTAATGAAATTTACTGAGATTTACGTAAATTTATTTTTAAATCTAATTTCACGTAAATGTCTAATGAAATTTAATGCGAACGTCTTATAGAGATGTACGAGAAACGTCACCACCAAACAGAGCTTGTAGTGGCCGCCGCTGCAAACATGCGCGTTTTGTATAGGACAGCGTGGTTCTTTGCGAATAACTAATTGTATAAGCGAGCTTTCAAAATGTTCCCGTGGAATTATATTCTCTACGCTCCTAGTCCAACACCTCATGCAAGTGGTTGCTTACCGCCGAAAACTCGTTCAAAATCGCATGCGAAATTACAAGTATGGAAGTCGATGGATGCGTTCACAGTTAGGTGGCGTTTTTGGACAGAAAAAAACTATTTGCGGTTAAATTACTGCATCGATTGATCTATTTCCAGGTATTTATGAACTTCAATGACTTATCATTCGGCAGGTTTCAGCGGCAGCTCTAGAAATGGCAAACATGTTCTTCCATGGTCGCCTTTTTTATCACAGGGTGGCGCCACTCAGCCCGGCTGCAGCTGTGCAGGGGGATATATGGGCTGGACTAGTTTCGAACTGAGGGAATTGAGTATGAAGAACGGCTGAGGAATTTCGAAGAAAGTAAATGGGCTGGGAGAGTGTTGAGGTACAGGGAAAACATTGATTCCCAGTGGAGGACAAGAACTAGTAAGCTTAGCAGCAAGTATGCGGCCTGTAGGTTGACTATATATGCACTCGGCCTGATTGACATATATATGCACTCACTCCCACAATATCTTACTATGCAAGATGACAGTATAAATAAATAAATAAATAAATAAATAAATAAATAAATAAATAAATAAATAAAAGAAATAGGCTTCCAGGCTGCGTGCATGAAGTGAAAAAATCATATGCATTACCAAGCTTTGTCTGTTCGCAGGCCATTTCACGTACTACATTTACAAAACAATGAACACTTTTTTTTATTTTAACCCATGAGTCCAGAAATAACTAAATTTTCAGAGGTAATCCGCAATGACAATACAAGTTTCAAAAGCTGCTTTATTGTGACGCCATTTCAGTTACGAAGACGAGAAACTTTCATGCGCAAACAACATAGGCGGCTAAGAGTGACCACTGATTAGTTCATTCGGAAAGGAAAACTTTGAGTTTAACTTTACTCTTTAACGATCGAACTTTTAAGTATTCCGATATTGTATACAGCGTCTGCCCTCATCCAAGAAATACCTTTTGCAGTTTGTTCTTTATTTATTTTTTGTGTTTATTTAAATACGCCGTCAGGCCTGGAAAGCATTGCAGAAGGTGGTTGTTAGAGTGAGGCAAACAAATAATGTAAAGAGTAAAAAGCAACTTTCTATTTATCTAATTTTAGCTGATGGTGAATGAAAAAAAATGTCAGTGCGCAACAGGAAGGCAGTTTTTGAAATAGTACAGTATTGCCTGATATTGCAAAACACTAAAAAGGAACTTAGCCAATAATGAACAAATTCCGTTTACACAAGGTACGCTAGCTAATGCTGCATGAACCTGGCAATTATTAATATTGTTTAGTGTTTCTGTGTGAAGGGGATTTCAATCAAGGGATCAAGGGATATACGATGCAAAATAGAGCGAAAGAAGTGGAGCGTGACTAGATTTGATGCCTACTTTATAAAGGTGAGCAACACGATCTGTCTATATGTGCCTATGAAAATGTCACTTAAGTGATTGAAATTGGACAGATTTACTTGGGGTTTATTTGTATTTGCATTTCACCACACCTCACAGAATGACTTAATGGCACGGCGGTTCAAGTTTAAGGAAAGAATGCAGAATAAAGTTCAAGTCATCCGTAACACGCACATATATTTTCATTGATTAGAGTTTATTTCTATGAGCCATTGGTCGCACCAATTACGGCGTCAAGGTCAGAGGGGACTTTATTGATATCTTCGCTATTTTTTTTATTTCTGTATAAATAATTCAATCATCAGTTGAACATATGAGCGCTCAAGAATATTGACGTAAGCGCACTGTGCTGTATAGCATGCAAAATTCAAGCCCGACTTGCTGAAGTCTTGGAAGATTGTAGCAGCAGAAATTGTGGGACAGAAAGACACCCTTTTGCTTGAGTCGCAGGTGCACCAATCAAAACAGACGGATTCGTAATAAGTGAGAAAAGCTTCCGAATTTTAGCCTGCGATTAGAACTTACTGCGTTTCACCGAGCCTTGTCTTATAGCCATGTTGCTTGTTTTTTTTTTTTTTCAAACGAGAAGCTGTCGGCCGATACTTTAAATATCGATAAATTTGAAGTTTAAATCAAGCAGCGATTCGATAGCGGTACAGTTGGTGGATGCCGATAACAATAGAATAGTGAGAGAAATTAGCAGTTGCTTCCCCGCAGCACGAACTCTGCAATCTCTGGGGTGAATGCTCGACAGATGATTACTTTTTTTCTCTATTTCAATGCGCGTGCGCATAGCAAGCGTCGCCACGGCCCTTGGCAACAGTTGTCAGAGATCGTCAGGTGTGCGTGCAGTTTCATTCGTGTCGGTTAATTACGGAATTCCACAAGCAAAACTATCATGTTTTTAGGCTCTTGGGAGAATTAGACATGGCTGTGGATTTTAATGTGGAGCAAGTGGTTTTCAATCATGCGTACCTTGAGACTGCGTGCTACCATTACCGGCAGTTTAAATTCCTACTGCAACTGCTCGATGGAAAAAGTGTCAATGAAAATTTTCCTGGATTCTGTGAGGAAACGCAAAGGCTGTGCGTTTTTTTAGGTTGTCAGGTTATATGTAGAAAATATTTCAACCCTAAATAAGGAATAGTTAGACAGGACAATGACGTTTATAATGCACCTTGTGGCGTGGCATTTTGAAATTTTCTGGTGAACAAGGGAGTAGCATCTTCTAAATTATCTAACCCAACCACTATAGAATTTCAGAAATAAGGATTTAGATATTTTTAGCCAATAATACGGTCTTCTCATCAATGCCCCGGCCTTCTCGCTTTATTTCCACTTCCTTCCCAAGCAGATCTACAAACCTGCCTAGCTATCATCATACTATTCTAACTCGAACTTAATGGGCAAGCTCGTGATCTCCTATATAAATGCATGGGTAATCGACAAACGTTGTTCTGAGCAACCACTGCGCCGAATTTGATGAGATACTATGTTGAATTTAGAAGACAAAGTTCAAATGTAGTGATTTCGTAAGCAATTGTTCGATTTAGGCTGTGATCTTTCTTTAAAAATATTTGCGAAAATCGCGCCTAATACATCTAAAGTGGACAAAAATGATATATTATGTGTTGCTTTGAAATGTACGACTAATTTATGAATATGACATTTGCAAAACACTTTAAGGCATTCACATAAACTGAACTAGGGTCTGTATCGGAGCTAGCTTTAAGGCAAGCGAAGCGATAATAAAAGACGGACAACGGAAAGAATCAGGACATACCGAATGCTCGGTGTATGTGCATTGACCAATCGTAGCCACAGCACAGGCGTCATAAAAACTTAATCTTTGCGTAGTTGACCCAAACCACCGAGGCTACGCCGGAGCCGCACACTCAGAGATAAAAATCGCACCTAGCTGGAAAACAACGCATCGCAACAATATCAAACAAAAACTACATCAAAAAAGAGATTGTGGTTCAAAAAGAGAGATCGCTTCATAGGTTAAAAAGAACCAAGGCAAAAATATTATGATATGAAGATATATGTATGAAAAATAGGAAATATTGTGGCATGTAGTGCACAAACTATTGTGTTTCTTGTCACCGTGTCTAACTAGAGGTAAATAAGGACGTAAGTTTACCTGGCCCTAGGCCCTTGGCGATAAAAAAAAGAGCGTTACAAAGACGCGGACGAAAGAACAACATGTACGACAGACAAGTACATGTTGTTCTTTCGTCCGCATCTTCGCAGCGCTCTTTTCATCAATTATGCATAACCAACTCACCCACATCAAGCTTCTGCTGCTTCAGATTAAAAAAAAAATTTAATTGCGGGGTGTGCAAAAACTCCTTTCTGATTATGAGGCACGCGCAGTGGGGGACTCGGCAAATGTGCACCACCTGGGGTTTTTTAGCGTGCACCTAAATCTAAGTGCACGGGTGTTTTCGCCCCCATCGAAATGCGGCCGCCGCGGCCGGTATTCGATCCCGCCACCTCGTGCTTAGCGGCCCAACGCCGTCGCCACTAAACAACCACGGCGGGTGCCCTTGGCGATAAAAATTTTTCAATCGAAATTAGAACGTATCTCCGGTGGAAGATAGTAAAGCGGAGCACAGAAAACTAAAACGGTATTGGAAAAAACTTTTCCAAAGAACTGATGCTATATCATGCGTGCCACCGATCGTAAATGACGAGAATGAGCTCCGAACAAAGAGCTCGAAGGCAGCGTGCCCTTCCATTGCTCGCAATGTCCAAGGTGGAGCCATTCTCTTTGACGCCCTCGGTGACAGACGGCAGCGTAGGCTTCCAAGGTGTCGTTCGACGCAGCGCTGGCCGGACACGATCGGTAGCGAGACCTCGATTGATGCCTTGTCTTTGCCGAGGCTGTTTTGCGTGTCGAGGTCCGGCCCACGTACTGCTTTCAGACTGGCCTTCGTAAACGCGGTGCTCGGATACACAGTGCTCCCCGGCAGGGGGCCGCGCGACATATGTGCGCTACGAGCTGTAAGCCGGACGAGTAGCAAGTAACAAAAAGCACTTTATTCCAAAACGCAGCCGGGTATATAAGGAGCGCGGCGATAAGTAGGGGGCGTGTTGCACATGCGCACTGGTTGACTTCCAGGCGCGATATTGCGCTCCAGTACATCTTCCCCTCCTTGGAAAAAAAAAGAGAAGAGAAAAAAAAAACAAGGTACATTGATGAACATTTTCATTTCCAAACAGGGATTGCTTGGCTATTTACGTTCAGGAAGTGGATAACGTTGCGGCACTTGGCGTACCCGTTCACTTCTTCGAAGTGGGGCTTGAATTGCATCTGCTGGGGTATTTGGCATAGCCTGTTTTCGGGTTTCTGCTTGTGATTCAGCAGGCTGAGCAGCATGTGTGGCCCTGAGATGCTCTCTCGTACGGCGTAACTGCTGTCCACTGTCTGTAGCCACTAAGTAGGATCGCGGTGGCCCTGCAGGACCAATTACCATGGCCGGGGCCCACGTTCTGCTTAGCGTGTCGTATACGGACACTCTGTTTCCGCTACGAAGGTCTGGCAAAGCCCATGTCGTTCTGTTGTAGTAGGAACGCTGTTTATGTCGTATTTCTTGTAGTCGCTGACGAACTGCTTCCGTGGGTATCGTCTTGGGCTCCAGGTGACAGTTGAGAACAGGGAGTTGGCTTCTGGTGTGACGTCCCATGAGCCTTTGAGCTGGCGACTGCAACTGTTCGTCCCTCGGAGTATTCCGCCACTCCAACAACGCACTGTAAAATTCAAGGGTGGAAAACGGGCATTTGTTTAGCAGATGTTTAGCTTCCTGAACGGCACGCTCTGCCAAGCCGTTGGCGCGCGGATGGTACGGGCTAGAAGTGGTGTGGCTGATATTAAATTGACCTGTGAATGCTTGAAATGTTGCACTGTTGAAAGGAGGGCCGTTGTCAGTGCACAGTTTGACGGGAATGCCATGTGTCGCGAAGATTTCTGCACATGCGTTGATCACAGCAGCAGCGGTAGTCCGGCTAAGCTTGCGAACCTCGAAGAAAAACGAATAAGAATCTACCACTATGAGGTAATCATTGCCTTCGTGGTGAAAAAGACCGACCCCGACAACCTGCCATGGCAAACTCGGTAGTTCGTGGCTCAGCATGGGCAGCCTTGCATTTCTTTTTTTGTACTTGTCGCAAACAGAGCATGACTTCGCTACATCAGAAATGTTGGCGTTCATGTTTGGCCAGTACATTACCTGTCTTGCTCTCGCCTTCATTTTGTCTTCGCCGCAATGTGCAGCGTGGAGCAGGCCGAGAACTTCCTTGCGTTTTGATGGAGGAATTACAAGCTTGTTGCTTCTGAGAAGCAGCCCATCCTCGACGTGTAGCTCATCAAGGTAGCTCCAGTATGGCTTTAAGGCATCCGGGAGCTGCTGCTTGCTTTCAGGCCACTCTGTACTCGCGTAACGGCAGAGTTCGTTCATGAGGGTGTCCTTATCAGTCTCCGTTCTGATACTGAGCAGCTGCAGGCGATAGGCGATGCCCTCAAGTTGTCCTAGACCCTGGAAGACGTCTTCAAAGCCAGATATGGGGATCTCGGACACTTCGTTGACGGCATCTATGCGTTTTATCAGGCCCAGTTTCTCAGCGACGTGTCCGCTTAATGTAACTGGTACATCTTGGACGACAACAAGAAACGTAACCTCGGTGCTTCGAGCCTTATTAGACACGAGCAGGTTTATCTTTCCGATTGCTTGTTCTGTGTGGCCGAAAAACGTACGCAGGGTTGCGTAACAGTTCTGCGCAGGCGCCGCGGACAACTTTCGAAAGACCGTTTCTGGCATAACACAACAGTTCGCCCCTGTGTCTATCTTACATTTGGTCATGATACCAGCCACATTTAACACTGACACCCAATGCTCGTCACTCGCGACCGCTTGAACTTCCAGAGCTTGAAGGAAGTATGTCTCGTCGCCAGCCCCATCTTCGTCACTAGTTATTTCCACCTGTCGCACGTGCCGTCTTTCTGGCCGTGTTTTCGAGCTTCTTGTGCGGCATACGCTAGCAAAATGGTTTCGGCCATTACAATTTTTGCAATACCTCCCTATTGCTGGGCATCTTGCCGCTTTTTGATGTTGTAAGCCACATTTCGGGCAGGTGGCAGTCTTTGCTTTTACAGCGTCAATGTTGATTTCCGATTCAAAAGAAGTGCTGCCGCCCTGGCTGCCTCGGATTTCAGCGACCTGTTCTTTGCTCTGTTCTTTAGCACGGCAGATCTCAACCGTTCTTGCGTAGTTCGGATTTTCAGAAATAAGTCTCTGCTGCAGTTCTTTGTCTCTTATTCCAAGGATTATTCTACTGCGTAGAAGTCTATCTTCAATCTCGTCAAATTCACAGTGCGCAGCTAGAGTCTTCAGTTCTGTGAGCCATTCGTTAAATGACTCGCCCTCGCGCTGGTCCCTGGAACCAAACCGAAACTCGTTGTAGGTGAGATTTGTAACTGGTCTGTAATGTTCTTCGAACTTCTGCATTAATACTTTCCGATCATTCTTCTGCTCATCGTTTTCAAACTTGAAGGTGCGGAATACACGCCTTGCATCTTCACCGATAGTCATTAAAAATGTAGCGGTCTGAACATCCTGTTGCAAATAGTTCGAACTCACTTTTCCAGATGTTCCAGTTGTGGAAAATGTCGCCAGTAACGTCGAGCGGCTTGGGCGGTGGTAGCAGAGTCGAAGTCATCGTTGTGGCTTGTGGTTCTCGTTCCGGATGAGCCTTTGTCTCGTTCATGGGAATTAATACTGCTGTTAAGCTGGCGTCCTATGGCAAAACTTGCCGCACGGGCAGGAACTAACTGCCATCCCACTTCTGACACCATGTAAGCCGGACGAGTAGCAAGTAACAAAAAGCACTTTATTCCAAAACGCAGCCGGGTATATAAGGAGCGCGGCGATAAGTAGGGGGCGTGTTGCACATGCGCACTGGTTGACTTCCAGGCACGATATTGCGCTCCAGTACACGAGCTTACCGGAGTTTTTAATGGCCGTCATGCTAATCTGTGAGGATTACACTGATCTGTGGAGGTCGGCTTGTAAAACCTTGGGGACTGCTGCTGATTTTGTCTGAAATTTTTCTGCTAAGACTTCACGAAAAGTTACCTATCTCTTTTTTATAATATTGCATCTGTGAGCTGCCGCAACCTCCCCTTCTTTCACGTACTTGGTTTGAGAGAGACAAGTTGGCACAGGATTATTTTTGGTAGACCAGCAAGTTGTAGACGGTGATATACCGTGCAAATAATTTAGTAAGTATTGTATTCCGCGGCGTTTACCAGGTACTTCGTTCTGCAATTAGAGGAAAAAGTTGGGCTAGTTAATGTGTAATCCTGAATTGGGACATATTTAAGTAGCGCTTGAACGAGAAGTACACATCACACAGCAGCAGACTTGAGCGGAATCTTTACTACGCTGAAACATAAACTTATAGGTTGCGAAACTCCCAGACGCAAAGGGGCAACGTTCGTATCTGTGAAATAATTTTTGTATCGATTTCTTCCGTTAGCTGCGTGAGTTGGACAAAAAGGAGATACAAGAAATCAAAACTGCATCTTTGCTCATCCATAACTTGTATATTTCAGCGTATGCAAGGTGAGCTTTGCTTAAGCTTTACAGAATTTAAAAAAAAAGATCGTCTGTGGCCGACAGCATAATTCTTGTTTCTGGAGTATTCAAAAAGGTGGACGTTACTGGCACGAGAAATCTAAACATATATTCAGCTGACTCACAAAAATTCACTTATAAAAGTCTTAACTATTTGACGCTACATATGAATTTCTAAGACGAAACTAGTATCGAGATATAGTTCCAAAGAATGTGGGCCGACATAAATGGACGTTCCAGTTACATCAGTACTTCAATGTATACAAGAGCGCTTCCTTGAAAAAGCAAGCGGCGCAACAGCACATTTTTACGGCGAATTTGATGGCGCATATATTGACACTGGTGTCATTCTGGAAATTTATTCCAAGTGGACAGCCTCTGCAAACTCATGGTGTAAAATTTGTAAATTACAAAATCCGCCATATTCAACAAGAAGATAATGAGCGAATTTTTGTTAATTCGTTGAATGGGCGATTCGATTTGCCGTGCGAGTATTGTCCGCCGCTCCGAACTCGACGATGTTGTGTGCAGCAGGCGGAGCATTGCGTGCAACGTCAAGACGGTCAGCGTCGCTTCTCGAAATACGCGTCGCCCTGGAAACACGGCTTCGCACTGTGCCCAGGTTCAAGAGCAAAAGTGTACGTGATCTGAAGAGCGGATGCTGCCCCTCGAGGAAACGTCGCGAGGCGATCGACAAATTCGGCCTGGCCTGCGGCCTTCCCGCATTTCTTCCCGACATCGTGACTCGCATGGCACTGCGGCCGAGGAGGAAGCGGCGCTCGGAACAGCCGCCGCCGTGCGTGCAGTGTCACGCCTCAAACGGGGCCAGCTCGACGACTTCATGATGCGCCTTGTTGGCCGGTCTTTCCCTGTCGTGCACTTCTTTAGAAATTATAGCCAACCAAATCGAGTGCGCTGGAACGCGGAGGCTCGCATTCGCGCCGCTTACTGTGTGTGTTAACTGGTGAAACTAATCATAGCGTGCCAGCATTTCTTTTCACATGCACTCGGGTTATGCCATACGTCAACAGCTTGCGTAGTCTTTGTATCCTTTCCAAAATGGCCAGCTCGGACATGTTCACCAGGTGTGGCCACGATAACGTCACGATAAAACTCCGAATATTTTCCTTTTGACATTTTCACAGTTACCTCAGGGTCCGCAATTATCGATTTGCTCTAGCTCGATCACGAGCTGATTGCTTGTTTTTTCACATTTGCTAAGTATTAGCGGCGGCAAATCGAAACGCACTTTCCATGCTTTTACTGGTCGTGGCGGCTCGTTGCTTGAGGACACAGATTCGGTTGCGACACGGACGTCAATGAGTGAAAGTCGCGTGCCTTTCAGTGCTCTACTTAGGGTGATCTCATTCCTCGCGATGCCAGAATCAGTGCAACCATACGAGCGACGAACCCTGGTTAAGTATCTTAGTTTCAACCGTAGTCAAGCGTGGAGCTAAATTTATTGCGCTGGCGTGTTTTACACTAGCCATAAAAATCTAGACTCCACACCAAGAAAAAATGTGCCTTTAAGGTTTTTTCTCTCTCACCTACAATTAGCCCCGCAACACTCATGGAAAATTGTGTTTAGACGAACTAATAAACCATTCTTAAGGGTCAGTTTTTTTTAATTGCACCATTTTTCCAATGTGTGTATTGGCGAATAGCACACTGTGTTTTATTTTTGCAGTAATACCTGTTATTATATGACTATCGTGGTCTTTCAGACATCAGCCGATGTACCCGCGAATTGTTTTCCTAGAAGTTTATGACAAACTAAAGTGAAGAGAAGAACCGGCGCAGCACGGATTGCAATGAGGGGACCTGCAGATGTCGAGTCGGAAGCACGACCACTCCGCCGACGCAGAAGAAATAATAATACAGCACCTTAAGAGTGTGGTTGCTTTGACAGGCTGAAGCCACGCTCTTCCAAAGCACCAAGGTTAAAAGCTGTAAGCGAAGCTCGCTCTAGGATGGGAAAGCCAGGAAGCATAGAAGAATAACTGTGTCTTTCCAATTTATGACCGCGGCGAACCACATCCTCAATGAATGCTGCGCTCATAGTGGTAGAAGATTTCTCTTCATGCAGTAAAACATGACAGGAAGCGCCTAGTCCTGTCTCTATTTCTTCTTGTGTGCCGTCACCATTGGCGCTTCACCTATTGAAATCACTTCATGCACCCGCGAATACTTAACCTAGTCCATACTGTGTGATACAGCGCAAGACTTAATTTGCATAATATTGTGCAGGCCGCGCTGCTGCACCCGAAATGACATGCTTCCGAAGAACTATACGATTGGCTGACGCGCTATGATTCACTGACGATTGGCAGCTAGAGCCGTATAACGTAAAACTGTTCGAATCTGTTTTTATTCCAATCTACTGACGACCAATTTACATAACCACCGATGCAAGCATCTGGCGGTGGTGCATTTTTAGAACCGGCCAATGAAACGCTTTGCTCGTTTACAGGCGGTCACTTTCGTTTGCTTTAAAGCGAATAGCATTGCCTTACTCGACAGGTCTTTCTCATGTAATTGGCTGACCAGAGGCGACTAGCATGAAGAAGAGAGGCTTTCGGAGGGGCCAGGCTAGCACAGTGAATGTAGATGACCGGATTACAGGAGGGTGGCGCATGAGCCTGGCCCGCTTCTTCTGGCTCAGCTTCTGGTGGAAAATCGCGGCGGCGTGCAACGCAAAGGTGGAAATGCAGCTAAAACGGAACCTCAGCCAAAAATAGTTGGCAGAGCGATGTCGTGTACGTGCTGAAAGGGCTCGGCAACGTTATACTGCCACGCACAAATATTTATTCTACGCAAATAAATGTATTCTCGCGGGCAGCCAGCTTCTATTCACAGCCTGACTCTGCAATGAAAGAAAGATCATGCTAAGCAAACAGCAATTCACCCCAAAAGTTACTGTACAACTTCTATTCATTTCGGTACGGGACATTCTATGCCGAAAAAAAGTGTTTTTATTATGGATATTAATGCATCTTTAATGCGTACATATCACTTTGACGTGGCGAGATTTCTGGCGTCGCGTGAGACAGGTCAAGTTGGCGCAGCCCGAAAAGTTTCGATCAATTACGGACTGCTGATGGTGAAAAAGGCGTACTTTCAGAAATAATTATTTTTCGTTGCTTTGGTCTAATCAGAATGTACACGTCATATCAGACGAGGAGCCCTGAGGGTTTTCCTGGCGTTGGGTGGCAGACACGCGAAGTGGGCCTGAACGATGAAGTGCACTGAAATAATTGTGAGCAATCGTGGAGGGCTGATTGCAGAAATGAAATAGAAAAGTTTGGAAGAGTTTTACGTTGTAGCACAAATTGCCTATGAAAGAACTTAAAAGAAGCTACTGGTAAAAAGCGATGGACAGGGTACGAAATAAAAGAAAAAAGCAATGTCTTCTCACTTCACCAGCGGGGACGCCATGTATACATTAAGCAGCAGGTTGCTATTCTACTTTGACCATGTGACATGTTCCATCAGTGACCTGTTGCAAACCACTTGGTAATAAAGCTGTACAGCTTTTTACTTGCCCTAAATGTCGAAGTGCTTGAGCACCCTTAAATTCCGCAAGGTGTATGTCTGGTGCAAAACACCCTTTTAGCATCCTGAGATTAGTCAAAGCGCGCTCTAAGGCTGTTCAACTAACGGATGCATCCACTTTCAAGACTGTCAGAAAGATTAGGGGCCCCAAAAGGGTGTTTCGACATCGTGTCCACGATTGAGGGTGCTATTTCCCTTGGTGCGCAATTTTTTCTATAATCTTTGCATATAACAGCTAAAGCCGCTATTTTTACATTATGAGTTCTCTTTCGCAATGTCATTAACGTTCGACTCACGCATTCGCAAACATGCGTTAGATGTACTTATTTATTGCAGCTTTATCTGCCTATGACCGTCCATTATCTATCAACTCTGTGATTGTCTTTTCTCGCAGACTTCTTTCTCTGTTGCACCTTAGGTCTGGAATCAATGCTTACCTTCCAAAGCAACCTTTCCCATTCAGGCGAAAAAAATTAGGCTAATTAAGAATATAAAAGAGGAACACATAAGACAAAAATACGAACAGGAACGCTGCTCCCAACTGTTTGTTTATGCAGTTACTCATAATGGCATAAATTTTCTGGAGCAATGGCATAAGCTATGCAGTTTTGCAGAGAAGTGTACATCATTCAGACAGAACGACATTGAGTAAACAACGGATTACGGGAAGATGACGAAAAGGAAAAAAAAGGAAATGAAAGAAGAGCGCACATTTCACAGGCCACGCGTCTGCGTTTGGATGTGCTCCTTCACGACGACCATTGTAGGTAGAAGTCCTTTCAATGGAAATTTTTGTTATAGCAAGGAACAGCAGCTTGTGCATTTGTGAGACGCAGCGCTGTTGCGATTGGGCTCGGCCAAGCATGAATTCCTAAACGTCTGGCTATGACGTGCTTGTGTGATCCTATTTGACTTCTCTTTTTTTTCCTTTTTTAAGGTGCCCGAGAATGCGCGCATATGCGTAGACCTTGCTGCAAATAAACACGAGCCCTTCTGCTCGGCTTTATTCTCGCGTGTTCCTTCTGTTTCAGCATTAAATCACCCCAACACAGAAACAAGACAAACTAGTCCTTATCCCCGTGCGTTGTTCATGTGCGTGAGACCTGACTCGGTGAGTTCAGAGTTGCAATGCACGGCCTTTGTGCGAACTCAAGTCTCATGTTGCATGTTTCTCAAGCACTAAGCTACTCTAGACATCACGGATGATTCGGGCGAATGGTGCAGGTATTACGTTGAACGAACTCGATAGTTCCGCTGTGGAAGGAGAAATATTAGGCACCACGATAAAGCAAATAAGGCTGGAGTGAATGAAGTGCTAGACGTGCTTGGAAATGATGTTTACGTCATCATTTTCTCGTGGGTATGTTGATTAAAGAGAGGATTTTCTTCGGGGACACAATAGCTAACTTGACAAATTTGTCCCACTTAATTGCATAGTGAATATGATGTGTGCATTGGTTTTCTGAGCCACTTGGTTCATTACTAAAGAAGAAGAGGTGCCTGTGTGGGCATGAAAAATGCGTGAACAGTCAACTTTTGTAAGCTAAATGCGAGGGTTGTTGGCAGCCACTGCATTGTAATACACGCAGCCAAAGACAGTATTTTTCGCATCATCTGCACCTGACATGCAATCCTAAAAGTTTCGACAAACGATATGTCACAGCGTGACCATATTAACTTTCAGCGACAATACTCTGGTGGGTGGCATGGGGTCTCCCTTGCGTCTTCTCTGGACCGAATAAAGTGCTTTCACTCACTCACAATACTACAGTACTTGAAGCTGGCAGTGGACGTAAAGTCGATGTAAATTTGTTTTGCTTACAAGGGGTAAAGAGGTCACACATTGCTTTATGACGCTTAAAACATAAATGTTGGGGGTATCGCGAATATCATTCATAAACTAAACGTGTCGGCTTCATGGTGAGTAAAATTTAGTTCCGTATTCCTCAGAAACCTTTAAGCACCTGTAAGCTTCCCCCTGATTATAAAATCAAGAACCTGTGCGTCCGCAGCCATTCCACGGGCCTCCATGGCCATCTTTCATCATGCTTTTCATCAGTTGGCGCTCGGTCGAGCTTCCAAGGTCCCACCGGCAACGTCAGCCCCCTGATGCGGCCACTCCCGCCGGCATCGTGGGCTCGGCGGCTGTTCGCCACGAGTGGCCCCACTAATTCGCGTTACTTCGCCATGCAGGTTGGTCCTTCACACAGCTCGTTCGCAAAACAATCGAGCCATTACTTGCACAGCTGCGGAGCCCACAGTGTTTGATTAATACTGCTTTGGAATGTTTTGCCGTCTTGCATTCCCTACTGCTAGCCGAGGGTGAAATTGAGTCAAAGGCCGGGCGAGACATTGCATATAGTTTAATACCATAATTATTACAGGGAACTCTCGTGCTGCAATCGTTCAGCCCCCGTGGGACTGATAAGAAGTACATAGATTTGTCTGATCTTCGTGCTTGTGGATTCAGACGTTTTTGTGGCTTTGTTTATTACGCTTTATATGCCTTCATTGTCGCAAATTTAAGAGAAATCTATACTTTTCCAAGTACTCAAGACGCTGCGAAAACGTGCAATCGCTACAATGGTTCAGCTTGTCGAGGTGGCCAAATTGAAATACGCCAAGCGTCTCAAGACAATGGCTTGCCCGCGATAAATTCATAATGGCGTTTAATGTCGCTTGTCGATGCATGCGTCCATGGCGTAATCTTTTCAATATCGGGATTCTGTGCTAGAAGTCCTGTGTTCGAATCCTGCCCCCAGACAATCTTAATAAGGAATATTTAATTATTTATTATAAAGTGCTTTGTTGAAAATGGCGAGTTTACAAAGTCTCGAAGCCCTTTGAAGCCAGAAGGACGGTGTTTAGTCAAATCCATGCACTTTCCATAATTACCATGCTAGCTGAACCGCCCCCATTGCAGTTCCCGTAGACACAAGAGCCAGAGTTCCCTCTCGTAAATATTGTATGAAATTACATGAGACATTGCAGCCATTCTTTCTGAGTTGCAGGAACTAACCACTGATAGTCGACAGCAGTCAATGAAATTAAAGACTTTGACGTTTAACTTCTTACAAGAAACAATGACATTGGTTACCTCGCCAAACGTATGGGGAATGTCGAAGCCCATTGTGAGCATATCGAACACTTATGACAGCAGCTTGTAGGCAGACGTAGAGTCATAGCGCCGAAACTACATATGACGCCGAGGATCACTCCCGGCGAAACAACCCAATATTTTGCATTACCTCCGATTCTTCATCACAGTTGTTCGCACGCTCTGAAAAAAAACTAACTCTGTTCCGAGCACCTAAACAGTGTAATTTTTCTCCTGGAGAACGAAAGAGGCGATCCGTAATAACGCTTGTAGGCTAAAAGGAACCACCTATACCATGGGCGAGGATTCCTCCCGGCAAGTACACAACGCATGCATACATCTTATCGCATTTACGAAAAGCAAGTATGTGTCCCCTTCACTCCCATACAAAACACTTCACATTGGCTCACAACGCTTTATAGTTGATCAGTCATCAGAAAGTGTCCACGAAAAGCCCTAGCTATCACGTCGCAACTGTCAATCGCATCGTCGTCCCACTCCCGCACCTCAGTCCGCTTTTTCACTTGTTTTTGCGCGGCTGCTTTTCGAAACGCGAAACGGCGTCATCTTTACCCGGAAGCAATGTACTAACTGAAGCGTGGCTTTCGAACAACATTTCAGAGGTTGTTTTGAATAACTCGCCTAACTTTGGTCTATTCCGAAAAGACAGGCCAAGTGCCACAGGGAGCGGCGTTCTTAGCGCCGTAAACAACGACCTGTCTTGCGGCCTCGTCAATATACCACGTGACTTTGAAATTCTATAGCTCAGATGCCATGCCGGATCACAACTAATATACCCCTACCTCCTTCCTTTTTTGCTCTTCCGAGCTGCGCTACAAGCCTAAAACAGTAAAAATTATTTAGTTCACTCGGGCCTCCCCTGCATCATAAGCGATGACCCTCGAAAATTCTGGCGAACTGTTAAACTTCAGTGTACTCGCACCACCCACGTTAATAACGAACACGGTGAAAACATTTCAGGCTTTGAGTACGCTAATACGCTTATTAATACCGCTTTTGTATCAGTTTTTACGACAGAACCTGATGTTCTGCCCCCGCCATGTCTATAATGCCAGCCATAATCTTTCGACCAACTGCGTCGCAGCACTATTTCAAAAACTAAGATTATCTATGCCTACATGAGCTGAAATATCAACTCAAAACTATTAAAAAGCACTAAGCACTTTTTTGCTTCACTCTTAACGCTGTTGTTTTCGTGGTCTTTGTCTTCGGGCCTACTACTAAATTAATGGAAGTTGGCAAGGTCGTTCCAGACTACACAAGTCAGGTAACCACATTTCATTGTTAAACTACCGACCCATGTCCACAGCAATTATAGCCTGTAAAATGATGGAGTATGCCATTTACGCTGATATAACAAACTTTCTTCGTTCTAACACATTTTCATTCATCACAGCACGGGTTTTCCAAAGGTCAATCTTGAGAAAATCAATTAGTTCTCTTCATGACTTACACCTAAATCTGGATACTGACGTACAGACCGACGAATATTTCCTTGACTTTGCTACATCATTTGGCGACCCCCCCCCCCCCCCCCGCATACACGCTTACTTATAAAACTTTCTCAGTTCGGCTGGCATCCCGCTTCGTTACAATGCATGAAAGAATTCCTTACTAATGGCTGACAGTGCGTACACATTAACAATACGGTATCTAACCATGTTCCCGTATCATCCGGCGTTCCCGAAGACTCCGTAGTGGGCCCACTGTCATTCCTTATAAGCATTCATGATCTTCCATTACAGGTTTCTTTCCGATTGGCATCTTTGCCTCCGATTGTGTTATATAACATTCAATTAACCATACTAAAAACCAGGTCCTACTGAACAACAACATAAACAATATCCCAACCTGGTGCAATTGCTGGCTTTAAATGTAAAGCAATGTTGGCTACTGGCTGTCGCAATCCCCTCTTCTTGCCTATTGAAGCAGCTACTTCCTTTAAATATCTAAAATTAACTATCTCCGGGTATCAATTGCCTTCCGCATGTGTCTAACATCATCTCATCTAGCAAAAAAAAACAAAAAAAAACTTAGGTTTCTTAAGACATCACCTACGATATTCCCCTCCCTACAAATCTACAATTCGCCCAAAACTATAACATGCGTCTGCAATCTGGAAGCCTAATCAAATTTATCCAATAAATGCTGTAGAGTCGGTGCAGATTCGTGCTACGCCGTTCATTCTCTCATTGTATTCATCCAGCATAAGCATATCATCATGAAAGACAGGTTTGCTCCCCCTTTCCTGTCGCCGTCGCATCGCCAGCCTATTTCACAAATTCTGTCGCAGTTGAGGCATCTCGCCACCAGTTCGTGTATCACTTCGTGGGTGTCATACTCCAAGTATCGCCCTCAAATCGGTACTATCACCTTTTTGTATTCTTTTCTTTTACATATACCACTGTAAACTGGAATGGCCTTCAATACGACATAGTTGCCGTCACCAACCCACACACCTTCATTGAAGCTGTAGGATCTCATTACTGATCTTGATATGGTCAACCTGTAATCTTTTGTACACCCACCCTTTATGTAATACTACTACTATACTACTACTACTACTGCTAATATACTACTACTTATCCCATTTATCCCTGCAATCATTCTTTTTTTCTCTTTCCCGTAACTGCGGATGAGGTATGTTCTATGGTATTAGCTCTAAAATATTCTAGCCCTGGGGGGGCTTAGATAATATTTCTGTATTTCATCTAAAATTTGTTGCACCGCTTATTTCTGATACATTTTGTACTAATATTATAAAATATTCTTAAATGTGGTATTTTTCCCACTTCGATTAAGAGGGCTGAGATTATTCCTGTACACAAGAAAGGTGATAAAACGGAGGTGTTTAACTGTCGTCATGTCTCTATTCTGTCATCAATGAGTAAAGTGGTTGAGAAGTTATTTCGTAAGCGTCCAAATAATTACTTAAAAATTTTATTTGATGCAATCCTCACAATTTGGTTTTCGCGCTGGCAGTTCGACTAACTTAGCTTCAATATCTCTAACCGACTACATTCGTCGCTCGATTCATACGGGTAACTTCATTGGTTCGGTATTCTTAGATTTCACTAAAGCTTTTGATTTAATTATTGATAACATACTTTTTTTACTAAGCTAGAAGTCCTGGGAATTACCGGTTCAGTACTAAAACTTCTAAAAAGTTACATACATGATAAAGACCATAAAGTTTTTTGGAGGTGCTTATTCTGATACTAAAGGTATTAACCAAGGTGTACCACAAGGCTCCATACTAGGTCCCTTATTATTCTCTATTTATAATAATGATTTATCCACTTGTCATAAGTCGGCACAGTGTACTATACGCAGACGATACTACTGTCTAGTTGCGTAACAATACTTTATCAAACTTAATCCTTAAACTAAACAGTGAGCTTGACCGTATTGCTGCTTGGTATTCGTCCAATCAATTATTTATCAATCCTTCAAAAACTCAATTCATGATTTTTCGATCTAGCCAAAGAATGCTACCTGGCTTACCTGAGATAACTCTAGATGGTCATCACATTCCCGTCTCCGACTGTGTATCATTTTTGGGGATCAAATTAGATTATAACCTTACGTTTTCTCAACACACTGCCTTCACTAAGCAAAAGTGTACCTTCGGTATTAGACGATTAATGAAATTAAGACCATACTACTCTAAAGAAGCATTATTAGCATTATACTTTGCCTTCATTCACAGTCACACTAATTATAGCATTGTTTCCTGGGGAAACACATATAACTGTCATATCTCATCTATTCAGCTCTTACAAAACCAAGCAATACGCTTTATCACTAACAGTGCGTTTTTCACGAGTGCTACTCCTCTACTTCGTGAAAATAACATCCTTGTTGTAACGAACTTGTTCAAATATTATCTAATAATTATATTTTTAAATTACTTACTAAATAGCTCTCATACCAATTCATTGATTCCAGGCACCTCATCAATAACAATAATACCACGTTTCCACGTAACTCTAATTTTCTGCTGACTATGGTTCATTCTAACTATGGAAAAATGACATCATCATTCGCTGCAGTAAAACTGTGGAATTGTTTACCCGTTAGCATTAAGTCTTCATCCTTTCATACATTTAGTCATGCTCCTAAGCTGTTTTATACGTGTAACTAAGTTAACTAACTAACTAAGGTAACTAACTAACTAACTAAGTGGGAAGAATGGGGGATGTGGGAAGAATGGGGGATAAGTGGGAAGAATGGGGGATAAAAGTTGATAGAGAATACCTTAGCAACTTGCGATTCGCTGATGATATTGCCTTGCTTAGTAACTCAGGAGACCAATTGCAATGCATGCTCACTGACCTGGAGAGGCAAAGCAGAAGGGTGGGTCTGAAAATTAATCTGCAGAAAACTAAAGTAATGTTTAACAGTCTCGGAAGAGAACAGCAGTTTACGATAGGTAGCGAGGCACTGGAAGTGGTAAGGGAATACATCTACTTAGGGCAGGTAGTGACCACGGATCCGGATCGTGAGACTGAAATAACCAGAAGAATAAGAATGGGCTGGGGTGCGTTTGGCAGGCATTCTCAAATCATGAACAGCAGGTTGCCACTATCCCTCAAAAGGAAAGTGTATAACAGCTGTGTGTTACCCGTACTCACATATGGGGCAGAAACCTGGAGGCTTACGAAAAGGGTTCTGCTTAAATTGAGGACGACGCAACGAGCTATGGAAAGAAGAATGATCGGTGTAACGTTAAGGGATAAGAAAAGAGCAGATTGGGTGAGTCAACAAACGCGGGTAAATGACATCTTAGTTGAAATAAAGAAAAAGAAATGGACATGGGCCGGACATGTAATGAGGAGGGGAGATAACCAATGGTCATTAAGGGTTACGGACTGGATTCCAAGGGAAGGGAAGCGTAGCAGGGGGCGGCAGAAAGTTAGGTGGGCGGATGACATTAAGACGTTTGCAGGGACAACATGGCCACAATTAGTACATGACCGGGGTAGTTGGAGAAGTATGGGAGAGGCCTTTGCCCTGCAGTGGGCGTAACTAGGCTGATTATGATGAAGTTTACGTCATTCATTACGTCATATGTGTCATTTGTATGTATTGACAGTTTTTTTGTGCACTATAGGCTTATGTAAATACAATATGTTTTCATTTATATTATTTTTCTATGTTGTATTTTCGCGATTGTGTTCATTTGTTTTAGTTAGCTTGCTCTTCTACACTACATCTCTACTTTGTTATTATTAACCGAGGGCCCCATTGCAGCCTTTGATTTTGGATCCCTCTTCTGTATTCTGTATATTACCAATGCATTGTATTTCAAGAGTCATAAACTGAAACTGAAACTGAATACCATAAAAGTGAACTCTTCAATGTAAGAAAACGAAAAACGTTGTTTCTAAATATACACATCTGGAAACCAACACGCTAATGAAAAATATCGCCCCGTTTCACTTGCATTAACATCCTGCATGGTTCTTGAATATGTGATAGACATTAGAATAGTAAGCTGTTGGGCTAGTTGGTTTGAGATGATGTGATAAATCATATCGCAGACTTTCAAATTTGGCACCATATTGAATCAAATAACCTATTTCTGCCAACCCACATGGTTTTATAAAATGCATGTCTTGTGATGTCCAGCTGGTCGAAAGTAAAACCAACGTTCATTCTATTATGAAAAACCACGAACAGATCAAATAAATCCTTTTTTGATTTTGCAAGATTTTGACGGCGTAGCGCACTGCCGCCTATCACCAAAAATAACTGCTTTCTCACTTATCCTTTAGCATTAAATTTGATCAAAACTTACTTGTACCTGCGTTCGTAGTTCCATGCCGCAGAAACATTAGGCTCACCTTTTTTTTGGGGTTAAATTTGGTGTATCTCATGAGAGCGCTCTAAGCCCTATCCTTTTTTTTAGTACATAGACCAATTACTTACCCTCCGGCATTTATTATCGCGTATTACTCTTTACAGACGACTGCGTAATTTGTTTTAGTATTACTGCCTCAGATGATCAGCTATCAATACGACCATAACGTCATACATTAGTGATGCGTGAAGTAACAAAGGCAACTGAGCAGAAAAAATGCTGAGCTATCTCCGTTCGAACCGCCTCGGTAGCCCGACGGCTAAAGCTGCTGAGGTCGCAGGTTCAGACCCGGCATTCGGATTGGGGAGGAACGTACCGTGCACGTCCGAAACACTACGGCGATAATCAGATCGTGGTTCTGGCCCTTGGGTCTCTGTTAGTCACGAGCAAAATTTCACTTACACCGTAAATTAGTGCACTGTGTTTCCCTGTTGGCAAATTTATTTCCCATTACGCTTTTCTTGCTACAAAGGTGGCGCACATAAATATCGAGCGCACTTAGCGTGACACGCTTTCCGTGAGAACGGCAAAAATATGCACTCTGTTGAGCCGTTGCTGGAATACGTTCATCTGGTCCTCACGCCAGAACTGAACTTCCATGATATAATCAGTTAAAAAACTGAGGCGCACAATTCATAACGCGCAATAAGGATAGTCACTATAGTATCAGTGAAGTTAAACGTCATACTTCACTCGTGTCTGATTATAATTTAATGGACAAGACATCGTATAGTAGACTCATGCATAATATAATATACTGTCGTCTCGTTTCTCCTTCAAAGCTGGCCTCACCCATCTAGCAGCTTACAATATTTTGACTTTCAGACGCATGTTCGGTCAAACGCTTCCACACAGATCATTTACAATGTCCCGAGCTGTTCTCTTCTGGTATTATCTTCCCAGAAATGGAGTTTTTCTTATTTGACTCCATATCTTTCGCGAAATGTTACAACATAATTTTTTTCTTACCACTGTCTATTTCCGTCCACATGTTTGCTATGTGCACCAGTTGTTGCCCCGTTTTCTTGTTTTTTATGTTATTTAGATTCCATGTTACCTTATTACACTTGTTTCTACTAATGCGCATTTTAGCATCTCACGTAAACTTTCTATTTACATTTCTTCCCTCTGTGTTACTGCGCTATCTCGTTACTCAATGCCCCCTCGTAGAGCCTGTAAGGTAACTCAAATACAAACAATCCAGCAAACAAACAAACACACTAACAAACAAACAGGTAGAGATAGATAGATAGATAGATAGATAGATAGATAGATAGATAGATAGATAGATAGATAGATAGATAGATAGATAGATAGATAGATAGATAGATAGATAGATAGATAGATAGATAGATAGATAGATAGATAGATAGATAGATAGATAGATAGATAGATAGATAGATAGATAGATAGATAATACGTAATGGCATATGGAAGCGCATGGTGTGAAGACTCATTCCGGGCACGACCCCAGTGTGTCACTCGCCCGGGAGCTGGAGGTCTCATTCCGTGACTGAGTGAGGGTCCGTTCTTGCCTGGCCATTCGGATTTGTGCGGTGGTTTACTAAGCGTTTTACTGCAAAGTGGTTCGCGGGGCGAAACATCTCAATGGCTCGGACACGGCGTGCATTGCCTGCAATTTCTCTTCGTCCCTGTGAGCCAGCCATCCCGATTTCAGCCACCGGCAAGCTGCTCCCAGCGGGATTCTGCTGTTTCCGGGACAGGGAGGTCAATTGGCTCGTCGTGCCTGCCGGAGGTCAGTGTGTGAACTTTCACCCGGCCGGCGCTTCCGGAATCGCGGCCGGAAGGTCACGCGAAATGGCTGGACGCGCGTGGCAAATTAATGGGGCCGCCCCTTGGTGCTCGCCCTAATGACAGCCTTCGTACATGCGGAAGTACAGACGCGCGCCATTTCCGGTATCGTGCTGCCGCCATACGGCGCTGCCGGAGCCGAAGGAGCGGCTTTCGCTAGCGGCATGCCAAGTAGACGGCCGCTGGGACATTTGGGCGCCTTCGGTTTCTCGGGTGTGTAGTTTTTTAAGCGCTCGTGCTTTGCATAATGAAAGGGCTGTTGCATTTTTTTCTCACGTGCAAGTGGCTAAGAGATGCGGCCTGTTGGGATTTTCTAGCCTCCTCCTGGGCGGGCACCGCAAGGACGACGCTAGTTCACGGAGCATTTTTACAGCTCGCGCGAGCGGGCCTACTTTACGTCGTGCTCAGTGCTTGCACAAAAGATCCCAACGAAATACGTGCACATGGACGCTGTACCGTCGATACATTCGGTTTAGCCATGGTACATGCAAAATGACCACCAAAATCATAATGACAATGACAGAGCAGCCTGCCAGACGCTGGTAACGGCCACGGGATGACCACAAGCTGCGGAGGAGGCCCGAGAGGGTGGTACATGGAAGAGCAATGCGCTTATTTGCGCTATAGTGGCCCTCTTGAAATTACACACCACGCTGCAACTAATTTCACGGAGTGTGGCGGCACCCCGCGGCATACTCCCCGCAATAAGCGACGCGGTCCGCCGGAACGGACGCATTTTGAGCGCACACAGCGGTGCCAGCAACTTGCCAGTCAATGCCATTTCAACGTATTCCCAACATTGTTTTAGGCCTGGCGGGAAATGTGAACGGTGTTAAGCATGCAGAGGGACAAAAAGAAATCCCCAAGCATACGCAGTATGCCACATGCGCAAGAATGCTTCATGAAAAGAGCGCATCTGTCGCATTTTCGGGCACATGTTTAAAAGTGCAAGGAAATGCCTTCGCCGGCGGCACCATGCATCGCGCCGCCGTCGCGTCGCCCCTACTCGGTATCCGTCTTTCTTTTCTTGTAATTTGTCCAAAACACGCAGAGACGCAGAGGGATGGAGGGTTTCCTAGAACTTACGAGTTTGGCCATTAACGGATTTTGTTCCCTGCTGGGCGTTTCATAGGAGGCCTCCGCAGCTGATTATTCGAGGAAACGACGGGAACGTGCACTCTCAGGAGCCGCACACTTGCTTGAAGTGCTGCTCCTGCTTCCCGACAGACGCGCGAGTCTTTTTCGTCAAAATTGGTCGTTAGCGCTGCGGCGAAAACAAGTGGAATTTTTTGCCCCTCAACCAACACCGAACGAAGCATTATAAGTGTCCCTACGGGATACCGCACACACAATACTTACACATTAATATAATTGGCAAATGCAGCAACATTCACATTCAACATTCTTCAGTTACGTAAAAGTGTTCCCGCTTCACTACCGACGAAATTGAATATGTCGGAGAAGAGTTACGGAGCACAACACTCCGGCCTTCTCCAGTCATTCGCTGATCCCGGCCACATCGCGACCATCTCATTGTGATGATGCCGACGATTCATTGACACCCCTTTCGAAACGGTGCAGTCAGGACGCCTGCTTGAAATAATGTGACATGCTGCACTTGTTTTTCATTCTAGCTTTTTTATATAGCTCCTTAATCTTTTTTCCTTCCGCAAAACTCTACCTCATGCCGCTACCTAAGCCTGCAACGGACCCGGTATTATCAATTTCTTTCCTGTTTCTTTTTCCCTACCACTACTCTAAACGTATCTCGATTATCTCAACTGCTGACCAGTTGATGCATATGTTCGCTGTCATCCCAAGCACTTCCGGAAGGTGTTGGTTACCAACGGGTCTCGGTTACCTTCGCATTCCATTAGGATGTGTTGAGTGGTCTCCATAGTTTTGCTGAAGGCGACACAAGCCTCATCTTGTTGCGAATATTTGCTCCCGCATATTTGTTTCCTAAGGCAACTACCTAAGCCTCAAACCGGCTTCAGCTATAGCCGCCATTGCAGCAAAATGTGGCGACAGTTGCCAGTTGTCTCCTTTGCACACCCTAATGTCGCGAGAACGTGATCAGTTATGCAGGCGGAAGCTCTGTGAAGATAAGATTTATTGGAATCCCAAAATCCCTATACAACGTGTTACTAATTCGAATTCGAACAGGATGTCGCGGAAACACCCGTGCGCTTAGATTTAGGTGCACGTTAAAGAAGCCCAGCTGGTCAAACTTTCCGGAGTCCCCTCGTACGGCGTGCCTCGTAATCATATCGTGCTTTTGTCTCGTAAAACCCCGCAATTTTTTGACAGGATGTCGCTGACGAGCGCCCGTCTGCCGCTTACTGACTTCTCGCCACTGATGGCACATGCTTGCGCGAGGCAACACTGAGCTTCAGCGACAAAGAATAGCGAAAATGCTCGCAGTCTGCACGTGTCCGGAGAGGTAAGCGTGCGCTTCTATTCGCCTACAGGTAACATATCAAGCTGTCCCTGCAGCACTGGCTTTTAGCAGCGGAAAGTTTAATACACGCGTATAAGTAGACACGCAAGGGAAGTAGCAGCGTGGCATCGCACAACCATGTATGCGATTTAATTAGCGACTCATGATCTGGGCTTCTAGCGCGAAGTGAACACGGACACAGAGAGGAGCAGACAGGACGAGCGCTAACTCTCAACTAAATTTTTATTAAAACAAAGAACGTATATATAGGTGATTGCAAAAACCGCAGCATAAGAACATGACAAGGTAAAAAACATCAGGTAAACATATCAGGGGGTATGGAAGTCAAAGAACAAAAAAAGATTACTTCAGATTAGTACAGGTATTGCGAAGGTACTGAAATTCGCAATCTAACAGAGACAACGAAGCATGGCTAACGCAAGTGTCTCCTAATCTTTTTATGTGGAATGCCTCTATAACTTCCCGCGTGGTTTGGTATCTGTGCCTGGAAATAATTTTTGTGTCTTCAAAGAAAGGTTTGAAACCACAATCGAAACAATTGGTATGACGTCAGTACCGTTTTCTCGGCCCCACGCAAGTTGTCTAACATGTGCCCTATGATAAATAGGAGACTTGAACAGGAAGGCAGAAAAAGAAAAGATGATTGCGGAGTGAAACATGTGTTCTCTTTAGTGCCTTGCAACACGGGTATAGTTTATTAGATTCCACTCGAGTGCGGGAAAGCTTACATTGGACAGAGCGGCAGGTGCATTAACATTAGACTAAATGAACACAAACATTCACTAAACAACCCTAATGCATCACATTTAGCGGCACATTGTTTCGATTGGGGTTGCAAACCTTTCTTTGAAGACACAAAAATTATTTCCAGACACAGATGCCAAACCACGCGGGAAATTATCGAGGCATTCCACATAAGATGATTAGGAGACGCTTGCGTTAGCCATGCTTCGTTGTCTCTGTTAGATTGCGAATTTCAGTACCTTCGCAATACGTGTACTAATCTGAAGTAATCTTTTTCTGTTCTTTGACTTCCATACCCCCTGATATGTTTAACTGATGTTTTTTTACCTTGTCATGTTCTTATGCTGCGGTTTTTGCAATCACCTATATATATGTTCTTCGTTTTAATAAAAATTTAGTTGAGAGTTAGCACTCGTCCTGTCTGCTCCTTTCTGTGTCCGTGTTCACTTCGCGCTAGAAGCCAAGATCATGTTACCGTACCAACTCGCCCAACTGTCTATCCTTTTGAATTAGCGACTCCTTCGGTGATGGAGACAGGTGCAGCCACATCGCACATGTCAACATCTATTTACACGCTATATTACTTTTATATATTTTAATCAGTCGAACGCTAAGCCACGTTATAATTATACATTTAATGGTCTACAGCTCGGTTGAGGCTGAATGGTTACAAAAACCAAGAATAAAGGAGTGTTCGGGCGACGATCTTTTCCCATATTTGCTACAACCTGCTTGCTTATATTTGCGAAGTTTCACATAGAACGCAATGGGAGCCGACGAAAAGTGTCTTCTTTGTTGAGTATATAACCTCTCGCTACTGGAGCGCATTGTTACAAGTACAAACTGCCAATTAGCCGACAGAAGACCTAGAAAGAGAATCTTAGCTCATGATGAGGAGAGTAGTGAAATAATTTTTTGTCTCATTTTTACTGCTTTGTTGGGCAGCCGTCAACTCACAATTTCGTTCCGGTGCCTGACTACCCAAGAGCACAACAATAATTAATTAGGTTGTATTTCAATGCGACAAGCTCAAGACGTGCGTGCAATGCGGCTACTGACGGATGTGGAACAAGAGGGCGACCACGTACTCGAGACATTTTCCTTGGTCTCGTGGCACTATATGCCACTGACGCGTACCCGAACACACATGCGCGCCGTGCTGCCAATAGCTGTCAGCACCCGAAGGAGCAACAGGCGAGAGCGTGTCCGCCTGCTCTTCCAAGTGAAGCTTCGGGAGGGGCCAGTTTGGCAGCTTACGGGACGACACGGTCGTAGTGTGGCTTTCAACCGCCGCACTGGCAGGCTCAGTTGCTTGTGGCACCGCTTTGGGTGAGGGCCACCTTTTCCAAGTCGGGTGGCGCGTCACGTTCGCGTTGAATGGGTGTACTTGAGTGTTCTTGCCGAGGCATCGTAAATCATAATCGGGAGCCAAAATTTACCTAGAGCAGGTAAAAAACTTACATAATAAGAAGCAAGAATTTTTTCTGCCAGCACTCGTTTATCGAGCCAAGTATCCAGGGACATCAAGCAATGTAGCAACACAGCCAGAATGAAGCACACACGTGACAAGCACTTCTGCCAGTTTCTTTCTTCCAGAGACACCTGCATGTAATTCTCCCAACATGCAGACGCGTGATGGCTGTCATCTTTGTGGTTGTGGCGTAAGGACATTATGTACTTACGAAAAAAATTACGTAGGGGTTCATTCCCCTATTTAAGCACAGGTAAAACGCATATTATTACTTCCAATACAAGAATCGCTTTTCCGATTTGAATGAAATTTCTTGCATTTCAGAAACCTGAATTTGCAATTTCATGTAGGGCTTACAAAGAGTTTTCGATTGCCAGAAACTGGCAAGAACAATGTAAACTACTGCCCGAAATTGAAGATTGCGCAACTTCGTACTAAAGAAGGTTGGTGCAGTTCTGTTAACTACGTGAGTGCATGTATATCGCACAAGCTTAATATTTCAGGTTACAGTTTACGTGACATGGTTACAATGCCTTACGTGGGTTATGCTAAAGTCCTACTCAAAAATAACTGGTGTATTTCGAGGGGGTTTAAAACAGCAGTTTCCCTCGCTTTATATGTCCCAATATGTCCAGTATGCAGAATTGTGAAACCGTTGTTTTTTTTTATTTTCCCGATTTCAAGAACACAATATAGCTAGCGCTTGGGTCACCAAATGATACGTGCATGGGAAATATTGTTGGGACACGACGAAGGCTTCTGACCAAGCGGGCAACCCACCCAGCGCCGACGACTCGGCAGGTCAGCTACGCTCCGGCGCCACCGAGAGAACCCGTTTCAGAGTTGCCCTGCAGTTCCGCTCCAGTCTGCCGATTTCAGCAGAAGAATCATCTTGCCTTGACAGGTGTCCTCGATTCGGCAGCTCAAGTCTGGCGCTGGGGAGGGCTAAACTGCCTCGTCGGATTCGTCGCCGCAAGGAGTCATGAATCTTACAGAAAAACGCGAGGCTTAGTGCTGCATCAAAGAGGACAAAGTCTGCAGTTGCACTTGTTGTTATTATTACGCGGCGGTGGCGGGAGGTGTCGCGAACTAAATATGTCAAGTTTTTATAAAGTGCCTTTTTTGTTTGCCTACTTTCCCGGGTATTGGGTGGCTGCATGGCTGCTGTGTGCTGCTGGGTTGGAAAGGGAAGTTCAATATCAACATATCAAACCAAGAATGGTTAGCGATTCGTGACGCACAAGAGACCTGAAAATAGAATTCTCAAAAGCTGCTAATAAAGACGAACATACTACAAAAACTGTATTACATACCACATTTTGATCACTTTAACAACAAAATACGCGCTGTTTTGCAAGAACAATTTCTGAAGATTATAAGGGAACAGATTCCTATTTGTTGAATCAAGTTTATGATGTCTGTATCTTCCGCCAACCTAGTAATGCCGCAGACAATAGGGAAAATTAAACTAGCAGTGGTCAACGGATGCGATGACGTTTGGACTCCAGACTTTTATGACAGGCATGTTCATCTAACACTCTCAATTCTCTTCGCCCTTAATACAATAACGAACTCCATAAGAACAATGAAATATGTGAATACAGCGTTGCATTGACTGATGACATTCATCTGTACATCTTTACTAGGCAGCTTGTCTTTTGAGCGAGAGGATCATAGCACACAGGTGGCGCCATTTTGACAAAATATATTCAGCGCAGTTGTAATGAAAACTACCTTCTTGAAGTGTCATATAAGAAAACGCCATCTATATGCTGGGGGTGTAACCTCTAGACGATGGTCGTGGAATGATGCGGCTAAGGTCGACTGTATTACGCTGTGGATTTACATGCTTCGGGATATTTTTTGCTGGTACGCTGTGTTGGACGGGACCATATTCGTGTTTTCTAGAATTACCAAGTTTGCCGTATGAGACGATGGGCAATCGTCAAAGGGTTGGCACTCGCCACTAGCAACGGCCCTGAGCGCCCTCCGCCCGAAGAGCTGGGCGTCCAGAAAATTTAAGTGCCCGAGGCGAACGTGGAATAGATTGCACAGGCTGCAGTAGGTCATTGGAATGGTGCTTTTTACTAAAGCACGAGGAAAAATGCTTCTGCGCATTATCACGCGCACAAGATGTTATGAGTGCACTGCAGACAGGAGGAAAATGCTCCATGAAAATATACACACAGTTCAAGAACGCGTGCACTGTACTCGCTAACAGGTAACGCGAAGAGCAATGTAGTAGAATCAAACAGCCTGCCAAGGAGATCGGGCAGCGCTCCGAGATGGGCAGTGCTACACTTATCATAGTTCCACCAGGGTCCGCCAGGCTCCACTCAATCTCGAGGCGAATAAGGCTACAACTCACCGGCTTCTCACGCACATTGGTCAACAGATCACTGGAGATTTAGCTGTCACATCGAAATGAATTGGCTAGCTCCCCGTTGCACCTTCTTGAAGTCCCGCATCCATGGTTTAAAGCGCGTTCACCGCCTTTCAGTGTTCTTCAGGAGCTCATTCGATACGCGTCCAGCCTCTGAGGAGCGACGTGCAACTGGCGGTTGCCCGGAGCAGACCATCCTCAGTTGCACAATATATATATACACGCTCGTATACGCTCTCACACACTCTCTATAGCTCTACCACGTGACCGGTTTCCCACACATACACTTTTAGAGCACCGCTCTAAGACGCACGTCCTTGCGTCGGTGTCTCTCGTGACCGCGCGAAGGAGCACAGCTAAGGATGAAAGAACTAACGTGGAGCGTGGCGGTGTCTGAAAGATGGCGACAGCGAAGACAGCGCGAGAAGGAAAGCGGAGGATGAGGGTATCGCGAAAGCATGACAAGAAAAGCGTATTGCAGCGCAACACGGGTTCTGCTTCGATGATGGCTACGAGATGGCGCCAGAGTAGCACGCGTCGTCTGTTCACCGACGACGCCACCGATGCCACATATGGAAGCAAAGCACTGCATGAGCGGAAGTCTGCCTGCGGCGACTGCTGTGAATCGGGCCGACGCATACCGCACGCGCTGCCTCTCGCGATCTCCCGGTTAGAGAGGCAGTCGCGCCACACTGCGCTCCGTTTGCAACGTGCAGCACAAGACAGATTGTCGGCGCCAGCCAACATATCGCGAAATTTCGCACTAGGGAGTCTCGTAATCTTCAGTGAAATGTTTTGCCTTTTTGAGACTCCTAACGCTTACGCATTCAATCCAGAGACAGGCCGACACGTGTGGGTAACATATCAGCGTGACACGCCACCTTCTTTGGAGGTTACGTTTCGGGATACACACTTGCGTGCTATGTCTGCTCCTTCGCCGCCACTAGCGCCAATAATGAGCCTTGTCGAATACTTCTAATTTCTCCAAGCAGTTTTCAACGCACGCGTGGGCTGCTAGAGAAACTGAGCTCAGCCTGTGGAAAGCTTCAGTTCGACAGCTTCATTGTCCTGCTTGAAGCGAAAGTTTTTAATTTCATTTCCTCTCATTGAATATAGTATCGTATAATGTATAGTAGGGCGTTGTAGCAACTTTTGTAGATATTAGGAGTAAGAAATGCGTCATATTTGTCGCTTTTTAGGCAAATAGATAATGAAACTAATATTTTTTTGCTAAACTTGATCATACAAGCTGAGGGCTTCTAATTGAATGCTTGAATAAAAGATGCAAGGATGAATCCTTCAAATATTCTATAACGTTTCTATTTTCAGCCTTCATTTTTCTGAACAGGATTGGGGAAAAGATACTGAATGAAACGACAGCTTACTCTTACTATGCTGGACCGATCTGTTCATTTTCATTGGAAACGCGGAAACTAAGCACGGTTGTGGGAAGTAATCACTTGCCACATGTCACCGTAAAAGCGCCGATCACTGTTCAAACTAACTTTTGTGTTTCAGATGATTTATTATGAAAAGTCGACACTTTCCGGAACTGAAACATTCGCGAGTATTTCTAGGTCTGGTTATGCAAACGCCACCGATTTCAGTCTCACAACAAAATTTAAAAGCAGGAAATAACTTTTCTTTCTTTTTATGAACTTATGTTGTTGGAGCCAATTTTCCATCCAATAATTCACATCAGCTTCTAATTTCTCATACTAAATGGTTCTCAACAATACAAACACAAATTACTGTTATATATAGCAAAATAGGCATGATGAGTGTTCGTAAACCTCACCTGAATGGTGTCACGCAAATACTTTAATGAATCAGATTTATTCATTCAGTAATGAGCTGCATTAATTGTGAAACTAAAACATTTAACCACGATAAAGAAACGTTGTGACGCAATGGGATCGCAAGAACCATGAAGGAGACTCCGATCGGCTTTCTTAAGGACTCCATGCCAGTTGTAAGACACTCCATCTACTCATGCTTCCCACTCTGTCTTTACGATTGAACGAAATTAGACTTTTCTCTGGCATTCTTACTATGGATCTCTATCGCCGCACGTAATACACTGGATCCGGGATGACAGGGATGTCGATGTTGCCGAATTTGTGACATGGTCTTCACTGAATAATTGTGCATGCGCGCTTGTAAAGTAGACGCTGCATTACTTTCGTGGAAAAGCTACGCTGAAGCAGAGGCCGCTTCGCCTACTGCGGTGGCACCCTGGCGGTTGCCGCCAACCTAACTGGGCCAGAACGCGATCCCGTAGGCAAGTTATTGTTTCGCAGAGGTTTTCGATATCCCTTGTTACAGCACAGCTCTGTCACATGACGGCAGCAATCGATACAGCGTACCTGTTGAGTCTGAAACTAAAGATTTCCGTCTCCACATGGCACATTATCTTCTTTTCCTGACGCACTTTTCCTGCCCCGAATTTTTTCTCTCGCACATAGGCGGAGGAAAACAGATACTTTCACATCGTGGCTGTATGCGGGCAATCGTGAGTTGCAGTCCTTTTGTTGTGTTGTTTTCCTCGCCTTCTGTTAACCTGTCCTTCTCGAACATACTAGCCGCTACAAACTCTGCATAAGCATTCGCCTACATATGTTTAGCAAACAATCAAATCCACATAATAATGACAGATCGTGTCTTTTATTTGCGCACTATTCATACGTTTCCATCAGCCAACTCGACCTGCAGTAAGCAATGACAAATCCACCGGTAGCGTGTTCACCTGTTTGTCCAAGGTGGACAGTGTCCCTCATTGTAAGAACACGTGACCTTGATACAGGTAGGTAGCTGGTGACCCTGGTATGCACCGAGAATAAACTTAAAGGGGTGTTTTCTTTCGAATCGTCTTGATCTGTCAAATAGAGCTGCTTTTTCCGGAAGAGTGCGATTCGACGAAACATGCAACCTAAATGCCCAAGGTGAACATTGCATGCACAAAAGAAACAGGAATGGTAATGGAGGGGGGATTAAAAGATAGACTTGACACAAGGGGTGGAGTAGGACAATGGGGTACAGCCTGACCAATGCAATTGAGGCTTAGGTAGCGTAGAAAAAGAGCATGCCAGCGCGGCAGACTTTGGTATACAAAATAGGGTTAGCGTAAAACAAAACAGCAATAAAAAGTGAACATATTGGGGGGGGGGCGACAGCAAAGTCCCCAACTGAAAAATAAAACACACACACACACACACAAACACACACACACACACACAACCCAAGCAGGCTGATGCCAATGAGAAACTGTGGTTTTAGACAGGTCTTCCAGCTATAAGTGGCGTCTATTGGAATAAAAATGGGCCAGCGCAGATTCGTTAAAAGACCAAGCTGACTGCTGGCGCCATGTCGGCGGTATCATGCGCAATGCGACACGGTGTTGAGCGCGGGAGCAGACCGTGCTCCGGGAAGGCAGCTGCATGCAGATGTCGCTTTAGGGTGGCGACAATTGCAGCACGGCAGCTGCTGTTTGCCACCATATTTGGCTGATCACTATTTGGTATGCCATGTACATAATCGTGTACACCAGAGGGCATAGCCGATATTTTAGTTGGAGGGAAACATGGGGCCGTGCAGGCCATGTGATGCGTAAACGGTGAATCATTAGAGTTACAGAAGGGAGTCTGTCCAGGACCGAGGAAAATTATCTGGGGAGTGGGGGGCACGAAATTAGCAAATTAGCAGGCACAACTTGGGATCAGCTAGAGCAAGATAGGGTTCATTGGAGATCGCTGAGAGATGCCTCCGTCCTGCAGTGGACATAAAAATGCAAATTCAAATTTATTTTCATCTCAACGACGAAGGCAGGCTCGTGAAGAAAGTGTCATTTGTCAGTTGACGAGAACCCGAGCCTCTCTGAAGCATAGAAATCAATGAGGACATAAAGATAAGTTCATTGAACATAATGGACATTAAGAATTAGGGAGTAAAGTTATAGTGCTATATAGAACCATGTCGAATTTTCTACAACGGAACATTAAAACCGTTTTGCAGAATACAAGTCGCAATATACATAAACACCAATACTAAATACAAAAAGTACCATATACCTAGACAGCTTTTTCAGACCAAAATTAACATTATATCTATTTTCACAATTACAGTGCTTCCCTAATCTCACGCGGACTACATTGCTCAATTGTTCTCTTTCTCTGGAACTTGTTTAATAACACAAGAACAGACAACCGTACAATTTTTCGCCAAATGTGTGTACTGCAGAATGGAATAATCCAATGTTGTTGGTGTCGTAAAACTTGTGAATTTTGCCAATGGTAAACCGTGTGAACAATTCACCGGTACGTGCATTAGCTGTAAAGCTAATCGCTTTTCTTTCGAAGTATGTAACATCTTACTACAGGTGGTTGACGTTGTACTTCCCCACACAAAGAAACAAAAAATTCACGTGCGACCGAAAAGAAGCGGCTTAAAAAAATTAAATTATGTGGTTTAACGTGTTGAAACCACTTTCTGGTTATGAGGCACGCCGTAGTGGGGGTCTCCGGAAATTTCGACCACATGGGGTTCTTTAACGTGCACCTAAATCTAAGCACAAGGGTGTTTTCGCCTCCATCGAAATGCGGCCGCCGTGGCCGGGATTCGATCCCGCGTCCTCGTGCTCAGCAGCCCAACGCCATAGCCACTGAGCAACCACGGCTGGTAAGCGACTATCAGGTGATATCTCAACGGAAACTGCAAGAAAGGAACTCATTTTTGCATGTATACCCAGACATTTGGAAATAGTACTAATTAAATTACTAATGGGACGTTCCATGACAATGTACAATGAAAAAAAAAATACTTCTACGGTTTTAATGGTCCCCACAATTTGAACTGCCGCGCTGCCTATGCGTAATGCGAAAAAACAATCTGTTTCCTGCAGGGAAAAATTTCAGCTTTTATTTCTGTTGCATTGTTACACTAATGAGTTTCGTTCACTGTATGCGTTTAGACTCTCTGATAATTGATTTTATTTATTTAGGAAATACTGCAGTCCGTAGACCAAGCAGGGGTGGCATATTTCAACGAAAACTAGTACACTGCAAACTAAATAACTCATCTTTCGCGGCGAGTCATTTGAAACCCGACAAGAAATCAAATTACTGTAACATTTTCAGTCTTTTACAGCCTTCCTGCTTGCACAGTGCCATGCCTATACGTCCAAGAAACGTATGTTCACGGCCACCTTGAAGGTGCGTAATTCAGGGTAATTAAGGGTCCCGAAAATTTGAGGCGAAAGTAAATGTGCATGGCCAATATAGAAATGCGGCATGTTTCTCCATGAATGCATGCCATGGGCCAACACTTTGACATTCTTTGGCCGCCGCAAGGAGCGGCAGCAGATTGCTAAAAAAAGTGAGGCCTCTGCCTACGTAGCAGCTGCTCGGTTGTAGACTGCACATAATTTTCTTATTCTTTCTTGGTTGGACGTATATAGATCTGATAAAAATTTCTGCTGCAGATGCCAGGCTGATAGGGCTTGAATACACTTACTGACATACATGTATATTTTCCTTACTACCAAATCTGTCAAACCAGTGGAACTATCACAACGGTACATTCATAAAAAGAACTTATAAAATGACGTCAGTGGCTCCCGCACCGCCTGTAAACTTAAGTGAACAAAGCGAAAGTTCTAACTTGAGGCCAACATCAATCTTCAGGATATTTATCTTCACTTCATCATTTTGTAACCTAGCATGAAAAGTGGTTTTAGCATTAGGATACCTGGTAGGTACCATGTTTTCCCACTCCTCCCGCATTCTCCCCCATTTGTATTTTTCGTTCATTCAAACAAGCAACGAATAATATAAATGAGCACTTACACGGCAGACGGCCTAATCAATTCCCTTGCCGAATGCATGGAAAAAGAAAAACAAACGCTTGAAGTATTGTTTCTAACTGCACGTGTCTCAATAATATTACAGTGGTCTAATCTTGAGTTATCAATAGAAAGAAGCATGAACACATTGCAAAGCACAAATCTGAGTTTATTAAATGATGGCCGAATCATGTCGATCACAGAGGTAATAGTAAGAATGCTGAGATGAAAAGAAGCACAATAACACGTCGATCTACTTTAGGGCGGAGGGCAACTGTGACCGCATAACGAGAGAACATAGTCGTCGCTATAATCCCTTATTATGCGGTCGGGGTTTCACTTTTACCTATAAACGAGATCGACGTGCTCCGACAAAGGCTGTGGTGCAAGAAGCCCCAGAAAAAGTAACAATAGGGAACATGTGTCACCTCTCAATAAGTAATTATTCCCAAAAACTGAGGTCATGGAGGCTGAGCCCTTCGCGTTGTGAACGCATTAGGTAATTCCGCTTTACTGCATTAAGCAATTCTCGATTTCATAATCCCTGCATTTTATGCCCCCTTCGGAAAGCAATATAAACGGGTTGCCAAACGTGACCCAGTTATCATGCCTCAACACCATGGCCTCTTTTTGACGCTATTAAGACCAAGCATTAATTTATCGATTTACGTTTAATATGAAGGCATTGAGACGTTTTGTACAAATTAGGCAGGCAGTCGACCGGACACATATTTCGTATCTTTTCGGTCTATATATATACTGCCACTTTGTTGAGTCGCTAGGCATTAAAGCTTTGCTTGACACAACGCAAAGTATGAAACAAGAGATAATGGAACATTATTGGTCAACAGACGTGCCTTTGAGGCATGAAACGATGAGAAAGATACACAGGGTGCGAGAGAATTGAAAATTTTGCTCCGCCGCTCTTCTGGGTATAAGTACAACATTGGATACGCCGCTGAAAGCATCGGTGTTCTCGCCCTAAATATTTTGGGTACGACGGTGTAGTGGTAAGGTTAGCTCTGGTACGTATTTTTCTGAGGGCTTCCTCGTAGAATAAGTCATAGCCTCATTTTACTTGAAAACAAACGATGCACCCGTACGACCTGTCCGCAAGAACGGCGCGCCTCCTTGGCGTCGAACCCGGAACGTGGTGGTGCTATTCATAGCCAGCAGTGGTTAACCCCCGCGAACTCGGCGGCACAATGGGCGCAGCCCACTTTCAGCGGTGCTTGTCGGCGCTGTAACACGCTGTGGGAACATACGCGTCGGCCCGGATCCGCGTCCAGTTGGCGGTCAGCGTGGACGCGTGGCCGTCGACAGACAGCGCCGAGTGACTGTTGGCGGCGAAGAAAGTGCCACTCGAACTGCGACTGTGCTCGTTAGGCGTCCACACTTTTGAAGCAGTCTAGCGACAAGGTTGCAAGTGCTCGCTTGCTAACTATTTTCATCTGTTATTAAGAATATACTAAGCATGTAAGAAGGCCAGGACATCGATTTTTAGTGAACATGTTGTGGTTGTTTCCACCGCTCTCTTCAATTGATCGTATTGTGCCGCTGAGATGCAGTGTTGAATTTTTTATTATCATTATTCCCCTATTTTCTTTCACAGTGAACTCTCACTTGAGTCAACTTCAAGGGACCCAAGGAAATAGTTCACTTATTTGATAGTGCAATAAACTGAATATTCATTATAATATGGAGCAGCATAGGGCACAGCAGACATAGGGTCAAAAGTTTGAAACGCTATTTATGGTTCCATGTACATCAGTATAAATATTCCAAGTGTGTAACAGTTACGTTGGTGCCTATATCATGCTGAAAAAAAAGATCCAATTAACATTTGAACGTGTGCTCTCAAAGCGCAAGAATAAAGCTGTCCAGACAGTCTACAATTTTGTTGTCGTGCTCTGGTAGACGCGAAGTCTCGTAACTTTCCGAGGCATCATACAGCCTTGACCAGAGTTACCGCATTTGAATATGCCTCTGTCCATGCATCTTCCTGGTCGCATTCTTCTTCAGGACGGAGACTGAAAACAGTTTCCAGATTCCAGCACAGGTAACAAGCTCACTGTCACAACGCCCGCAGTCTTCAAACGAAGCGTTGCTGTCAACATCCAGCTCGTAACAGGCCTCTGTCCACATCCCAGTGTCGATCAGCTCGTCGCGCTGTTCCTCGTGCTCACTTTAACCGCACAGGGGGCAAAGGTCGAATTTATGCCATCAGTTTGCAATTGTAGTAGGTGTTACTATCCACCAGGAGCCTCAAGTTAGTTCAACTGAAATATCCGCAATTCAGAAGTTCGTTTAACTGAAATAATATTTGGGGTTTTACGTGCCAAAACCACTTTCTGATTATGAGACACGCCGTAGTGGAGGACTCCGGAAATTTTGACCACCTGGGGTTCTTTAACGTGCACCTAAATCTAAGCACACGGGTGTTTTCGCATTTCGCCCCTATGGAAATGCGGCCGCCATGGCCGGGATTCGATCCCGCGACCTCGTGCTCAGCAGCCCAACACCATAGCCACTGAGCAACCACGGCGGGTTGTTTAACTGAAAGATTTTTGCATATAATGCATAGAAAAGAACGACTTGAATTTTCTAAAAGGTCGTTGTTCTGAAATATTCGTTAAAGCGACGTTCGTCCAACCGCGAGTTCAGTGGATTTGCTATTTGTATTACCTTAGCTACTATTCTATTTTGCATCGAGGCGGAAAAATGAACGACCTGCCTCTTCCTATATGTATTGTATTATAAGTATGGAAATGATTTTAGTGTTTAATTCTTATGACCTACGACTTTGTTTGCGATACTGTGGTGCAGGTTACTGATACGTTGCTGACACTGTGGTAACAGCCCCATCCGCAGGATTAAGATTATACGTGGCATTTAGCCTGTCCTGCGAGGTGGATACCTCGCTGTACGGACCAGTGACGATTTAGTGCGATTAGGTGCGGCATGTTTCGTGTACGGAAGCGCGCCTCGGAGATCGTGCTATTGCGAATTAGACAAATATAGAAGTAAATCGTGAAATTCGCTAAGTTAAGCTAATAGGATCCTTGCTTATAGAACGAGCATGCCGACTTTGTTCCTTTGCTGACTTTATCGTTACTAGGTGCAAGCTACAACTAACAATACATACGTGAAAGTAAATACCTACATGGCTTTTGTTTAGAGTGATAGCGAGAATAACTTTGTAGGATCATTTTGAGTGCGCATCATTAAAATTTACGCACAAAGCTGAAGGGAATGCTCATCATCGTCTCCAATCTTTCTTTCAAACTAGTTGCGAATAACCTTATAGGCTCCAAGGCAAACATTCGGCAGAGATCCGCCTGGTTGGAACCACTGAATTAAAAAATAAAGAAGGGCGCTGTGTACAAGGTTACTTGGACCGCATGCCCCGCGTCATAGATTGGTGATAGCAAGAAACTCTCTGAAAGAATTCAGCACAAGAATGACTTTCGCCACCTACGCAAAGCCGTGGCAGAACGCTTTTGACCACATGAGCCCCGACGTCATCTTGGAGAGATAAAACCACCGCCGGCTTCGTTTGGAGTCCTGGTGCGTCTAAAAGACGCCGAAATACACAAATCGTTCCACACTTGTCACCGTCTACTTCCAAGAACGGCGTATAAACGGGGACAACTCGTTCGATCCCCTTTTGTGCTTTAATTTGGCACCCTTGAATCTGGTAAGCGCACTGGATTACTAGCTTAAACACTCCCTAAATAAATCAGCAATAGGCTCGATACCGAAATGTTCTTTTTTCGCATGATTAGGCCGTCTTATATCAGCCGGTTTTCTCGAGTCACTTGTGATAAATGGTCGTCTGCCACTTAACATAATGCAGGCGAGTGCCAGCTAAGAACATGATTTGTTCTTCCTCTCTTGTTACGTGTAGAAATTTTCTTGGGGACGAGTTAAGCACTTTACTGGCAGAAGTCTGAATTTTCTCGGTTCCGGAAAGCCTTTTGGTCTGATGCAAAAATATTCAAGCCAGGTTAATGCCAGGATGTGTAGATTTCGGAGGCCATAAAAAGGGGGGAGGAGGCAGGAGTGCGTCTGTTTGTTACATGGATGCAATTTTTGCAATTTGTTATTCAATTTTCTTTAGCTCACATTTTGCATAAAGAGTACTGTATATTTATAGTGTAGCTCGTGGCAGTCGGTTTCCTCGCTTCTTATTCATTTCTTACCAAACTAAAGTAGAATGGCTGTCCGCATTTTTTATTAGTGTGTTCACGAGTATCACTTTGTCCCTTATGAAATCACAAGATCTTATGACCTACCTTATACATCCACTCTCAAGCATACAGGACCAACGTAGTAAATGCAGCGCAGTGTAGTATACAAAAGACGACAGCATGTCCATGAAACAAGCACTGCCTTCCTGTATGCTGAACTGCACCGCCATGAACAGACTTCTCCAATTACTAGCTATCCGGAATCGCCATCAAGTGCTATTCGCCCTGCTCATGATGGCCTTACACATAATGCCTGAAAACTCGGCCAAGGCCTCTTTCGAAGCAGTAATCACTCGCGAGCCAGTAATCCTTGCCGCTTCCTCCCATTGAGTGCAATCCGGACTAAGCCACCATGCTTCTTTTCCTGCCAAAAGAGTGCCCCTCATGTGGTGCAGTAAAACCGTGCCAGACTGTCTCGCCTAGTTCCTGCGCGACAGCCCCGTGGCCCTTCCAGAGTTCGTTCTCCCGGACGAATCTCAGCTTACTTACGGTGGTTACGCAAACCAGAGCATCCGCTACTTTCGTGGCGTAATTGCCATCAGTTTGTGGGGTCAGAAGGCAGCGGCTGGGTTATTGGGAAAGCCGCAGCGGAGGACTCCACGTTCATTTCCATCGCCTAGTGTCGTGCCCCTGATCTGCACGAGCGGTTTTGCACATCGCAGCGAAGCGTTGCGTGCTCCTCGCTACCTCAGCAGCACCGCGGCTGATTTTTATGCGCTGCAAATACCACAGGTATTTCCGCAGCACTGCTCGGCAAGTTGGCGCTAGCCACACACGTAGTCTTAGCGTGGTGTGTATATACCCGCGAAAAAATGTTTTACCTTAAAAATACCTTTTTTTTTTTTAGAGAAATCGTTGCAACTACGGCTCCCTTCACTAATATTGCGAAATACACCGAGTGTGATATAGAGTTCTAGCTCACTTAGTAAGGCACAATTGTTCTGGCGGTTCGAGCTGTTTTTTTGGTTTCCTTGGAGCAACAGATAAGTGACGTCTGTAGCCCACGTAACAGCCGCGTAAGCCGACAACAGCGCGAGCAATGGGCATATCGCACTTTTTCTCACCTGCAGGCCGTCATCTGACATATTTCGATTGCACGCGTTTAACGGCACATCCCCAAGGCTTCGCGGCTCTGTCCGACTGGTCCACAAGCACGGTTCGTTGGCGAGTGGTATTATTTGTGCGTGAAGCGTCTTTCATTGCGGTCACCATACGTGGGTCACTCGATAAAACCGCATGCAACGGTTCATGTATGTGACCAAAAGACGACACATTAATATCGCTCATACCTATTCAACCGTACTAACGGCACGCCTTAATCTGGTATCGTTGTGCCGAGGAAAAAGAAACTTACTCGATCATGCATGCGTAGCGTGCACTCATGGCGATGTGGTCGCGCCGTGCATGACACATTCGGAGGTGCATTTAGCTTTTTACTCGTCGTTGAGAAAGACGTAGCTCGGCAGTACTTCCGAGCGGCAGTGGTCGTGTGCTTACTCGAGCATCGAAGGTTTAATCCACCTAGCTCAAATCTGTGCTCAAAGGTGTTATAAGGCTGACAAGTGTGCGATATGTTGCAGAAATCTAGCGGTTGCTCAGCAATGACGCCTAGGAGTTCGACAGGTGGGGTTCAGAAATGACGAGAAGAAACTCGGGTTGCTAGACAGAGAGATGCCAATTTGCGCCCAGTACCTTTGACCATGGCGGAACGAATAGGGAGTGAGCACGATTACGAGATGACACCATATGAAGCCCTTTATCTATAGCATAAGTGAAGCATCTGAGCTCGGCATCGCATGAATAAATGTCACATTCATATTTGTCATTTTTGTACCATAGTGCCTATGCACTCTCAGTAACGGCGTCTGCGATACAGCCTGCTGAATATTTGTTTTCTCTCGCTGCCTAGGGCGGCGCGCCCTACTCACGGCTGGCGGGGCCACTGGCCCGCTGTGTGTGCTTTGTTTTCTCGCCCGGCTTTAGCGTTTCACCGTTTGCGCGCTCAATACCACGAAGGTACAGGTGCGAAGAAGAAAGGAGGCACCGCGGCAGTCGCCTTAGTTGAACGTGCCGAAGGCGCGGTAAAAAAACATTTATCATCGCGTAGCCCTCCTTCCCCTGAAGGAAAAACTAACATGCAGCTGAGTCATCACGCCTTATCACTACCGCAGCCGAAAACAAGATATCTTATACTCATCCAAGATACAACATACTCATCTGACAAGCTATGGAGAACGTACAAACTGCACCGCTGGAAAATGTCATCAGCACAAAAAAGGCCCAAAACAGGAACGCATAATCAGAAACGCGACGAGTGCAGCAATAATCGTACCCCACAGACAAACAGGGGAATGTGTGAATCAGTCAAATATTGCCGTGCAGGTACAAACCGGGACTCTTGATTTGAATGACATTCAAGGACTGTCAGTCACACTGCACGCTTGTTGAGCTGAAGCCAGAGTCGGCACAATGAGGTCAGCATGCTCCGGCGTGAACTCTAGAGGCCGGCTTCAGTTTTGCATGGGCAGATGTCGGACAATTATTCATTTTTTTCCTTAACACCCGCTATTTGATGCGTGTTAAAATAAGTATGCCTAAATTGTATGAAAATTTATTTGTGAACACAGTTATCGGCACTCAAGAGAAATGCAAGGGTTCTGCGAAACAATCTGCGCTGTGTCATATTTCAGCTGCAAGCACAGGAAGATGGCGACAGCGACAGGAACCTGATGTCATACCAAGGCATAAAGGAGTAATTATAGATAATGGGTGATTGTAAATCTTAGTGGTGGAAAAAAGATCGGTCCGGTTATTTTGGGAACGATCTCGAAGGGACAAAGTCTGCTCTTCAGATGTGTAGGAAGAAAGTGCCACGAAAATCAAACAACTTTAGTTCATGTTTGATGCAATTGGCGGCGAGGAGTTACGTAGTCGCCATCTATCGGAAGCGCGTCGCTGGCGTAGTATGAGGGATCACGTGGCACGCTCCTCATAGGTTTTGCTGTCAGCGGTCACTGAAAACACCACGCGCGAGCTCTCCCGGACATTTCTGTAAGTACTTTCGAAACGAGAGAAGTTTCTTAGTGTCTAAATAATAATCTTGGGCAAACTGAAAGCACACAATCGTTCACAGACGCTATCTCTTTACCGAATACGTACAGTGAACGCCACTGCGCGCGGTTGCAGCGATGGAGTCTCCCGAACCGGCTTCTTGCGTGAAAGGTTGGTAAACGCCGAGAGCAAACTATGTGAAATAGGTTCTTATAGTGTTTGTATAACTAAATGGAGCGTAATAGAATGCAGCCTCAATGCAGCGATCGCGCAGATTCGCAGCGACCGACTGCGCGTCTGCATGCTTGTCCGCGCACTGTTTCGATTTCTCCGCACGCGCGTTTTCTCACCGTGCCATGAGCTTTAGGCCGCAGAATATGAGCATTTGACAGTATACAAGCGACCATTGTTGCGTGGGCGCTATCAGAGCTGTTAAAAAATAATTTCATTGTAGAGACTTCGACGCCTACGGGGACTGTAATGTGCCGTCGCGACGATTCAATCTTTCTTTCTTCTAAATTCTTTGACATTTCAATATTATTCCTCGAGTTGCGTCGCACTGTACGTTTATTGGTGTTCTCAGCGTGCAATTTCCCGCTGCTCCTTTTTTGTAATCCAGTGTATTAATTCATAACACAAACATGACCATATGCCATGCTTTTTTTTAATGTGCTTCTAACCGCTGCCTTTCCACTCCACTGAACTTGCCAGTATCTATAGCATCGACAAGTTCATAGGCCAAACCGTCATGACATTAGTCGGGCAGCGGACGCGGGCGAGCGTCTCAGTGCGCGTTTTCAGAACATCGCAGACCGGGAGCCGTAGCAGAAATCTTCCTCGGGTCTGTGCTTGCTGCATACCCGAGTTGTAGCCGATGACTGTTTGCCGGTTTTATGTTTCGCAAGCCAAGCTTCACGCAGCGTCTTGTCCTGCGGCTACGTGTGAATAAGGCTGACACCGGCCTCCGTTACGTGCCTCCGGCCCTGCGGCACCGAGCAGTAGCCGACCATGTTGCGCGCCTTCAAAGGCAGCCACTACCTATTGTAGTGCTTTCAAGCGTTGTAAAGGAGACACTCGAAGCGGGAAAATTTCGCCACTAAATGAGGACCGCAGCGTACGAGGGAATTTAAACTCGTTTTCAGCTCGCTTCGGCGCGCCCGAAGCAGCCGACGCGGCCGCTATGTCCACGTGATCCCTCCTAGCACGTCACGCCGACGGTGGCGCCAGCTTTTCCAGTGGTGGAGCTCGAGGCCAATATTGCAGAAGCAAAGCTTATCAGCTGTACACAAAATTTCTGTTAGATGGGCATTAAACAGGTCTCGGTCAAAATTGTTCCTCTAGTGTATGTGGAACCCGCCGTGGTTGCTCAGTGGCTATGGTGTTGGGCTGCGGAGCACGAGGTCGTCAGACCGAATCCCGGCCACGGCGGCCGCATTTCGATGGGTGTGAACTGCGAGAACACCCGTGTACTTAGATTTATGTGCACGTTAAAATAGATCCAGGTGGTCGAAATTTCGGGAGACCTCCACTACGGCGTGCCTCAGAATGAGAAAGTGGTTTTGGCATGTAAAACCCTATAGTTTATTTTTTTTTGTGTATGTGGAAAAGGAACTTGAAGGGCTATCAAGCAGGTCTTTGTCTCTAATGACGTCACTAGGCGAGCGATATAGCTTCAATCTTATACAAAAAAGGAAAGTTTAATTCCACGCGTGGTTTATGTTAGCTGCGCATCTCGCTTTATCAGCTGTGGGTCGAAACAAAGCTGTGTAAATGAGCTGTCTGTGTCAACACATTGTTACACCTAGCGTATCCAAATTGGCGAAGAAACTACAGAGATATGAAAACCGATGCAGGGAAAAGTTTATTTTTTTCTTCTCTCCACCGTGTTTCGTCATTTGCTCACTTACGCCCAATTGTCATTTCCATTAGCGATGTCATGTGGCTGAAACAAGGCACTGTATCGTTTTCTGCATTACTATATATTTCAAATGCATTGTTACGACTCGCTGGCTCGCTTATAGTCACACGTGTGATGGCCCAAACTTTGTGATGGGCTTCAAATGGGGCAGCGTTATTCCAACGTATTCATCGTGTCGCGGCGATGTCTGCAACCTCCCACCCTCTGACCCGCCACACGTTTCCCATATCGCACGCTACAGCATCATCTAAGTGCAGACCTACAAGATGAGGGCGCCTTGTCGCACTTATGCGACCACTAAGTCAGTTGCTTCATGGCCGCCGCGAAGAAGCGAAACGAAGCTGTTGATTTTTCTCGCTTCATCGGGCGAGGAGGATAGGGCGCGCGGAGAGCCTTAAAGCCCCTGAAACTTCGTAAAGTAGTGCCACTCTCCTCCTCCGCCTTCACTCCTCCTCGTTTCTCCTCTCTTTCACGCTCCCTCCTCGACCATGGCACCGCCTACTTGCTCGAGCGCGGCAGACGACCTTTCACAGAGTGAATGCACGCATAGCAAGGTAGTGCTCTTTAGGCGTTCACGTTGGCTTTCCAGCTCCACGTAACTTCGTGTACAGCATAGAATCTTTAGTCGGATGCTTATACAAATTCGGTAACGGCAGCTTTTGTTTCATTTTTGATAACTATTTCTTTAAAAAGTACCTAAAGGAGTGTTAACGCTGTGCGTTGACGACTGCGAATGTATCCCGTGCCCTACAGTTAGGTACGCAACATTTGTCAAGGGCGTGTCGCAAGATATTGTTGCGAATGGTTGTAAATAACACGTTTACCATCGAATGACAACCTCTTGGCTTCCAGCAAGCCCTCAGCCTAAAGAATCCGCGCCGCCCTTACCATGTGAATTCGCGGCGCGTATCAGCTATGACGTACAAAGGCTGACGGAGATCACTGCTCTGGAGGCTCGAAAGTGTATTACAAGCTACAATGCCGCCAACGTGCGTGCTTGCCAATCTAAGCGCGCGCAAAGCCTCAGAGGTGGGCGCTGGTGCTATTATGTTTCTCGTGTCTCAACGCCGACAGAAATACCGCGGCCGATCATCGAGTCGGGACTGTCCGTACACAAGAAAATAAAATGAGTTTTTAGCATTCGTGCGCGAAGCGGGAGCGCGATAACAATGCTTGACCCAATCTCAAACAAGACTACTGTGGCCTTCAGTAATTTTTTGAGGTTAATGACTTATCACGAATAACACTTCATCGTGCGTTGGTTCGTCCGTTTACTAAGTGACGTACTTGTCGCGAACCGAGTTGCACTGAGGTGCATGCATTGAGGACGGTTGAACTCCCTTCGAAGCAACATTTGCGAGATATGACTTTATTAGTGAAGTCATGATCGCGCAAAGAATACCCCCGCCATGACGCGGCCGAAATTGCGGCAAGTGAAATGGTTTTATCCATAGGTTAAAATGATATGAAACGGCATTCGAGTTGCAAGTTAACAGTTTATTTTCACATAGATGCATTACAGATTTGCCTTTGCAGTCACAAGTCCGTGTGCACCATTTATTTTCTCATTGCGTAAATAAACGCACCAGCCTAAGAGTCCTACAGCAAGCGCGTCTCAATAACGCATAGTGACTGTAGAAACTAATAGTAGCATAGACGAGCAAGCGAACGACTATATGAGCGTGCGAACTAACGAGCGAGCAAACGACTAAACGAGCGTGCGAACGAACGAGCAAACAACTAAGCACGAACGACGACAAAATCAGCCAGGGAACGGGCGGGCGACCGCACGTTTTCTTTGCGAGTGCTGCACCGCCGCATCTTCAGCTTCGCACACTTTAAAGCTCACGCGAATTAGCACATACGTCTCAATTACCTATGATGCGGTCGCTCGACGACGAACGCACCGCGTAGCACTGTTTCGGGAGAGCACGCACGCTTTTCATCGGTGCCTCTGTATCGCAAATCCACCGGGCGACCGCCAACGAGGAACACGAACAAATGTAGCAAACAAAGCTAGTCTATCTAAAGAAGGCTAGTAAGTAACCACAAAAGGCAGAGAGTTGCTCTCCTGAGGCGCTTTCATGATCGAGACTGAAATTTTGTCAAAAGGACTGCGCTGAATCTTACAAATTTCGTAATCACATTATCGCACGCAACCTCGCGTGCCCGCGAACTCAAGCCGGTTGGCGTTCAAAACGATCAAGCGCACCAAATATGACTAGCACGACCACGTAGTGCGCATATAAGCAAAGCAGACGTTGCGTAAAAATCATGTTAAAGCGTGCGTACAAATGACAACATGCACAGTGAACTGTGCAATATCTACTACGTTATTGCCCGCAGCACAATACGCAAGCCTGGCACATTCAATACTCTGAGAGAGTCACAACTTACATCACATAGTCGCGCGGAGGAAGTTGGTCGGAAGTTCTCCGTCCCGATTCGGTGAAGCCATGTCTTTCTGCTTAACCCGTTGCGCTTACCGGACGGCATCCAAACGCGCAGCAGGTCATGGTAACAGAAAATGACGTGAAGCGACGTCGCAGTTGCCACAAAACATCCTTCAAGGCGTTCACAAGATCAAAACAACACAGAATAGGAACGGAAAGAATGCCGCCAACAAGCGCCGCTTCTCGAGCAAAGATGGCACTGAAGCGCGACTGTAAACAAACAAAGCCGGCGCAAGGGGCCACGTGATGCCATTAGGCCAATAGCGACGCGGTGTCGGCTTCGGCCAGAGCGCTGGAGGAGGAGGCGGCATTCTTCAAAGCGTGGCACTACTTTACGAAGTTTAAGGGGCTTTAGAGAGCCTTTCCTCCTCTCTCGCTTGGGCGATCCGGCGCGGCGCTGCTTGAAAGTAGTGCTGTCGCGTGTTGCGGAACGATTTCGAGATGTTTTAGGTCTTACTTTGTGAAATTTACGCCATCTCCTTTCATATAAGGTCGTCAGGGAAGCCTTTCGATGCATCGGTAACTACTGTAGGCAGAAATATTTCTTGGGGGCGGAAAAATGTGACGCGCACAATCAGCCGCGGTGTACGCGCATTATCATTCGCGGTACGTGTATGTGTTGTTCACTATTTTGCTTATATACATTTTAATTCAACAAAGAAAACCGGCGTCTCTGTATTACCATCATAAAATGGTAAATCAGCTCACTGTCTGATTGATTGGCGTAGGGAGTAAAACAAAACATAAGAGCGCACGCTCGTGCGCGGCCAACCTAAGGCAACCACGAAGCATCTGAGCGGCAGGCGCTATCAAATATTTGTGATACACTGGCATCGTTCTTACGCATTTCAAGTCTAGTATGCTTGAAATTACCATATGTCTACGCTAGCCTTGCTGCATGAGGCCCATGGCGCTGCTCAACACAGCGATCACTGCAGTTGGGGAGGCAGCACGATGCATATATAAGCTGTGTGCTTGGGCATTGCCTTTTTGGTCTGTATACAGCCATAATATATGAGAGGGTTCGCATAAAAAGAATGCGATGGCTATTTTTGAGTGCAAAATTTCTGTAATACGTGTGAGTACGCAGTAGAGAACTGAACGAACACAACCGAAAAAAAAAATTCGGTTATCATCCCCCTTCTCTAAAAAGCAAGAGAAAACGGGCTAACACCGCACAACGTGTATAAATATATAACCGCTGATGCCGTATGCTTGGACCATTCGCTATATAGAACAAAGATATCTGTAATCCAGCACCTACTACTGCTTAGGACGCTCGCGCAATTCGTAAACGGTTGCTTTGCTGGAGAAGCTTAATTCAGACTATAAGGTATGTTGCTATTACTAGCCAAAACTATTTTATTCATGGGTGGAAATCTCATCCATCCAGCCAAGTAGCCACGAAATGTAATCTTCAGAGAACAGTTTGGACGCTTGTCAAAGTATAACATCACAGCTCCTATCGTAGCAGAACGGTACCCACGCTGTTACGATCTTAGCGTATGTTTCATGGCTCGTAAACCGCAGCTTAGAAATAGAGGATAATACTGCAATAAGGTCACATTAGTGATTGGAACATTCGGAAATACACAATTGATCTCCGAGGCTAATTTTAGGCTCAAATATGCGCGCGAACATCGCGCTGCGTGTTCCGTCCCCCTCAACGCTCAGCAGAAATTCCGGCCATGAGGCCTTAAACCACTTTAGCACGTCTCACAGAACCGTTTACCACGTAAAAGACGCACTTCATACTAAACAGACCGCACGACCGCGAAAACAAACACCAGAACCTACCGCCGAGCGTATACCTGCCACGCAAAAAAACGCTTTCACCCAAGCCAGTATGGCGCTGCTCATAGGCGGCGCCACTGCGTTCACAATATGGCGGCGCCTACGAAAAAAACGGTCTATAGAACCTGCATTCCGCCAACAGGTGTTTTCTTGCCTGTTTGGTATGGCACGATTTTGCTAGCGATCTCGTAGGTAAAACATTGTCGGTGCCGAACACGTGCCAGTTTTTCATATTCCGGTTTTTCCATATTCGAGGGATGTCAGCTTCCCTGCATAAACGCTCGTGCGGCGTGAACGGTGCACCAATCACGAGGCGGCTCGTTAGACTCCTCGTGGTAGCTCGCCTGCTAAGTTTTCGTTTTGGTAGAAATGCAGGTTCCAAAATGAAACATATTTTGCAAAGGCAGTTTTTTATTTGCTTTACCTTTCTTTCACGGAAGCGTAGTGAATAGCCCAAATAGGCCAACAATTTAACTCGCTGTTCCATCAGATGCCTAGCGCAATGTTGGCGACGGCAAAGTGACCGTCGCCACGATCGATGAAGTGTGCGCGCGCCTACAACGTCGTCTTCAGCGCACATCCTTGCGCCGCGCACGCGGTTCAGCTTCGCCCCAGTGCTTTTCGGAGCTAAAGTCGAGCGAACCTTACCATTTACTACCAGAGCCCATAGTCAAGTAGACGGCAGCACAATCTGTATGCGGAAAACAGATAATGTCGTCTTTCTCGAATATGTGGAAACAGAGGCAACACATCATTGATATGCATTTGCTCCGCAGCAGATCAAGTGCTTTCCGCAAAATTTATGCATGGAACGCCCGTGCATTTGGCGCAGTATATGTGGACGCATATTTCAATACTAGTGCTCGTCTCTGGATTTGCACTAAGCACACATGGCCTCACGCATTGATGCCCTTCCGCTCCTAATTTCAGTGAGCGCCAAAGTTATTGCGTAAAAATATAATAGTCAAGTTTAACAAATTTAGGAGCCTGTTTGCGAATATCAGAAACGCTTTTCGTTTCTTGTGTGTGCCGCTGGCCATTAAACTTGGGCAGCAATAGCTATTGTATTTTTTTTTCTAATCACATTTTTTGAGCCGTTGTAAACATTTATCCCTTAAAGAGCCGATAGGTCTCATGAGATGGTTAGCTCGATGATCGCCATCGAATATTTTCAGTTCCTTGCTGTTTTCCGCTCCATGGCAGCAAACGAAGCAGTGCATGCGCAGCAGTGAACCTCAACCTCAGTCTTGAGGTCAAAGCTGAGGTGAGGTCGACGCTAATGCGCCGGTACTGAGCTGAGAAGACCGCTTGTGCTCGAAGAGAAATTTGCATTTGCGAGTTCAAAAGCGACCCCCTGTGTAGTTCCTAATCCTTTTGCGATATCTGGCTTTGAATACACATGCACCGAAGTACTTCAATGGGACAGTATTTACTGTCTTGGCATTTAAATGAATTGGCGGCTTCGTTATCTGTTAAAGCCACAGGGAGGCGCAGCGGCGGCAACGAAGTGCCTCCACGAGGAGAGCGCCTCTGTCGTTTCTTGAGCGCAGCCTGACGCAGTGGTCGTATGTTCGATGTAGAACAGCGCAGCGGCGCCCATAGCGGGCGATGGTTTGGTGGCGAGAATACCAAGAAAAGCAGAGAAGCTAGACGTGAAAGTGCCAATCAAGAGAAAAATCAAGGATGCCAAGTTCGAATGGGAAGCGCCAAAAATACAGACAGGCGCAATATAATGCTGAAAGAGGAGGGGTTATAATAGGCTAACAGGTGAGGCAGCAACCTATGTAAGCCAGTAAAAGGAACAAATAAACAATGAGTAAGAAAATACAAGCAGAAACCAGGAACAGTGGTCTGTGGCATAAAAAAGGTGCAAGAAAAAAAATGTCAGAGGTCGCCGGCGGAAAAAAGAGCGTGCCGGCGAGCTGCTTCGTGACCCAGGAAGAGCCATCTTGACAGGGCGGCAATTTTGCCACAAGTGCGTGCCATTTTCGGACCGCTGTTGAACAGCACTGCCCGATAGGTTTCCTGCAGCTAAACCACTGGCTGAATGCGTCTTTCTAGAATTCCTTGCTGTGGCTTGAGATTTTCTCCAATATTGAAGCGCGAGAAGTTCGTGATGACCCTATTCAGCTACCGGAGTGACTCGCTGTTGCTTCAAGAGCTTTCAACGCAGCACCAGCGTTCACCGCGTCCGGCGGAAGCCAGTGCTCTTGTTCTCGCAGAGAAAGCTTAAGTGCTACGCAAGCGGCGATCGCAGACGGCCGTGAGGGACATGTGACGGAAATTCCAGACCAGCCCGTTTTTCATCGTCGGCCCCGTAAAAAAAAAAATGCCTTGGATTTTCTTTCCATAAACTCCTCAGTTAAAACGAGATGAGCTGTGGCATCAGTTCTAATTAGTGATACATCGGGAAAGAATTTGTTATTGAACCGCTCAAGACGAACGAAGAAGAAGAAAAGAAACAACTCATAAAACGCCAGCTACAGCGGCACACGTGTCCCGGCCGCCAACGAAGTAACGATTACCACGGTGAAGTTTGACTACCGACTTCCTAAATAATTAAAGAGAGGCGCTTTCGTTTAAGTCGCATGGCTCAGTGAAAGGTCGCGCCCCGGAGTTGTTGAAGGAGGCCGTGAATGCAAACTGAACCACCAAACCAAGTGGAAGAGGCCTTGGATATCGCGACACATGCAATGATGGCTGCGTCATTATCTTCGCTGGGGCACTTTAAGAAAGACTGATGCCTTGGCTTGTGACCCGCAGAATTGGAAGAAAGTACACACCATGGCGCATCGAGAGCGAAAGCTGCGGGACATCTCCTCCTGCTGGCAGCGTAATCTGTCGAGCAGCGCGGGGAACAAATCGCGACCCCTGGTGGTCAACCACCCATTTGTAATCTTCTTCCGGCGGGGCGCTGGAATGAGGGCAAGGCCGCCGGTTCATCCGAAGCGTTTTGGAGATATCGTGGCGATTGGCTGACCACCTCCCCCCCTGGGGGTCAGCGAAGAGCCACGAACACGGAAAGCGTGCGCCTCAGTCACGAACACGAAGGCACGAACTCGCGGCAGGCGCTCGCCGTTCGGAATTGGGTCGAGACAAGTAGTGCTACGCGTCACGAGTGGCAGGTCGACGAGGCGGACGGTGCCCACGAATTTCGGCCGATTCCGTTGGGCGTGTATGGTATCGTCACTTATGAAAAAAACAGACCTCTCCACAGGAGATCATGAAAACCAATTCATCGAATAGCAGCATCGCCGCAACATTTTTTGCAATTTACAACCAATACATGCTGCGCCAATACATGCTGCGTTCTTTTTTTTCCGTTTCTCCTAGCAAAAGGGCCTCAAGCAGGTAGCTCTGGGGTCTCTGCCGTAGCAAAGATTCGCGAACCAGCTTTCACGTGAATTAGCTTAGTACTTTTGATGAGACCAGCGTGTACAACTTTCGTTTCTTAGCACTCCAATCAAAAGTTTCACGATTTTATTGTGCCCAATGCTTACAGGCTAAGCCCACGTTCCGTGTAGTTAATACAAATTGGAGCTCAGTAGCCCACGTATGTGCCTATACATCAACGCGGTCCGACTTGCTGCATTAAAAGCTGTTCGTATCACAGTGCCTTTCGGGATGTCAGAAGGAAGTCACTCTGGCACTTTTGCAACAAACGTAGTCAATGCTCAAAAGAAAAAAAAAGCCAGAACGTGCGTAGAACGTTACTGCCGCTGAGCAACACAACTCCATCAACACTGAAAGTTTATGTGGGCACAAGTGGGGCAAAGCTTCGTGTCTTTGCCTGCTTCTTTTGTCAGGGCGTGTGCCGAACCATTGAGGCCAGGAGCCGTCACCAAAGGAGTATGCGCATGCATAAGCGCTATTGAATAGCGCCAAGTGATTGATGCTCCAATGTCCATTGTAACGAATGGTCGCATCGATGGTGCGCTCCAGCCTGCAGCAACGACGCCGCCCTTTGCAGTGCGGGAGCTGCCGCCATCTTTTGCCAGCCATGATGCGAAACAATGAGACCGCTTTGCACGCAGGCTCTCTTGGGCGCGCACAATGGCAGCCACGGCGTCTCCTGCGGAGCGCTTTCTTCGCCGAAGAGCTCATGTTGCAGGCACTCGCGTGATCAGCAAAACACATTGTTCTAGCGGCGCCCAATTCTGCAGGGACCCTCAAGAAGGTAGTTTCATCTGTTGAAATATTTCTCCAAGGCTCGATCCAGTCGCCGCAAAAGGTTAGCCTTAAATAGAGAAAATAACAGGAAAAGGTGGATTTCGCGCCGAACCACTGCCCTCGCCCGTTTGTGTCAAGTTACGTATTTATAAAAGCTTTTGCGCGTATTGAACGATTCGGTTGAGAAAAGGTTGTCAAAACTAAGCTTGGTGAGTCTTTCGTAACTGCAAAATGCAATTTAATCCTCCTTTAAATATAAGATAGGCGCAAGTAGACGCAGTCCAAGTGCCACGAGTGTATGCTACGAGGGCATGACAATAAATGGCAGTATTTTTAATTCCAGCGCTCTTATTTGGCGCATGCAACCACTCTCTCCCAGAAGTTACCATTCCAGTTTAACTTGACACTGCGCTTAAGCGTCCCTTTAAGTGTGCGTTTTCTTCATGGTAATTGAGCCCCAACTTTTTTTTCTCAGTATACATACACCGTGGCGTGCACTGCATTGATCTTCCCAGATTTCTCGCTAGTGTGAGCCTCTGGACGGCCAGTTCTCGCCCCCTGCTAACCTGGTGGTGCGCGTCTTCTATACCGAAGGCGCATTCAAGTTCAAGCCAACTGGCAGGCCGCCTCGCTAGCTGTGGCGGTTCTAGTTAAGCAAATTTATTTCACCAGCCCAGTCACGAAAGTGTGCGGCGACCTGCGCGCACCCCACTTGAGCCGACGAGTGCCGAATTATTTCGCGTCCCGACAGAGCAGCAGCTCTTGCTTGATGTCGTCGACGCGTTTCCGATGCAGATAAAAAGGAGGAAAGAATCCCAAAGGATTGCTCTAGACAAGAAGAGAATGGTCACTCTGATGTAGCGCATGGTATTTTACAGGCTAATGAGTATGAGCTAATTCGCACAACACAGAATGGGTCAAAATGAGTGCTAGCCTCACGTTTGCTTATGCATTGTTATGCCGTTTACCCTACTGTAATCGCAGCCTCGAAACTATTCATGGGGCTGTTCATAGACTGCGTAGGAGCATCTCTAAGCAACTCTAATGCTAAAATGTGTCGTTTCCTTATGCGACCTACTCATAATTTTTTCAGCTACCCGCTGTCATCGGTGCTTGTGAGGGTGCCGCGCACCTTCGTCTACAAATAAGAACTTGTGGCGAAAAGCAATGCATGACGGTTTGCTACATAGTCGCCACGCATGCAGGAGTTTTTATCATAGCCGAATGCATGAACGGCATGCTGCCAGCTTCAGTGACGATCGCGCCTCCTCTAAACGTTCGAAGCTCCTTCTGAGTTCCTTGGGGTCGTTTCTTCAATAATACGTTTACAATGCTACAGACATAACCTCCAAGCAGGAGACGGCTACGACGTGAACACAGTTAAACTGAGCATACGAAAATCTTCGAAGAAGACGAAAAATAACAACAGGGTAAACAGGAACAAATCAGACCGGCGTTGACAATCAACAAAAATTGCCTAACGATTATCTAACGCGTTGGTTCGTGCAGATTTGGGAACCGACTGGACTCGAAATTTTCCCAAGTAAAATTGGCGAAAAACATTCATCTGGTGAGTTTGCTCCCATCGGCTAGTGACTTCAAGATAACAGCTTGCAGCATTTCAGTTGTAGAAGCGATTGGTTGAAAGCGCCCGTAAACCTGATGAACATGTAATGCTCGACTTCTAGTATTTGAGTACCGTGGAGATGCAGAACCATACTGGCTTATTCAAGCAAGGCTCTACTGTCTAAGCTACTGACCGTAGTAAAGATATGATCTAGCCAAATTTATGTAGCGAAAACGCCAGCCTTCTCCTGGCTGTAGAGTTCCTATTCAGATTCGGATGTATTTCAGTAGATTGCATGCAATGTTTACACAATTCATGAAGGGTAGTTTCTGTATTTGACACCCAGGAAACGCCAAGTTTAATTAGTTATTCTTACGTTTATTTATTTCAAGACCCTTAACGCCCGCGACGCATTACATAGGGGGATTACTTTAGAATCAAAAGGTTCAACAAGATTACAAATATCAAAGAAAATGACAAAATATGATAAGCACAATAAAAATGGAGCGTTTACAAATCAAAGCAAGAGAGTACTTACAATGTCCAGCTCACAATCAAGAAAGAGGTATAGTATATCAAATATTATTTCCATGCGCATTGACGGAATTAGGGTTGCTGAATGCCGACTTGATCCAGATGTATCAGCAATTCTGTCTTAAAGGATGATACATCAGTGAGGGTATAGCTGTTTGTTCCGACAGATCATTCCCCTGACACAAATGGTGGATTCTGATATTCCAATGTTCTTGCGAAAATTGGTTCTACATTAAGACGATGATCTCTGCGTGAAGAGATGTGATGCGCCGGAATAATATTCCTAGTAGCAAAACCTGTATTGCTGTGATACATCGAGTGAAAAAATGACAAACGAGATATGCTGAGTCGTGTGTCAAGCTTATAGAGATTAAGTGTTTGCTTGAACACCGATACGCTTTGATAAGATGAACATGCAGATGAAATGAACTTGGCTACCTTGTTCTGCATAGAATAAAGTTGGCCTGAAATGCCAACGCTACATGGATGCCATGTTGTCGACGCGTATCGTAATGTTGACCTAATTAGTGGCACGCATCTCTGTTTCGGCACTGGCAGCCGACAGAGGGCGCTTCAAAAGGCATAATTGTTTTTTACAACATTTATTTGTTATATGCTGCGTGTGAACGTTCCACGTTAGATCAGGGGAGAAGTGCGCATCCAGGTACTTAAATGACTGTGTTTTACGATTATGCCGTTGCTTATCAAATAGGTATTCGCAGGAGCATCAGCGAGCGTAGAAAACGTCAGTAGCCTTGTTTCGTCGATGTTTATCTCCGTTTGCCACACTCATGTAGGTAGATTCTATCAACCTGTAGGAGCATTGCGTCAAGCGGGTTATTTTAGTGTGGTAGGTAGCTGGGCGAGTCATAATATGTAATTATATTGAAGGTTTGTTATTTATCTGTATATCACACAGTAGTCTGCGAAAGGTCACTAGAAACTGTGTTGTTAGCTATGCAATCAATGCAAATTAAAGAGAGAAGCGGCCCTAACACTGACCTCTGTGTCACGCCTGATATTACTGCAGTAGAGCTAGAAATGCGCTCTCAAATCTTGACATGTTTAAAGTGACTGCGCAAGAATTCTTCAATCCAAAGCGCGGTATTATCTTCAGCTTGCAGCTCATGAACCTTCTTATTGTTCCCAGGGGCACGCAATCAAAAGCTTTCAAGAAATCTACAAATATGAGATCAAGGCAGGGCAAAACACGCAAGGAGTCATGAAGGTCAGTTACCAGGTGAAATAACTCTGTTTGAAAGGACTTTTTGTATCTCAATCCGTGATTGCTGATCAAGCAGCAGACTGTTTCCGTTTAGGTGGTACATGATGTGCGTGTAACTGGTAGTCCTAACAGTTTACAGCACGCTGATATAAGCGAAATTGGTGCATAATTGTTGGGGCTCGTGATTTTGCCTGACTTGTATACCGGAATGCTGTGCTCTATTTTCCAGTCACCAGGACAACATGCCGACTCCAAGGACTGCAGTGTTGGTGCTAATGAAGCATGCGACACGTTAGTCGCTTACTGCTGGTACCACCCGGGCTACAATAATCTGCGGCAGTCTCTCGATGGCGCGCGCTACACCGTACTCGTTTATTAAAATTGATCGCAATTGGTGAAGTATTATTGCGTCAACGTCGTCGGGTAACGCGCTTAGCGGAGCCTCGTGTGTAAATACTTGCGGAAAATGTTAAATATTTCGCGTATAGCTTCGAATAATAGCACATCACCATTTTCACCCTCTCGCGCAGGTGTCTTAAATTCAGACTTGGGATTATTGCATTGCCAAAATTTTCCTGGTTTAGCCTTCAGTAAATTGGCCAAAGTTTGGCTAAAATACCGGTATTTACCTGCTATAATTAAAGCCAAAGCCTTAATCGAAGTCCCTTTATAGTTTTCGTAGTCCCGGTTTGCGTTTTTTTGCTTGGCTCTGTGGTATACTCATTACTTTCTAGTTATACACTTCTTTACCTCTTTAGCGAACCAAGGAGCATCGTCGCTCTTTTAATTGTCAACTTCTGTATAAAGGCACACTCATTTTTTTTTAGTTTGTCACGAAAAAGCAGCCAGTTTTGACTGACTGTACGGGTGAGGTAGGTACTTCCATGGATCAGGACAAATTCCTGCAGCATACTTTTCATTCTACCACGGTCGGCTCTAGAGTAGTTCTTTTCTCGTAGCATAGTTGTCAATTTATCAAGAGTCGGAGCTGGATGAACGCTGTGCACTGCTTTACGGTCGCTTAGCTCTTATAGCACGCGAGTTTGAGAATTAACAAAGAGATTTGTCAGCAACAGGTCTAATATAATACTGTCTCGTGTCGGGTTTTTGGCAAGCTGATTAAGGCGTACGTACTCAATACGTGTGGCAACCTGAAAGAGCGATTTTCTGAGGAATCGACGCACCATGAGAGAGTAAAGATTAGGACGCTGACACAAAATTCGTATCAACTTCAACTATAGTGCCACATCTACACAGTTGACAAGTGTTGTTTTCAAAGCATTGTGTTAAATAAGGAGTGAATCGTGTAGTTTATTTTCTTCCGCCATAACAACCGTTAAATCAATGTTAACGCATTATCGTCAAGCTTACTTATAGCCTATCGCACAGATTGTAGTTGTAAGTAATTAAATAATAAACACACTTTTTCGTAGCATCTCAATTTTCCTAGTCTTGTTAGCTTGACTACATAGTGGTTTTGCTTCCCGACCGTGTGTCTTCGATCAATTCATCACCATACTTGGAGAGGAACAGGCTGGGACAGGCACTGCTTTGCTAGCCACTTAATAATTTTGCTGTCACGCGCATTATTTCCTGCTAGAAGCCGATTTCAGTGTGCAAGTTTCACGAGAAAGGCCCTTGATGATAAGCATAGACCTTTTTCTGTACTTTGAAATTTTATATAGCAGCCAATAACCGCAGTTCCCTTTCACAAACTATGCAATGGCATTTCGTGTATGCTCAAAGTGCTTGCTCGTTCTCAAAGACCGCGTGGCGGTTGGTTTTAAAGCGACACCCTCTTGGTCACGGGGTTCATCGTGGCCTCGCGGAGCGAAAAAGAGAGAATGAATCGTGTGGCCGGTACGAGATGAAACCACGATCGCGCTTTCCGTCGAGGCGATCACGGTGTGCGTATAGCACGAGAACCCGCATCAGTTGCCTCTACGACCGAGACGCGGGAGCAAATAAAACGAGCCCAATTGATGGAATTTCTTTAACCGCTAAGCTTCCCTTCACATAGATTCCAACATGTGCGTTGGATATGAATAATTTTTATGTCTATCATGGCGAAATATTTTCGTTGGCTACATGAACATGCCAGAACATGAACAGAAATCGTGCCACGCTAAAGTACAGAAATTAAAGATCACATCATTATTCTCCGCCACCACTCCCTCTCACGAGGCCGATTAAGATTTCGATGCACTTCTCTTCAGTAAAATACCACACATTGTTACATTAAACTTTCGTACGTAAGTGCCACAAGGTATAAAATTATCAAGACTTCTTTAATAGATTGAGATAATTAGGCACCATTTTAATATTATTGACAAAAGGAGTGGGAACAAGAATAAGAAAACGACAGTGACGACGTGACACCCTGCGTTGAGAGGGAGGAGCTATGTATTGTGTGATATATCCTTGATATATCTGAAAATCCAAGATACCTTTTTTCCTAGTCGCCATGGAAAGCCCTGCAGCAAAGTTAAATGTAATAACTCGACTGGCATCTCTGAATGGACCGTCAATGAGGTGACTCAAATGCCTAATGTTTTATTCTAGTATACCTGCATTTACCAGAAGATCTGGCAACGTTATCTGCAAGAATTAAAATGTGAGCACTGCCTGGGTCTCCTCAAGCAACACTAAACTCCTCCCAAATAACTTGTGCCTCATACCATACATATATAAAACAAAAAACTTCCCTATCAACGAATAGCTACTATTGAGGCGCGACCTTTTCCAGGGGTGCGCTAAATGATTATCCTTAAAGCCTCATTTCATTCTTTGTGCGAAACATTCCTGCTATAGGAAGTTCCAAAATATCACATGCCTTCGAGGAGGGGCTCGATGTTTTCCTCCCTTAAATGCCCAGCATACATTAACACATCTAGCATCCTAAAGTTTTCAAGAAATGAAGCATAACTCATAAAACTGTCCGGATGTGCTGCGAGGAAAAAATAATCATACCAATAATTCAACACATTCTGCATGTGCTTTCCTTTGGCACTGGTGGGTTAAGGTCAACGGCATCGACGTGGATGCGTCCATTGATAGGTATGTAATGTAGGATTCATGTGCAAACTCAAGTAAGCACAATCCGGACCCATACAAATACAGCTTTCCTTATTGATAGATAAATGCTACACAAAAAAAGAACTAAGGAACGAAAACTTGCACAGACTACACAGCATCGATCTCAGCCTTTCCACAGAGCCGGGACGCGAGCCCGGAGCATGGTTGTCAAAAAAGTTGCCCTCAATGCTGCGTTGCGAAAGCGACCGCTCAAAGGCTGCGAGCACCTTGTGGATGACACCCGAGTGAAAGCGTGACCCCTGCTGGCCGCATTGTTGCAACCTTTTGTGGATTCGCAGCAGCCGAGCCGCGGCGTGACCGGGAAGAGGCCGACGCGGGCTTTCCTTCCTGCCGCGAAGTTTTCCTGGCCGCACGAGCTGCGAGAAATCCCGCGCATGTGAGCTGCTGCTGTGGCGTTTTCTTTTTTGGACGGGCTCCGCGCACTGGCCTCATTACAGCATGTAGAGCCGTTTTTCTGCGTTGTCAAAGCAAACGCTAGTTAAGCATTTCGCGGTGGCCAAACTCGGGGAAGGCGGGACACCAGTCACTCGGCTCCCCCGAGCAAAAGAGGCCACGAGTCGAGATTGAACGCTCGAAGGAATCTCAGCTCGCTCAAGACGAACGACTGTTATTCAAGCGTCGTGACTGTCACCCTGTTCCGCGGCAGACATGTGACCTCTCCTGGCCATTGCGCAAGGGAACAGCTCAGCGATGGGGGCATAGGCGACTGGATAACTCCAGCGCCACGTTCGCTTTATAGCGTGGCGCTTGTCTGCTAGTAACAGGCATTGGCGGAACTTCGCCATTGCGGTCCGGCTTCTTATGCGGCACTAATAGTTTCGGGCTCGGCTGTCTGTATGGTCGCGGGGGTAAGAGTTGGACGATCGTGCTAGCTCACTGCGCCTGCGCGTAGGCCTTGAAAAATTGCAGCTTTGTGAGCAAGAAAATAAAAATTTGAAAGTGAATGCGCCAGCCATCATACCTCAGGGCAACATAAGCATTTTACGATTTTCTAAGAAGTCGCAGAAAGGAACATGCGTTACACCAATAAACCTATGACTTAAAGGTGTCCTTCCCAGCGGCACGCTCAATGAAGGAGCTTTTAGGAACTCGCAATCAAAGCTTATGCAGTAACGCATGAACTGAGTGATTTATCAAGCAGTTCGCACCCCTACCTTATTACCTTATTTTGTGCCATAATGGTCAGTGGCGTGAAAGTAAACGAAAAAAAAAGAAAGCAAGGTGTGGGCTTCAAAATTTCCTTTACCTTATCAATGTTCCATAGGAATATTCACTGTAGGCTAAAACCAAATATAATAAAAACAGTAGTGATGACAGCAACACGACAAACTTGATATCACTCGAATAGATAAAAACAATTTATCACACCCCATCACGAAACAATGCAGGGACATCACGCAGCAATTTACGACATACGTAGCGGGTCTGTGAACCACCGGTTTTCAAATGTACGAATGTATTTCGAGAATGAAGCATCTTGACCTTTGCAGGCGCAATATAAATTTGAGCAAATCTGCCGCCGCTAAGCAGGGAATGAAGAGAAGGTTGCACTCTTTCTGTAGATTGACTTCTTTATTGTGAAAACAGCACTAGACTAATCCGATGATTTCTTCCATTGAACGTGCGTGGTGGTAATAGCAATCAGAACGAAACAACGCTGCTAAAACAATGTGGCTGCAACGTTGCTAATAATGCTCGACTTACACAGCTTAGTTGCTGCCATGCATGGCGTGCGCCTTGCGTGCAATGACTATGGTTATCAGGTAGACGAACTTGGTAGCAATTATTAGGTATGAAATAAAATGAAAGGTCAGAAAGCTCTTCTAAGGAGATGTAAGAAGATGGGATGGAAGAAGAGGCAAATGAAAGTAAATAAGAATCTCTGGTTGAACCGTGTATGCCGCTGCAAAGATGGCAAAATAATGGCAACAGGGCCATACCTACTGAATCTTCATACTGAGATTAATAAACGCTTCAGCATTCGGCATCCTCGCAGGTTTTCGCATAAGTTTCCTCTATTCTGTTTCGAATGATGCCTTTACGTGCACTGACAGCGCTTTGGAAGGCCGAATCATTGACGTGCATTATTCTCTTTTCGTTTTGCAGTAACAATAAAGAAACCGCGAAGCATCAAGCATACGAGGCGCACCAGTTTCTGCCGTCCAAGTGAGGAGCAAGACTTGTGCTCTGCCGTGAAGCGTACTATCCCGGGGACAAAAGCGATCTGCTGCCCACCGCATAGAGGCAGCGCACAACAGGCAAATGAATTGACAATGGTTCACAGACACGGTTAAGAGCACAGCGGCCTGCAGAGAAGCGGCTTGCGCGAAGCCGCTCCTCTCGCACTCGAGCGGGACCACGGGCGAGCACGGAGCGGCACCAGTCGCCCGTGGTGCTGCCGGCGGCGCTCACCTTCATCGTTGCTGGACGCGGAGATCAGACGCGCATCGGCAGCGAAGACGCGCACATGCACAGGAGCGTGCGTATCCCGGGCTCCGCGCTGTCGGAATGTGCGACGCTCTCCGGAGCCAACTGTCGCTTTAATACCTCCGCCGGGCCAAAGGTGACAGCCCTCACCTGAGTGAGGATGCGCCCCCCACAAGACGCCGATCTAGGTCAGACAATATGGGACGAAAGTGAGCGCGCCGGGGAGGGGGGCGCTTTCTCCTCCGCGCCACCACGCTAATCACGGCTTTTGTCGCCGGCCTGACGACGCCTCTCGGAAGAACATCCATTGTGCGGCACTTTCCGTCCTTGCCAATCTCCAAGGGTCACGTGTGACGGGGCGACCGATCCCCGGCAATTAACCGTGTGCCCGCGGACAAGTCGTTCTACAGGGTTCACCGCCCTGCCGGCGGACGACATCGGGCTCCTTTCGCACCTTTTCGCCACGCGTACGGTTCGGCTCGCGCGCGTGCGAGGAAGCGCAGCCGGCGCGTCCCATTCGAGCTCGAAAGGAATCATGCACGCTGTGCTGCGCGACCGTGCGTCGGCGAACAGGTACGTGGCACGTGTTCGAGCAGTTTCGGCCTGTTTGATTCGTCGATTGCTGAACAAGCGATAAAATGCGCATCTTACTGCAAAAAGTGGGCGGTATATGAGCATCGTCGACATTACAGTAGATGATCCTGTCGCCATTGAAGCGCGCGCCTTCCAAGTTTCGCATCGCCACCGCAATGGTTCTCTTGTATGTCTTGGGAAGCGGCCAAGTCGATCAGTTCATTACAAAGAAAATGACATTTTTAAAGTAAGAAATGTCGCATTATCCAATTCAAACAAATAACATTTGGCCCGAGTCGCCGTGCGTCGCAGCTTTGTTACGAGGGAAAACAACTTATCGTATGCAGGCAAAAAATATCAGTAATAAACACCCAGAACTAGCAAGCAATGGTCGGGCGGGCGTTCGTTCCAGTGACGGGATGACCATTTTGCGAGTTTAGCGCACCGCCTTCCCACAGCAGCTGTGCCGGTCGTAAAACCACCACGTGACACGACGGGGTAATATTCGAAAGGATTGCGTGATTTGGTCATAGCCGCAGGATATAGGGGGACTGCGGCCCAGTGTCGCCGCGTGCGAGCAATGCTCTTGATGCAGAATAATTTACGCGCTCGAAGCTATCAGGTGCCCGGAATAGTTGCGTTATGTTAAAATTCGCAATAATGGAAACAGCGTCTTTGTTGACGAGGATCTATGTATTGGACGATCTCGCAATCAACGTTGCTCGTATACGTTGGGTATAATATCGTAACCACCTAACCTATAACACCAGCCTGGAAATGTTTCAACCCCGGGCGTGCGTAGTCATTAACAATAAAATTCCCGTGCGTAATCGGTGCGCTAACACCAACGCCGCCGTCTGGCAAACTCTCAGGAATGGCTCACGTCCGGGCGCGCCAATTCGCCGGCAGCCGAAGATCTCGACCACTGTCATACTGCTACATTTAAAGTAGTTCGTGATCACTACAGATACTCAATGCTACCATCTCCTAATTGTCATATTTCAAAGACCGTTTGACTTACTTTTCACTTGATATCAATGAAGCTATACTCTGTGAAAACACGAGTACATCCTATTGAGCGCGCCACTAGTGATCACTAATAATTCAGCGTTATACAATTAGCAACGATCAGCAAAGCGATATTCATTGGCAGTTTGATTACTACCAATGACGACGTGCACAACTGAAAGCTGCACTGTCTCATCAAAATATGTGTAATTCATACTAGTCACTTAAGCATATCAATTTGTAGTAGGCGTAATTATGACATTTCATTTGGCATCCATGCTGTGTGAAGCAGACCTGAACATAGTAAATCAGTAACTAGCCATCACTAGTGACTGAGCCATAATGATTAGTTGTATTATGGGGTTATTTGATGATTGATTGAGAGGTGATTTGAGGCGTAATGATGATGTCGTGTTTAATTGAAGGCTACCGATAACGTAGTAGAAAAAGGTAAGCACATTAACTATAGAGACCAAAGACTACTAGTGCTTAGTGGTTACCATTAAATCACTGTTTGATGTTTCCGTTGATAGCCATGGGAACATTGTGCGTGCGTTATTAACTCTCTAACAATCTCGTGGTGACATTTCTTCTCACTTCTTTAGCGAATTGCCGTCTACTGCGCCACCCTCACTAGAATTGGAGGTTGAACAATATTGCGTGGCACTTGGAAGAAATATAGTAGCAAAACTTGTAGGCACAAGGCTTATTGTTTTCAAATTAAGCCAAGTTATCGGAATTGTTTGTGACAATTTCAGGCATCAGTGGCAATAACGCTACGATATAGCCCAAGTACTGTGCAAACCTCTGCCGAATGCTTACACTTCGACTCGACAAACATAAAGCATTCAAAAGGGCAGTTGGGAGCAGTATAGCAGAGGTCCTCATAAATATTGTGATGCTTTTTTCGCTATTATACATAATGGCAACTATTCAAAAGAAAACGTATACCCATTAGCCCCGAGAACGAACTACAGGGGCGCTACGAGCGCCGCTCGCGTGACGTCAGGGCAAGGACTCGCGCCTCTCGTCTGCTACAGTTCGGGCGGTGTCCGGACGCATTCTGCGGTGTTTTCGTTTGCTCGCCCTCGTTCTCTCTGCTTGTGTACTTATGGCGGTCGTCTCAAATATATTTTCACGACGTCTTCATTTGCGAAAATTTATTCAAAGAGCTTATTTCTTAGACTACAATGCAGCTCTCGAAGGCAACGCTACAGTGCCAGCCAAAGGAGCGCAGACCAGCCCATTGCGGGTTTTTCAATCGACAACCGCAAAAATATAGAAAATAAGAATCCAGTTATGATACCATACCTGCCGCCGTGCAACAAGTATGTCACAGACGCTGGCTATATATGACTTCAACAGTTACAATCCGCTAAAACTGGTTTGTTCACAACGAGTAGTACATGGTGCAATATCGAATTTTTGCGTTTCTTCAGAGAAACGCTCGGCAGTAACACGAGGACTTACCTAATACTGCAGTTAGGTTCTACAAGCACAACTTGATTCTTTGACTGCTTCTTAAAATTAGGCGCTTCTTCACGTGTTTATTTTAAGCGACGGTAATTTGAAGTAAAGCTGATGAAGGCTTACGTCTATTTACAGAATGCAAAATGGAATGTACCAATATATATTCCCTTTTCTGTGCTACACGTTCAACTGAATTGAGAAATTTACTGGTGCTTGTTCCTTGAGGAATATACATGACGAATTTGTTTGGCGAACTGACACAGGCTGCTCGGCCCAAATTTTTTAGAGAAATTTGCCTTTTGGGCCGTATGGCTGCAGCCAGAAAGAAGTCGAAGCGTCAATCATTAGTAGTATGGGACATATTGAAGATATAATTTCCCTGTGAAGGGTCAAAAATCAAGTGAATATATATGTAAGTCGTGTGGTGTTTTCTTTATGAATGTTTGCGATTGGATTGGAGCAAACTTTATTTTGCCTGCAGTTGGGCGAGGTCCTCTTTTATGTACCGACGAAGCGAATAGTTCTCCGTTTGCATAATCAAACAACGCTGGATCGAAACATGGTGAGACAGAAAGTGCTTGAATTTTCCTTTTCTAGGAAATCTAAGCTGCGCTGTAGTAAGACGAGGTATTTAAGCTATTCCAATTGGAGCTGTAAAAAAATGCTTTATGGTTTGAATTCGAAATTGTAGTGAACTGATGGGTTTCACGAACAAAGCGTGCCTCGCCATACCGACCGTCGCTTGCTACCGTTTCCTGCTACCGTTGCGTGATGGGTGTGCCATATTGTCGATAAAGGTTACTGAGGACCATTATGAAACATTTCATCACTTGCAATTGATTGGCTCTCGATCTTAACAACGAAACTTTTCTCTTAGGTGATTGCTACTATGGTATTTGTGAATTAACTATGTAACTACTCTACGTGACATGCCGTCGTGTTAGCAGCCATGAGCGTTTCGTTTTTTGGAGGCCTGTTTCAGAGAGGGGTGAAACTAGCAGCAAACTTTTTCATAAAAAAATGGGCGCCTAACTCTTTCTTTTACGCATTAATAAATGGCCATATTGGGCTAGAACAACACACCAGAGTAATAAGGTTCATGATGACAGCTTCGTTGGGCAATGTCTTTTTAACACGGATAACACGCTGACGCCAATTACCAAGAAGTTTCTTTCATGTAAAATGCAATGTGATGATGATGTGTGGTGTTTTATGGCGCAAGGGCCAGGTTTGGCCAAAGAGCGCCATGACAGGTGGTAATGTTGACGATGTATTGTGGATGACTTGCACAATGAACTCATCGTGGTAGATGTGATATGGCTGTAAAAGGGCCTAAAAATGTACGCTGTAAGTGGAGTGGAATATAGAGGTGCTAAAATAATGCCAGTGACAAGGATGTGAAGTGGGCTATGGCAATGGGCTTTCGTTAAAAGATGATGCAATGAAATCATAACACTGACACCAGAGTTTCAAGACAGCCCTTGAAGGCAGGGCTGTTAGTCATGTGCTTAAAAGTTCCCTGGCCAGATGATTTTCAGGGTGTCCGTTTGGGCTAAAAACTCTAAGACTGTTTCCAGATTAAAAAGCGGTTCATCGCTAAGAACAAATGCAGGGTGAAAGGGTAATTTGTCGCGATATGCAGCAGGGAAATACTTTTTCCTCTCTGTTTCTATTGCAGGGCACTGGATAAGAGCATAGAGGACAGTGAGATTATTGCCGCACTTAACACAACTTGGAGGGTCACCCCCAGTCAAGAGATGAGATTGGGTGCCGTATGTGTGGCCTATCCTTAATCGGGAAAGAAGTACTTCTTTGTACCTTGATATTTTCCCATTTATCCAGTTCCCCAGTTTTGGTTTTATTATGTGAAGCTTATTCATTGCTTGTTTATCCCATTCGCCTTGCCAATGATTCCGCAATTTACTGCGTAGAAAAGGCTTTCGGTCTGCGGAAGGGATGGGGATATTTGAATCTGCATCGCTAAAAGTTACTGACCCAGCGCTTTCGTCAGCAGCTTCGTTGCCTTTTATACCTTTGTGACCAGGTACCCAGCATATGACAATCACTTGATCGCACATATATAGGGAGCACAACAGACTGTACAGCTCACTAAAAACTGAGTTTTTATATTTTCTTGGTCTAAGTAGGGCCCTGACTACACTTAATGAATCTGTAAATACAATAGCCCTAGCACGTTTTGTGAGCCTTATGTTTTGAACAGCCGATAGTATAGCGTAGGCTTCAGCTGTAAATATACTTGTGTGTGGATTTAGTGCTCCAGATACGGAAAATTAAGGTCCCAGAGCTGCGTAGGAAACTCCTTTAGAGGACTTGGAAGCGTCTGTATAATATTCTGTACAGGAGTACTTCTCCTGAAGTTCACGAAAATGGAATTGTATATGTGCTTCTGGTGCTCTCTTAGATATTTCTACAAAAGAGACGTCGCATTCAATGGTCTGCCATTCCCATGGTGGGAGCAGGCGAGTGGGTGCCATTTGGACATTCTCTGGGACTAAGACACCTGTTTCTTCTGTCAGTGTTGTCAAACGAAGGCTCAACGGAGGTCTAATAGCTGGGCGGTTACGAAATAATCTGGCTGTAGACTCTTCATGAATAAGTGAGTGGCATGGATGCTGAACGTCTGATTTAACCTTTAGGGCATAGGAAAAGGTTAAATATGTCCTTTGGAGATGTAATTACCATTCAATACACTCCACATACAGGCTTTCTACGGGACTTGTCCTAAAAGCGCCTGTAGCCAGGCGTATACCCAAGTGGTGAATGGGATCTAGCATCTTTAAAGCACTAGGTGCAGCACAGCTATATACTACTGCTCCATAGTCGAGACGGGACCGTATAAGGCTTTTGTAGAGGCTCAAAAGGCATCTCCTGTCACTTCCCCAAGATGTGCGGGACAAGAGCTTTAGCAAATTCATTGTCTTCAGACATCTCGCTCTCAGATATTTAAGGTGAGGGACAAATGTTAGTTTAGAGTCTAAGATTATTCCTAAAAATTTATGTTCGTGGCTGACAGATAGCCGTTGTCCATTAATATAGATAGCAGGGTCAGGTAATATACCTCTCTTTTTCGAAAATAGAAGGCATGTGCTTTTGGGGGGGTTTACCTTGTATCCATTCTCGTCAGCCCACTTAGATATTTTGTTTAGGCCAAGCTGTATATGTCGCTCACAGATAGAAATGTTGCATGATTTAAATCCTATCTGTACGTCATCCACGTACACTGAATAAAACATTGTTCGTGGTATGACGCTATAGAGGGAATTCATTTTTACGATGAAGAGCGTGCAGCTCAGTACACCACCTTGTGGCACACCTGTTTCCTGCGTAAATTGACGAGACAGCACTTGACAAATCCTCACACGGAACGTACGATTAGAGAGGTAGCTTTGGATCAGGTTCAACAGATTGCCTCTGACACCCATACTAGCCAGATCACGAAGAATTCCAAAACGCCAGGCTGTGTCGTATGCCTTTTCCATGTGTAAAAATACCGCTAATAAGAACTGCTTGTGCACGAACGCATCTCGGATATTCGCCTCCATGCGGACAAGGTGATCTGTCGTAGATCTACTCTCCCTAAAACCACACTGCAAAGGGTCTAGTATTGTGTTGCTTTCAAGATAATGAATTAGGCGTCTATTTACCATTTTCTCAAAGAGTTTGCATAGGCAGCTTGTCAGGGCTATAGGCCTGTAGCTGCTGTCCGAAGTTGGATCCTTGCCCTCTTTGAGAATAGGAATTACGACTGCTTGCTTCCAGGCTGATGGAATATAACTGGCGGAGAAAATGGAATTAAAAAGTGATAGTAGGGTTTTGTGTGTTTCGGCGTGTAGGTGCTCAATCATCTCATAAACTATTCGATCGCCTCCAGGAGCTGATTTATTGCAACAGTTCAGTGCAGCCTGAAATTCTACCATGTTAAATGGCCGGTTGTAAGGTTCATTTTTATTTCCTTTCCGTTTCATAGGCTGTCGTTCCGCTTGTCGCTGATATCTTAGAAATGTATCTGGGTAATGGGATGAGCTCGAGATGTACTGGAAATGTGCTCCTAGCAAATCAGCCTGGTCCTCAATAGTGTCTCCTTGAGTGTTTACCAAAGGTAGAGGATGAGTTTCGCGGCCTTTTATTCTGTTGACCGTATTCCAGGCTTTCCGCTCGTCTGTATATGAACTGACGCTACTAATGTATTTTTGCCAACTTTCCCGTTTGGCCCAGCGGCGTGTTCTCCTGCCTAGTGACTTTATTTTCTTGAAATTTATCAGATTCTCGGCAGTTGGAGATTCGCGAAGGTGACTCCACGCCTTATTTTGATTCTTACGAGCTTCCTTGCACTCCGCGTTCCACCAGGGAACAAGTCGTTTGAAGGGCGATCTATTTGATTCAGGGATACATAGTGATGCCGCATCAACAATACATGCTGTCAGATATGCCACGGCGTCATCAATAGAAAGTGCAGAGATGTCTTCCCAAGTCATGCGGGTGAGTTCTTTATAAAGTTTCCAGTCGGCTGACTCGGTTTTCCAGTGGGGGACGTATGGAGAACATTCATCACGTTTTGTTGATTTTATGACAATTGGAAAATGGTCGCTGCCATATGGATTTTTAAGCACGTTCCACTCTAGATACGGTACGAGTGTACCAGATACAATACCTAAATCGATCGAAGAAAATGTTTTGTTTGCCACGCTATAGAATGTAGGCTCTTTATTATTTAGTAAGCATGCACCTGAAGTGAAGAGGAAGCTTTCTACTAAGCGTCCCCTAGCATCACAACGACAATCTCCCCAAAGAGTATTGTGTGCATTAAAATCTCCGACGACAATATAAGGTTCTGGTAGTTCATTCATAAGGCTTTGGAATTGTGTTTTTAAAAGACGGTAGTTCGGGGGGATGTATAGCGAGGAAATTGTTACCAGTTTATCAAACAGTATCGCACGGACTGCAACTGCCTCTAGGTGTGTTTTAAGCGGTAATTGCCGGCAAGCGACACCCTTAACTACAATTATTGCCACACCGCCAGACGAGGTAAGGGCGTCGTTGCGGTCTTTGCGGTAAATGGCATACTGTCGGAGAAAGTTCGTGTGTGAAGCATTAAGATTCGTTTCTTTGACACACAGCACCCTTGGATTGTACTTATTTAAGAGTTCCTTGATGTCGTCTAGGTTGTGGAGTAAACCCCTGACGTTCCATTGTATTATCTGCGTATCCATAATGTATGCGTTTTGTGCTTTGTGTCTAAGAAATATAGATTATATAAGCTCACGAGACCTTTTCAGGCCCCTTGATGCGAGCTCTCTCTTTCTTCCCGGCGCGCTCGAGGGAGCTGCGCCGGTCCTTGGGCGTCTGAGACGCCGGATTTGTGCTTGTATCCATCACCTCGTCTGAGGTGGTGGATAGTGCCCGCGGAACAGGCACTTTCGCGGTAGTGGTGGGCCGATCTGCACGAGCAGTGGCCCTGGGTACAACAGGCCCGGAGGTCTGCTGGCCCTCATTTGCGGGCGACGGAACAGCGTTGGTTGTTCCAGTCAGGGGGGCGGATGGCGTGACCGCCGTCACTCTCCGAGTGACTTGGGCGGCCGCCGAACGATGTGGCGCTGCCCCCCGGCGTGCCACCTCGGTGTACGAAGGACTGGTCTGATTGTTGGAATGGAAACGCTTGCGTGCCTCTGGAAAAGTCAGATTTAGTTTTACCTTGAGTTCTATCATTTGTTTTTCTTTTTTCCACGAAGGGCAGGATCGCGAGTAAGCAGGGTGGTCTCCTTCACAGTTGGCACAGTGGGTTGCTGAACTGCAAACGTCAAAAGAGTGTTCGACGGAGCTACACTTGGCACAAGTAGCACGCCCTCTGCAGGTTTGGGACCCGTGCCCAAAACGTTGACACTTAAAACATCGACGTGGGTTTGGAATGTATGGCCTGACACGTAGCTTGCAGTAACCGGTCTCGACTGATTCAGGAAGAATGCTGGTTCCAAAAGTTATGATAATGTGCCTAGTTGGTATTTCTTTGTCATCTCTTCTTATTTTAATCCTTTGCACCTTGACAACGTTGTGTTCTTGCCATCCTTCTAGTTTCCTTCCACTTTCACTAAGTTGCAGAAGGTCATCTTCCGAGATGACCCCGCGCACTGTATTCATTGTCCTGTGTGGGCCTACTGAGACGGGAATGCCCCCAAACGCTACAAGTTTTGAGAGTCTGTCGTACTGTGGCTTGTCGCGAACTTCGAGAAGAAGATCACCGCTTCCCATCTTTGTTACTTTATATCCTGGGCCTATTGCTTCAGTGAGGGATTTCGCTACAAGAAAAGGTGATATCATACGGACAGTCTTAGTTTCGTGTTGACTGTGAACGACGTGGTATTTCGGGAAGGACTCTTTTGGTTGCATAAAAAAGCTGAAAGGTTCATCGGTGCGCCCCCTCTTCAGGGAGCGATCAGGTAATAGGGGAAAAGCTTCAGCCATAAAAAAAATTGGAAAATTCGGTGGCGATGGTGGCCGCCCACCACCGAGCCCAACAAGGGGACGCTACAAGGTCGGGAAAATACCTGCAGACGCCAGCCATGTATCGCCGCTATAACCTAATATACGATACCCAAGGTTGGATAACTACACCAAGTTAACCCTCGCCACCGGGAAGTCTGGAAGTGATAAGAAGCGAAGAGAAGACAGGAAAGATTGAAAGTGAGAGAGAAAGACGAAGATTGAAGAGAAGGACAGGAAAAGGTGACTGCCGATTTCCTCCATGTGGGTCAGCCTAGAGGTGCCGTCTATGTGAAGCCGAGGCTGAAGAGGTGTGTTGCCTCCGCCGGGGGGCCTTAAGGGTCCAAACACCCACATCGGCTCAACCTCCAGGATCCCCTTTTTCCCAGACACGGCTAAGCCGCGCACGGCTACACGCGGGAGGGTCGAACCCTCGTGTGCTCGGGTACGTGGTGTCGCAACACACCAAACGCCTGCTTGCGCAGACGCCCCTGCGGGGAAAATGCAATATCTCTCACAGCTAAATACTAATGGAATGTTAAGTGTTTAGCCAAGCATCGTACACAACTTCACGTATTGAATTTCCAGACATTCTTTTTACGCAAAATTTATGGACAGAGACGGCGCATATATGCATTGTAAAACCAGTATCCCCATCCAATGCTACATAGCTTGCGATATCCAAGCCCGAAATTTTATTGACTCAGGTGCTTTAGGAGAAGGAACTGTAGTTCAGGCATGGCAGCAGAAAGAAGCCGACATACCCTTGAATAAGTGCGGCTCGAGCCACCAATACCCCAAGCATACACGAAGGAAACGAGCGCGCGCGGCCGCCGAGCGAGACGGAGCGAGCGGCGTCCTGGCCGTGACGTCACACGCAAGAGGGCGCCACTCCTAATTCTCGCCGCTAATATCTGAGAAGATATCTTCCCTTGAAAATTATATCCAGCAAAAGCAGAAAAAAAGCCATGGTTCACAGGTGACATTAATTTATTACTATACGAAAGTTGCAAACTACTTCATGAATGGCTGCACCAAAAGCTGCATTATACAAAATCAGATGTTTCTTCCTTGTCTCAAAGTGTTGGCGAAATGGTGACTTATGTTATGCTGCACCTGCTACGCTGTTAAAAATTGGCGGTTTTACGGGCCAAAATCACGATCTGATTATCAGACATGCTGTAGTGGGACACTTCGGAAATTTGACCCACCTGGGGTTCTTTAACGTGCACCTAAATCTAAGCACACGGGTGTTTTTCGCTGCCATAGAAATGCGGCCACCATGGCCGAGATTCGATCCCGCGACCTCGTGCGCAGAAACCCAACGCCATAGCCACTTACGAATCACGGCAGGTGACTGCTACGCTGTCTTTGTTGCCTGTGTTGTTGGCTTCTTATCATATGACTATGAAAAATCGGGCGCTCCGTTTCCTTTTGTCTCGTTCGTTAAAGAGCAAAGCCTCGAGTCGAGCAGCATTGATGCTTTCAGGTGGCAAGTGTGGGTCTATTAATTATTTCCCTTCACCCAAAAATATCACCTACGCGTGACGCCTGCGCCAGAACAGATGCTCCACATCCACCGTCAAGGCCGTCAGTGGTGGCGCTGGCTAACGCTCCCAAGTTTAGTTCTAGCAGATAAACACAAATGCATCGGAAAGTGGATTGCAACACGACGCCGCAGTCGCTCCATTGGAAACAGCATCGCATGCACAATGCGAAGACTTTGGTTCGTGCCCCACCTGCGGCCAGTGGTTTTTTCATCCACTTAAATTTCCATTTATTTATCATTTCTGTTATTCAACTAGAAAGCCGCAATTTCACCCGAAAGGGGAAGCATCGATTGCGATAGCAAATCGGCCGACAGCCGAACGAAGTAAGGATAGCACTTTTATCCGCCTCATCAACTTGGTACCATTCGCTTCCTAATTAAGTTAAAAAGTATGGTGCAGGCGCACAAAGCAAACATGAACCCATCCCACTCGATGGCCGCGGACACTCGCTGTCGTAATGGTTGTATCGTATCTGGCGCAGCGTTGGCTTCGCATCTATGGCACGTGTGACGTGACAGATATCGGTATCGCCCATGACACATTGTGGTGAGGGAACACACCCACTCCCACTTAGTGTATATATACACGGCTGTTGAATAAACGGGGATACTTTCCGCTCCTCTTGCTTGAAGCCTCTGGTCATGTCTTGCCTGCGGCACCGCTCGATACATGGTGTCAGAAGTAGGATCAACGCCGACGTCCAGTCTTGGTGAACCGAAGATTATACTACAAGGCCAGCCCCATGGACTTCCTGAAGCCACCAGGCCCGCTGAGCTCGGCTGGTGAAATTGCCAAGAACTGGCAGGCATTCAAGCAAAGGTTCGAATTTTTCCTCGCCGCGTCAGAACAGCCAACCGGCAAGCCTCGAACGGAATCATGCAAGACAGCACTTCTGCTGAGCGTTGCAGGCGAGGAAGCCATCGAGATCTTCAACACGTTCAGCTTTGGCAAAGACGAGAGCAGGAATGACTACGCCACTGTCATTGCGAAGTTCGATGCATATTGTGCGGCTCAGCAGAACGAAGTCCATGAGCGCTACGTTTTCCGTACGCGAGTCCAGGCCCCTGGTGAGCTTTTCGAACCTTTCTTACGAGACTTAAAGAACCAGGCACGAGCATGTAACTTTGGCTCCCAAATGGACGCAATGATTAGGGACCAAATTGTTTATGGGACTAACGACGAGAAACTTAGAGAAAGGTTGCTGCGGGACATTACGCTGAATTTAGTGAAGGCTGAGCAGGCTGCTAAAGCAGCTGAAGCGACGGCAGCGCAACAAAAAGTTTGGGCACGAGACTAAAGCCACATTGACGCGATGCGTAAGGAACACCCAAGTAAACAAAGTGAGTTGCCCAGGCATTACAAGTGTCCTAAGTACGCACTTATGCACCCGCCACGAAGGTGTCCTGCATTCGGGAAAACATGTCGCAAATGTCAACGCCCCAACCATTTCGCTATCTGCTGCAGACGATTTGCCGATATAGGCGAACTTCAGGGCGGTGAAGATAACTTTGACATTCTGGACGTGTCAAGCTGCGCACCAAAGCAACACGACTGGACAGTTGTCGGCCAAATCAAGAACGTACCACTTGAATTCAAGGTCGACACAGGAGCGCAAGCAAATCTACTACCTTTCGGTTGCTACCGTAAAATTCGCCCGAAACCGCCCCTGAAACCAAGCAGCGCGGTGTTTCGTTCGTATGGCGGAGGGGTTATCAAGCATGATGGCGTCATTCGTGCAGAATTAGCACTAGGTGACCGTTGCGCCGTCCTCGACTTCTTCGGGGTGTCCAAGGGGCATCAGGCCATCCTGGGCTTACAGGCTAGCGAAAATCTTGGACTTGTGTCACGCATACACGCAGTATCTCGAAACAGTTCCGAGGAAGTCGCAAGAAACTTTCGCCACTTGTTCACAGGAACCGGGTGCGTTGAAAGGGTCTATCGAATGGTTCTACGTGACGACGCCACGCCAATCGTCCAAGCAGCCCTACGAGTGCCGCTGGCCCTACAGGAACCCTTGCGAGAACTGGGACGTATGGAGCGCGCGGGCATCATAACCAAAGTCGCCGAGCCCACAGACTGGGTAAGCCCATTGGTCATTGTTAGAAAGAAGGACGGGAAAATTCGAGTATGTATCGACCCCAGGAGGATTAATCAATGCATCAAGAGAGAACATTACACAATGCCGCGAAGAGAAGACATAGAGGCAGAGTTAGCGGGCGCTACAGTTTTCACCCGTCTTGACGCGAACTCTGGTTTTCACCAAATTCCGTTGGACAACGAAACCTCCCGAATTTGCACCTTTGCAACGCCATTCGGGCGCTACAGATTTCTGCGCTTACCGTTTGGTATAGCATCGGCGCCTGAGGTATTTCAGAAAACGCTAAATGAAATTGTTGAAGGCCTTCCTGGGGTCAGAGTATACGTTGATGACGTACTGGTGTGGGGGTCGTCGAGACAGGAGCATGACAGGCGCCTGGAGTCGGTACTGCAAGCAGCAGAACGCGGTGGTCTGACATTTAATCCGAACAAGTGTTCCATTGGTGTCGGTAAAATTGAGTTTCTTGGTGACGTCATTGACCAGGAAGGCATCAAACCAAGCCCGTCACTGACAAAATCAATGATTCAAATTCCACCGCCGACCGACAAGCTCGCAGTACAGAGGATGCTAGGAACCGTGAATTATTTCAGCAAGTTTATGCCGTCACTGGCCCAAAGGACGACGCTCCTCAGAAATCTTTTAAAGCGGAATACTGCGTTTGACTGGACGCCTAATCACGCTGAAGAGTGGAAGCAGCTTTGCGAAAGTTTAAGTAGAGCGCCTTTACTAGCCGTGTTCGATCGAACAAAAGCAACAAAGGTGTCATGTGATGCATCGCAAAACGGAATCGGCGCAGCGCTATTGCAGTGCCACCAGGATACATGGAAGCCAGTCGCGTATGCCTCGCGGGCACTTACAGAGTGCGAACAACGTTACTAGCAAATTGAAAAGGAGGCCCTGGCGTTGGCATATGGATGCGAGAAGTTTAACCATTTTGTCTACGGTCGGCCGTTTATTCTAGAAATCGATCACCATCCCTTGATCGCCATCTCGCAGAAGGCCATTGGCGACATGCCCCCGAGGTTGCAGCGTTTTTTCTTGCGCCTTCTTCGCTATGACGTAAAACTTCAGTTCACACCAGGGAAGCAACTGCTTCTCGCTGACATGCTGTCACGTGCAACAATCGGACCCATCACGGGAAACGCTTGCGTGAGCAAGCGCAGCAGAGCAGCGAGCAACGTGGCCTTCGCGCTGTCTATCGCTTCAACGGAAACTGAGCGCCGGGAACACACATCATGCACAAAGCTAAGGGCCGTCGATGCACCTAGACTCTGCCCCAACAGATTGCTCTCAAGATACGGCCGCGCGACTGCGTGCAGCAGCCACATACGCGGTTGTAGCCGGGGTAGAAGGGCGCACCTCTCCCTCCCCACGTTGCCTCAAAACGTCGGGAGCATCGTGCGCGACGCAAGACGGCGCGCTTCCTCCCCGCCCTCTTTCGCGCGGGCGAGATTGAGTCGCGATCGGCAGCTTCGCTCGCACGCGTTCACACGCACATGCATCGTAGGGCGCGCGGCGACGCTGAAATCGCCCTTGAACTTTATACAGAACACCATGGCGACGGCGACGGCAGAAATGCGTCTGAAGTGTCCATATAATTCCTATCGCAATGAAAGTACAATTTCCCCTATGCTGCCCTTGGTGTCGTAGTTTGTTGGATCCTTATGATATGACTAATAAAGCTTGGGCGTTCGGTTTGTTTTCTTCTGGTCTCGAATCCCGCAGCATTGATGCCTTCAGCTAGCGCGTGTGTGTTTTTTGAGCAGTTGCCTTCACGGGAAAACATCACGTACTCGTGATTCCTGCGGCAGAAAGGATGTTTCACATCCGCCGCCAAGGTTTGTGAGTGGTGGCGCTGGCGAACACTCTCACGGTTATTTCTAGTAGTAACACATACATACCCCAAAGAGTGGATGGGAGGATGGCACCCCTGTAGCTCAATTGGCAAGTTCGTCCAACGAGTGATCCGAAGACGTGGGTTAGTGCCCCACCTGCAGCCAGTTGTTTCGCCATCCAATTTAATTTCCATTATTTTGTCATTCCTTTAATTCAAACTGTAAGTACAAGTAATTTACCCTATGCAGTCCTTGGTGTCGTTGTTTGTTCGATTCTTATGATACGGAATAGGACCGTAAATTACGCTGTTTCACTTTCGTTACTGAAATACTAAAGCGCAAACAGACGACACAAGAAGAGACACGGACGATCGCTTTCTAACAACTGGTGCTTTTTTGTCAGAAACGCACAATATATGCGCAAATCTGGCGGCGCAATTCACACGTTGTCGAAAATCACACGCTATCCAGGCAAAAGGCGATAAACCGATTTAAAAGATGACGGTCGTTACAATGACATGTGTATAGGGCCAAAGGACCATAAATTATAATTATTACGCGATACACAAAACACCGCCGTAAGGGAGTACCCCATTAAAAACGAAAAGATTAAGATATTTCACCAAGCACAGGCGGCGCAGCAACGTGCTCAGTTCTAACTAAGGACTTCGAAAAAGGACATTTCACTTATATACAGAATTTTTGATGGTTTGCTGACGCATTTAAGGCCCTTCTTTTTAATGTGGAAGGCTTCCTTCAGCTCACGGGCAACGCTGTCTCGACTTCTGTCCACAACAATGGTATCTCTTAGGCGGGGCTTGCACCCGCACTCTTTGCAATGGATGGCCATATTGGAACCGGTTCCTGTTTCCTGTGAGCGTTCATGTAGCAGAAGGCGAAAACAGTGAAAAGCTAGAACAAACTGTAAATAAGACCATTATCCAGGACACGCTTGGCTTGCAGCCTATTTCTATAGAGAGAATTCATCGTCTCGGTAAACCAGCGCATAACAAAACAAGTCCAGTAATCTTTAGGCTTCTGCATTCTAGACAGAAATCTATAATATTAGGAAAAGGGCGCAAGCTAAAAAAACACAGGTTTCTCTATCGGGGAAGACTTCTGTAAAAGAACGCGACAAATCAGGAAACTGCTGTGGAATAGCGCCAAGGAAAACCGAGAAAACCATCACAGGGTTTCTTTGTCATTAGACAAGCTTTACATTAATGACCAAGTTTTTCCTTGGGACGAGGACAAGGGGGAGAGAGTTTCACTTAAAAAAAAAACGTAGGAGCAAAGCGTCCAATCACGCGAAGCCAAGCGCAGTCAAAGAACTGACGTTATTGAATGTAAACGCGAGAAGCATTTTAAATAAGACTGACGCGCTTGAAAATCTACTCTTTGAACATAATCCTGATACAGTAGCCATACCTGAAACGTGGCTCCCCTCGGCTGTCTTAAATCACGAATTTGTGCCTCCCGATTACTCCGCCATTCGAAAAGACAGACAGACACGTGATGGTGGCGTGGCACTGCTAATAAAGAAATCCCTCCCATACGAACCATTGCCAAACGTGAGGGATGCTGAGGCCGTGTTCTGCAGAATTACCTGCAACAACACTGCCATAATTGTAGGCTGCGTTTATCGAAGTCCTCACTCGGACGAAAGCTTCATAAAGAACATTTATTTATTTATTTATTTATTTATCATACCCTCAAGGTACGGTTGTACATTGCAGAGGGGAGGGGCAAAGTAAGTAAATACAGAGGCAAATCACAAAATAAGAAAGGAAGGCAAACAACATGGCAAAAAAACATCGTATACAAAATAATAATGGTAAAAAAGAAACTTGTGAGCGTGGCAAAAATACATGGCATAACAAAAGAAGGGAAAGAACATACGATATAAAAATACAAGCCAAAATGTAAAAACAATGACATAAAAGCAGTTATTATACAGAACAAGCAAACGCAACAATAATTTATAACATGAAGCTTTGAAGTGTGCTTTTAAAGTTATTGGTGTCAATAATGCTTGTAAGTAATGCGGGTAAGTTATTCCAATCTTTGCTCGTTTGGGGAAGAAATTAACATGAAAAGCCGACGGTGTTGCAGTGCGGAATGTTTACCTTTTGGCGGTGGTCTAAGCGAGATGAAATGTATGGTGGGGGTTGGACAAAGATAGAACGTAAATATGTGTTATGGTAGTAGATTTTATGGAAAAGACATATGCGAGATAGTTTTCTACGGGTTGATAACAGCGGGAGGTGAAGGAGAGCTTTCATGTTAGTGACACTCGCAGTTCTTTGGTAGTTGGTGAGAATGAAACGGGCTGATCGATTCTGTATTGCCTCTAGAGACTGTATGAGGGTGTCATGACCGGGGTCCCATACTGATGACGCGTACTCTAGTTGTGGGCGAATGTAAGTTGTGTACAGTAAGAGTTTTAGTGATGATGGTGCTTGAGAAAATTTTCGACGAAAGTATCCTAGTGTGCGAGTGGCCTTAGATGTTATGTGATCAATGTGAGTTTTCCAGGATAGATTGCTGGCAATGTGAACCCCCAAGTATCGATATGACGTTACACATTCTAGTGGGATGTTATTTAGCGTATAGGTGGGGCAGATGACGTTAGTACGAGAAATCCTCATTGTCTTACACTTTCTAATGTTTAATTCCATGCGCCACGTACGACACCACTCATTTATGTTATTGAGATCCTCCTGAATTAGTAGAATATCTGAAGAATTAGTTATTTTACGATACAAGACGCAGTCATCCGCAAAAAGACAAATGTTCGAGGAAACGTGAGTGGGCAAGTCGTTAATATAAATTAGGAATAATAAAGGTCCGAGCACAGACCCTTGCGGGACGCCGGAGTCAACAGGGGCTAAAGGTGAGTTAGCGTCATTAGTGGTTACAAATTGAACACGTGATGTCAGAAACGCGCGAATCCAATTAATTATGGAGGGGTGTATGTTTAGAACGCCTAATTTATGAAGAAGCAATGCATGGTTCACTTTGTCAAATGCTTTAGAGAAGTCGAGAAATATACAATCTGTTAAAAAACCAGAATCTAAATTGGCATGTAGGGCATTAGTGAAGAGGATAAGCTGAGTGTCACAAGAAAAGTTCTTACGGAATCCATGCTGCATAACTGTGAAGAAGTTGTTATTTTCAAGAAAATTAACCAGATGCGTGTATATTATATGCTCCATAACTTTGCATGGTACAGATGTAAGTGAAATAGGTCTATAGTTGAGTGGATCATGGGTTGGTCCGGTTTTGTGAATGGGGATTACTTTGCCAATTTTCCAATCATATGGTAAGGTGCCAGAGTTGTAAGATTGTGAGTAAATGCATTCTAGTAGGATTGAACAGTATTCCGCTGTGTTTTGTAAGAATGTAGTGTTAATTTCATCTACCCCACATGATGCTTTAGGTTTTAAGTTTTGTATTATGGCTTTGATACCAGTTGCGTCGAAAACGATGGGATCCATGAAATGGTAGTTAGTTGATTTTATCTCAGGCATCGGATCAGGGGTCTGAGGTGATGAGAATGACTGAGTGAAGGTATCGTTAAGTACAGTAGAACACAATAGGTCAGGTACTGGGTCCCCAGAAGTTGTTAGCAACGATATTCTAGTTTTATGGTTGTTTCCTCGTATGGCTTCCCAGAAGCGTTTAGGATTAGTCTTCAATAAATTTGGAAGTGTACAATTAAGGAATGAAAGTTTAGATGACCTTAGGGCTTTAATATATGAAATTGCTGCGTGTTTATATGCTAGCCAATGTGTCTGTTTTGAGGAATGTTTCGCTGTACGGAATAAACGTTTTTTCCTGTTTGATAACCGATTAAGATATGTGCTGTACCATGGTGCTTTATTGTTGGCATAGACGGATCGAAGGGGTACGTGTTTGGTGATAAGCTCACTTATTTTATTTTTGAAGATAGACCAGTTAGTTTCTACGGAGCGTTGCAGATAAAGTGGGAGGAATGTGTCTAGAAATATGCATAGTTCTTTGTTGATGGCTTGATAGTTAGCTTTTTTATAATCTCGGAACTTTTTCCGCTGTCGGTATATTTTTTGTTGTGTTGTTGTAAGTGTAAAATGCAAGATGTCATGATCGCTCAGTCCGGGCATGTGTGTCACCGCAGAAAAGTTATCGGGAGATGACGTTAGAATGAGGTCCAGAAGTGAAGATGTGTTTTGTGCTACACGTGTTGGAAGTGTGACGATCTGCGATAAGCCGAAGTCAGAGCAAATGGAAATGAACCGATTGGCCTCGGCCGACGAAGGATTAGAAAAGGGATTGACATGTGACCAGACAATGTTAGGAAAATTAAAATCGCCTAAGAGTATGATTTCAGTTCCGGGGAAACGCATGGTAATCTTATTTAAACAATCATATAAGTCATCGCAAAAGGATGAGTCGCTTGATGGGGATCGGTAGCACACACCTAGTATTATTTTTTTAAAACTAATAGTTATACAGCACCAAATTAGCTCTAAATTGGTATCAATGGTCACAAAAAAACAATTAATACATTCTTTAACGGCGAGCAGAACGCCACCACCAATTCTACCAGTTCGGTCACTTCGGTAAACAACGTATTGGTTCTCGCACTCAAACAGTTCGGCGTTTGTTATTTTACTATTTAACCATGTTTCTGTGAGTACAATGATGTCAGCATTACAGTCGTTAATAACAGCACATAATTCGTCTTTCTTAGGAAAAAAACTACGAATGTTAGTAAAAAGAAATGAACACCCGCAATCTTTTAAGGCACCTCCCCTCGGATGGCCCTAACTTGGCTGTAACTTACGGCCAGAACGAAGAGTTGTACCAGGTGTATGCGTTCTGCGTATTTCATAAATACTTTCACTGGCTTCGTCGTATGCGTAGCATTTCCCATCCAACATTAGTTTTTTATATCTTAGTTTGAAAAGCGTGTTTTTCGATTTGCCATATTCTATTAATTTTTTCCTTATGTTACGAGTGGCTTGGCAGAAATCTTCACTCCTTGCTGTGTCTGTGTTTTTTAACAAACCTCGCTTTGAAGAGACTAGCTCCCTGGTTTTATAGGTTTCAAATTTAGTTATTAGTGGTCGAGTTTTCGCTGAATCAAAACGGCCAATTCTGTGCGCCCGGCATATGTCAGAACCCGTTATGTTAACCTTCAATGTATTAGTCAGCAGGTTTAGTATCTTATTTTCCGATTCTGATGAAGTTTCGTCTGCGGTGTCTGGGATACCATAAAAGATCAGATTATTTCTGCGAGATCGATCTTCTGCGTCATCAAGACGTGAGTGAAACGCACTCATGTCTTTTTTGAGGCGCTCTACCGTGGCATGCAATTCTTTCATATCTTTTTGGCACTGCTCGAAAACAGAAGTTTGGGTTTCGACTTTCGCTAGTCTGTCCTTTATTTCGGACATCGCTTCTGAAACAGACTGTTGCTGTTGCTTTACTTCAGCTACTGTTTCCAATATTGTTTTTTGCGCTGATTCAATTCTCTTTGTGCGCTCATTCAAGTCCTTCGTCGTTTTCAGGACTTCTGCAAGATTATCGGGGCCAGGGTTGCTTTCAACATCCCCACAAAGAAGAAGCAGCAAGGAGCAAAAAGGCAATAGGACGGCTTCAGGGCACGGAAGCACGATAGCGAATGGATCATCTGATGTGAAGCTACGACAAGGTAATTTAGAAAGGCAACTAACCTGCAGGACGAAAAAAGAGGTGTGTAAGCCTTTGGTTCTTCCGCTCATCGTGCCTCCGTGCCCACTGGAGAGATACTGTTCGATGCTTGGTCTTATCCTTTCCAGAAGTGATGACGTTGACGTCGCAGCTGCGCACTGGCGGAATTGCAGGTGGCGCCCGATGCGCACTGTCAGGTCCACGTGAGCTGTTGCCAGCAGGTGTGGGTCCGGAGCAGAGGCGGCATCACAATTTCCGTCCAAGGGTGGAAGGTTATCCCGAAGGCCAACCACCGATGCGCCGGCCGCGAAGACAACGACGAACTGCAGGACGAAAAAAGAGGTGTGTAAGCCTTTGGTTCTTCCGCTCATCGTGCCTCCGTGCCCACATACATGAGTTTCTGCAGTGCCACGCTCAGGGCCTAAGAATTATCATCATGAGGGACTTTAACCTTCCAGAAATTAACTGGAAGAAAATGCAATACTCATCACGTACTTCAGAAGCGCTAATTGATTTAATGCTCAACTTCAACCTACAACAAGTAGTTGATCAACCAACACGCTCACATGGTACTGCAAGTAATATACTCAATCTAATACTAATCTCTGATCACTTCTTTGTAAACGAAATACACACTAGTATTGTTGAAGGTATATCCGACCACGATATTCCAATATGTCACCTACCTCTGTCGTTTAGCATACAAAAAATGTCTTTAGAAAGCACCGTTATCGACTTTGCGAAGTCGGACGAGGCCAATGTTTTGACGTACACGGCACAAGAATTCAAGGATTTTGCGGAAATGGCTTGCAATCCTTCGGCAGACGCAAATTCCCTCTGGATTAAGTTTAAGACAGTAATAAATGACTGCATTGAACGATTTATACCGCTAAAAACAAGAAAATCGCGGAAATACAACCCATGGGTAACGCGTGAGGTAATTCATGCCAAACGAAAAGTGAAAAGGTTACGTCGGTCTTTGAAGAAGACTAAAAATCAATCCCTTCAGACATCAAAATTGATTACCGCCAAGGCAGAACTTAAAGTGAGACTAAGCTACTCCTGAAAAGAATATTTTAATGCTACCCTGCCTAACTTCGTAAAAAGTAATCCACAGAGATTTTGGAATCACTTCCGTGCACGCAAAGTAATCACGCCAGAACGACCCCACGATAAAAAGTTTCTCAAGCTAATGCATACAAGTACTTTCAATCGGTATTTACTGCAGATAACGGGTTTGTCCCCCCAATTTTTCCTACAGGTTTCACTATCGACTCACTAAACCTAACTGACTCGGGAATCTTTAACCTCCTACTCGGATTAGACACGAAAAAATCTAGTGGCCCTGACGACGTCGCGAACGAATTCTTAAAGCGATACGCAGAATGGTGCAGCAGGTACCTTGGCATTATCTATCGCATATCGCTTTCAACCGGACGTGTGCCAGATGACTGGAAAAAAGCAAAGATAATACCAATCCATAAATCAGTTGACACAAACTCTCCTTCCAACTACAGACCGATATCACTAACTAGTACATCGTGCAAGATACTAGAGCATATAATTTTAAAACACCTAACAACATATTTTGAAGAGAATGGCATACTAACAGCCAATCAGCATGGATTTCGGCACGGGATGTCAACAGTAACACAGTTGACTGAAGTTATACATGACCTAGCACAGACTTTTGACAACCGCGGTCAAACAGATATAATATTGCTAGATTTTAGCAAAGCATTCGACTGTGTGTGTCACAACAAGCTAATTGCAAGATTGGAGTCAATTATTGGAAATGGAAGCATTACAGCCTGGACTAGGGATTTTTTATCACAACGCTCACAGTTCGTTTTCCATGACGAAGCATCATCTGATACAGTTCCTGTCACATCTGGCGTTCCCCAAGGCTCGGTCTTGGGGCCCTTACTATTTTTAATTTACATCAATGATATCGTCAATAACATAGCATGCAGCATAAAGCTTTTTGCAGATGATTGCAATATATATAAAGAAATAAGAAGTTATGAAGATCACCTTACTTTGAACAGATTCCTTAACGAGAAAATTCCTGGTGTGAACAATGGCAAATGTCTATTAACATCAAGAAATCAGTGACAATGATAGTAACAACAACGAAGATTAAGTCAGTATTCACCTACCTTCTCAATGGTACACCCCTATCTAATGTTCAGCAACACAAGTATCTAGGACTGACTCTAGCATCTGACTTGAAGTGGAACAAGCACATTGCCAACATCACTTCAGCATCCACCCGTAAGCTTTTCTTCCTTAAAGGGTCCCTGAAATCTGCTCCCAGTCATATCAAACTGCTATGCTATAAAACCTTTGTGCGGCCAGTACTAGAGTACGTCAACACGGTTTGGTTTCCTCACACAAAGACAAACATAGCCGAAGTGGAAAAAGTTCAAAGGAAAGCAATACGGTTTATTCACAACAAGTACAAAACCACTAACTCGCCCACAGAACTCCTGGCTTCATCCGGAATGGACACACTGGTAAACAGAGCACAGCAAGCTCGGCTGAAATTTGTACACAACCTGTTGCACAATCGCTTTAACATAAATTCATCCAAATACACTACTTTCTCTATGTCCCGTATTTTACGCCATAAGCATAATAAAATGTTAGTTGAGTACCCTTGTAAAAGGGACACATTTAGATACTCTTTTTTCCCTACTGCTCTTAGGGAGTGGTATCACCTCGACTCAGCATAAGCTGATATAGACTCGCCTTCAATTTTTAGTAACATGATAGAAAAGAATAAGGAATAACTGCTAGAAATATTTTAGTCTTATGCGAATTTGCTTTTTTTTATTGTTTAGATCTATCTCTTATGTTATGTTATGTTAGATTGTATTAAGTCATGCACTGTTAGGTTGTAAATGGTCGTGTTGCATTTATATTTCACGAGATTGTATTGAATGACACTTTATTGTATTTATAACATCTGTTTTATTGTAATAGCTGACTTCACTAATTATATGCATGAAACGATGTCCTTCTTTCTTTTTTTGCATTTTGTATTTTTCCAGACTGTATTGTGTAGCTACATGTAGCGTATCCACTTTATTGTACTTTGTATTCACATATTCTATGAATAAGGTTGTATCAACGCTTACATTGTAACAATATGCCCACCTGCTATGGTCTCGATAAAGAGACTGGCAGTATTGAAAATAAATAAATAAATGTTCTTTTAGCCTTTCATTTAAACATCGCCCCGTTTGTCCAATGTAAACCTTTTTGCGTGAGAGCGGAATTTGATAAACTACCCCTTCCTTGCAACTGACAAGTGGATCGGTATGCTGGGTTCCGCAGGTCGTGCGTTCTGTTTTTTGGTTAGCGCGGGCGCACAATGTAGCAAGTTTTCAAGGGGCTGAGAAAACAACCGGGACTTTGAATTTACTCGCGACCTTTTTCAGATTGTGAGCTACGCGGTGAGAGTACGGTATGACTACGGGTCTTAATCTCCTGGTTTGTCCTTACGTGTATTTTCTTGCTTTACCTTTTATATTGGGGAGCAGGCACTCTACTACAGAAGTTAGAACTGTCTGTGGGAACCCCGCCTCCTTTAGCCTATCAATCTGCAGTTGGAAGCTGCTTCGTATACCGTGCTTGCATGATTTCCTGGCAGCCGATTCCAATGCCCCTGTGGCTATCGCTCTTTTTACTCTCTTGCCCAAAGTATTCAAACCCGTAGTCATACCGTACTCTCACCGCGTAGCTCACAATCTGAAGAAGGCCGCGAGTAAATTCAAAGTCGCAGTTGTTTTCTCAACCCCTTGAAAACTTGCTACATTGTGCGCCCACGCTAACCAAAAAACAGAACGCACGGCCTGCGGAACCCAGCATACCGATCCACTTGTCAGTTTCAAGGAAAGGGTAGTTCATCAAATTCCGTTCTCACGCAAAAAGGTTTACATTGGACAAACGGGGCGATGTTTAAATGAAAGGCTAAAAGAACATGAACGCTCACAGGAAACAGGAACCGGTTCCAATATGGCCATCCATTGCAAAGAGTGCGGGTGCAAGCCCCGCCTAAGAGATACCATTGTTGTGGACAGAAGTCGAGACAGCGTTGCCCGTGAGCTGAAGGAAGCCTTCCACATTAAAAAGAAGGGCCTTAAATGCGTCAGCGAACCATCAAAAATTCTGTATATAAGTGAAATGTCCTTTTTCGAAGTCCTTAGTTAGAACTGAGCACGTTGCTGCGCCGCCTGCGCTTGGTGAAAAATCTTAATCTTTTAGTTTTTAACGGGGTACTTCCTTACGGCGGTATTTTGTGTATCGCGTAACCATTATCATTTATGGTCCTTTGGCCCTATACACCACGTGTCATTGTCACGAACGTCATCTTTTACAATCGGTTTATCGCCTTTTGCCTGGTTATCATGTGATTTTCGACAACGTCTGAGTTGCGCTGCCAGATTTGCGCATATATTGCGCGTTTCTGACAATAAAGCATCAGTTGTTAGTAAGCGCTCGTCCGTGTTTCTTGTGTCGTCTGTTTGGCGCTTTAGTACTTCAGTAACATGCACCAACTAGCCCAACAAAAAGTTCTGCTGGAATTCATTTTTGTTCTTTGTTTTGCCACTTGAATCTTTTTCTTGCGATACGATACTTTCGTCAGTTTGATAGAGCCATCGGTCGTTTGCTAGTGAACTCGTGTGGAAGTAAGCGTTGTCTATCTTTTTTCCCTGTCTATCATGAAATTTGAAACCATTCTTACCGTCTGACCCAGCGGTCAACTATATTGACATCTTCGATCTGCCTTGCCCGGAAACCACCAGTTGTCCGCGATTTGCACAATCTCATTACTGCTCTTGTGTACCACTATGGATCCATTGCGCGCATGAAGTCAGCTGCGAAACACCAATTCTCTCTCGCCGGAAGAATGTTATATTCCTGCGTTTCATCTCTAATCCACGCGCGACTCCCTATCAGTAAAATATGTGCCTAATATTTTCGTGTTTACTGTTGACTGCGCGATGCTCAATTCATTCACAAGTTTCTTTCCTATCCTCCAAGTTTTCTTACATACGCCTACGCTTCCGTTTATCTTTCGGCCGTGTCTGACTTCTGTGCTGCAGACCAGTTTTACTGTTCTGCTGATTTGTCCAGATTCAAGGTGATAGCCATCCAATTGACAAGGAGATGCAGTGAGATTGACTTCAGCCTATAATGTATCCGGTGTACTTCCTCTATTTCGTCCACGTCTGCTAGGCCTATAAGACACGTGCGTTGTGCATAAAAATGACACGAAGGTTTGACATACTACGAGAACAGTTCCTGCTGTTGTTTTCGTTGACTGGGGTTCTGAAAAAACTCGCTTCGAAAACTTAGCCAACCATCTTCTCCCGTCTCTTCAAAAACTTGTCGACTGGCAAAAAGATGAGATTTAAACCTTGAGTTCGTGAAATTTAGTGAATTCATTAAAGCGAAGCTTTCTTTGATCCTTCCACCCGCATGTAGAAGTGCCACCACGAGAAGCAAAAAGCAAACTGTGCACTCGTAACAGTCGAGAATGGACCTATGCGTGTGCATTGAATACGGAATAGACTAACCCCAAGGAAAGGAGAACATAACCTATACTGGATGCGGTGCTGAAATGGAATCTTTTTTCCTCTTTATTGTTCAACTCGCGCGCTAGTTGCTGCTTCTTTCTTTTCCACGACATCCTGTTGCGGGCTCTTGACAGCTTCTAGCGGGCATGTGTCCTGCATTGGATGCGTCAGGAACTTTCCGTCGGGTAGTTTGGAGCTACGAACTATGTTGTCCTACCTTCAATATTTCTTGTTTACAATTGCCGTTTTTGAGAGTTCTCTTGAATTGGATTTGCCTTCGAAGAGAATACCGTGTCGAACCTTCAATTACTGTCTTTCTGTATGTGACGAGGTGAAATGATGACCCGCCGCGGTGGCTTAGCGGCTATGGTGTTGCGTTGCTAAGCACAAGGTCGTGGGACCAAATCCCGGCCGCGGCGGTCGCATTTCGATGGGAGAAAAATGCAAAAACGCCCGTGTCTCATGCATTGGAGGCCCGTTAAAGACCCCGTGGTGGGAAAAGTTAATCTGGAGTCCCCCACTACGACGTGCCTCATAATCAAATCGTGGTTTTGGCACGTTAAACCCCATAATCAAATCCCAATCGTGAAATGATGCAAGTTGAAGAACGTATTATTTCTACCATCTTTCCCAGAAAGCGTTCATTAAGGCCTGTAGGTAGTACCACTTCTGGTTGATTACAGTGCATGAGAAATTAGGCGTTTCGATGAGGCACGTGGGCAACACAGTAAGCCTTCTGCCGACTAAGAAGTGGGCTAGTGTGACCAGAACTTCGAGCTGTACATATCGTGTAGTAGCACATAGAAATGTTGCAACATAATAAACCGTAGGGCTTTTCATCATGTCTTCTATAGCATCGGATCTGCGAAATCCCCACCAATCGCTTCCAATGGTTGTTGCTCGTTGACTTTGTCTGCAGGAAGTGGGGCTGTTTCTTGGTGCAGTGGTCTGGCGCCAAATTGCTGGCGTTTTAAACATTCATGAATTACCTTCTTCACCAACTGTCTGCCTTGCATTATCTAGTGCTTAGTGTGAAACTGTTAGTCACATAACTTTCGCAACTCTCGGTGTCTTCTGCTTCTGTTTGCTCTGTAGTTTTCTCTTTCCTAATAAACCATTTTGGACCACGCCACCATTGTTCTTGTTCTTAGTGTAACAAACGCGCTGCGATCCCACTTCCAGTAATCAGATCACCTGCGTTTTCTTTACTTGCAACGTACCTCCGCTCTGACAGTTACATTGTTTTCTGTTACAAATATGCGCCTTTTTTTCTTTCCGTGAAATTAACTTAGAACAATGTCGAGTCAGTCCAATTCTTGTTTCGTTTAATTTTCTTACAAATTCACTTCTGATGTATTTCTTTTTCATTTACAATACTGCAGGCTATCTTGAGTTCAGGCAGGAGTGAGCACATACATACACTCTTAGGCAACGTTACACCCTTTGGGGCGTATCTCTGCCACGCAACAATAATCGTCATCTGCCTTGCTTGCGTTTCCTTTCTTGAAAACGCCGCGCCCGCTACTTTCCTGTCGGGAATGCTATGTCATGCTGATAACACCCATGCCGGTCGTTACTGGAAAGTACCGGCCAGGCCGTGTTAAACAAAGGAAATGCGGGCAAGACAGATGATGATTATTGTTGTGGCGCAAGAGGGTGTAATTTTGCTTAAGAGTGTAGAAATTCACTACAAAGATATGAAAACAGAAAAAGAATGCAACATTAAGACATAGCTCTCAATTTCGCGAGGAGCAGTTCAACTATATGTTCTGATATGTTCAGAGAGGGGTGAAGGTAGCGTTATGGCCATTAGATCGAGTCTTGGAGACGAAATTTTTTTTCATTTGAGCTATTCGTCCATTCGCGAGGAGTAGCTGAGCCTATTTTTAAAATTTTTAGAGGCATTTATCAGGTAAGCGTAAAGGTACGGGTTTGCATCAGAAAAGAATTGAAGACCCACGCGAAGAGGCCGGCTGCCTTGGGTAATACGAAACCATGCTGATGTGTTGGGTCAATTCTAGGTCTCGAATCCATTTGCTCCACGACACCGGTTCATCTTTTGACAGTGAGTCGTGCCAGGCTGTTCCCTTCCTCCGCACGTTTTGAATTTCTCACTTAGCTGTCACGGTGAAGGGAGGGAAGAAGCGCAGCCGATCGTTTGTTTTTGCTTTGATTTGTAACATTTCTTTCTACGTAATTTCACCACTCATATCGACACATTCTTATGTCAAAAGATGTATGGTATAGCATTGCAGTTCCATCTAATGCCTAACTGGGTGGGGATTTGCGTGCCTCTATTTATCTCTTGCATGTTTAGAGTTCAGTGTTGTCGAGGCTCATTCGTCTAGAAGTTCCTCAGTGTCATTTATGCTTCTTAAAAAATGTCCTTGTTCTCTTCATAAAGTTTTCCAGCTTCTGTGGCGAGTCGGCTCCCGGTATAACGTCGTCGACGTAAATGTTCTTCTCAGCTGCTTAATTGTTTCCGGCAAGCTATATTGCAATTTGCTTAGTGCATTTCGACTGTTGCTGCAAGTAAGAAAGTACTCGAAGCCTTACTAAACGTTACTCTTGCCATTCTCCATGTCACAACTTTTGCATCGTTACCACTTCGAATTCGGTTACACCAAAAAGAAAAAGCAATGCGTCTCGAACCCCTTCATGTATTGAAATCTGCAGAAATGTTTTCTCTAGATCAGCTCTCATTGCTATGCGATGGTCTAGGAAGTAGATCAGCATTTGCACCATATCACGATTGAGATTCGCCCGTCTTTCGAGGTTATCATTTGAAGATGACCCTTTTGTCGACGATGAAGACGCATCCAACACTATTCTTATCATTGTGATTTGTCGATCTTACCTTATTTTTGCGGCATGTAGTAGCAGTGCGCTATCGTTGTACTTTGTTCCACAGCCACTTTTGCTACTCCACTGTTTAAATAGTCTCTAATGGCACCATCGTGACGCTGGAGTATACTTTCGTCCTTCCGTAGCCGTCAAGTGATGTCGCAATCTGGTAAAAGCCACATCCTTTTTTGCATCAAGTTCCGCATTAGCTTCCCATCGAAGTCAGAATGAATATCGCTTTCCTTCAAATTTTAAGCGCCTCCTGAAATGTTGAATCGCCTATTGTTCTCTCTGGGCTTCACTTTTAGTGCAGTGTCAGCCAAGCGTTTTAATATCTCTGAAATTTATGATTTCTGTCAATATGTCACAGTTATACACTTTAACGTAAATTACCATTACGGTTGACTTATCCATTGTAGCGCATATAATAGCTTTACCCGGTACTGTCCAGCCGAATAAGTTACAGTGGCTCTACACCACTTTTTTAGTTTTAAGATAGCACCTGTCACTTGAGCACACTGTCACTTGAGAACACCTGTCACTTGAACTTGAGAACACTAGTCTGATCCAATAAGTGTACAGATTTCCACGTAGGCTGTACTTCTACATAAGTCGTAAGCCATCTTGAATGCGTCTTCATACTTATTTTGCAGTGAGATAGACAGAAAGGCATTTTTTTCTTTAGAAACCACCTTTACCCTCAGTGCAGGGGCGTAGCCAGGGGTGGGGGGCTTATGGGGCGTCAGCCCCCCCCCCCCCCTCCCTGAAATTTTTGCGTGCTGTCACGCACGGCCGAACAACACCCCCCCCCCCCCCGCCGTAAATCATTCTGAATTGTCTAGAATGTCCTTCTCGCGCTGGAAAAGGCATTTCAGCGCGAACATTGCAAACTCGGGCTGGATTTCACGGCAACGTCTATGCACCAGCAGTCAAGTAACGCAAGGAGCCCCATCCGAGCACAAAAATTCAAGGGCGTTTTGATGGCAAATGGGCTCGTCGCGGCATCTCTTAGGAGGCTGTGGAATCTACGGTGCGCATGGATTTCAATTTCGAAACTTTATGGGTGCAATGTTCTCCTACACTTTTAATGCGAAATGTGCCTTGACATTTCCAAAGTCGTGCTTTAGATTTTCAATTCCGCAACTTTGTGGGTTGAATGTGCTCGTAGACATTTGACAACAAAGGTGCATGAACTTTTCTAAAGTCGTACATCGGGCCATACAACAAGACAAGCCAAATCAACACACTATCAGACAAGTTGACAAAGCATGTAGCGAGGTCCGAAGAGAGGAAGCGTTGTGGTGGTTCATTTGTGCCGTCATGTCACCGAAAAGAATATCAACTTTTCACCTGCGCCAAAGCATCCATTTCAAGACACTGAAGCCTGCGAAAGTAACTACGTTCTTGCTTATTTTCCTACTCTGACTTTTATTCGCGAGGACGCATTGAGCTTCTTCCGTTATCTTGTTCTCACTATCCGCGGGCAGCCAGAGCCAGCCAGAGCGCATGCGTTTTTATCGTGTTGCCCCGACCACCGCGCGTCGCCTTCGGTGTGCGTTCGATTTTGTCTGGCCGAGCCGATTTTAACCTGGCAGAATTTTGGACGCTTTCTGTATAGCAGATGAGCGAACGAAAGAGTGGTCGCTCGCCGCAATCACTGTTGGGACTCGACGGATTGCAATGCGTTCGCTTGAGTGCAACCTCTCCGGAAAGTCTTGTCTCACCGGTGTAGGATACCTAGCAGTATGCGTATGGTTCTGTGTGGACCAAGCGTTTCGCATTTTATTCGATATTCCTTCGGTAGCCACATTAGGTGCCCAAAGTAGGCATTCAATTGTGGTCAACATGCTTTCCTTTGCGTTTTTTTTTATTTATGAGTGCTCCGGCCCCACAAAAGAAAAAGAAAGACATTGTTGAGGCGCTGCGAATTTCTGCGTGGTAAAAGTTCGATTTCGTTACTTCTGTTGCAGAAAGTAATGGGCCACGGGACGTTTCAGTTTCCGGATACTCTTGTTATATTATTGCGATAGCAATTACATCGATACTCAAGGCGCATTCCTGCCATCGTCCCCATGTTCCGTATAAATTCCATCGACGATAACAACGTGACCGCCGCATCGACACATCTATTACACGATAACATCGGCAGCGCGCCGCATGCTGCATCTGCGAGTGAAAACTAGGGGGGGGGGGGGCATGGGTGAGCCGACGATGGTGGCTCATTCTTGATTGCACAAGGGAGAAAAGCGGGGAGGAAGCGCTGCGTTTTCGGTCGTGCGCGATACATCGGGTGGAGTGGAGGGAGGAAGGGGCGTTCCTGAGGATTCTGTGACCTGTGAATCTGTGATTGCCCACCATGTTGATTTGCCTTGTTTGATGCATTACATAGAGGGACTGTTTCTTAGATATGAATATTTATTGGGTATTTATAGTTGTATTTAAATATCTTATTGCGAGGTTTTGTGTATACGTGCATAGAACTTTCTTTCCAGTGGTCAAGCCGCATGTTCGCGCTTGTACATTCCATTGTATCTTCGCATCTTTAATGCACGAGGGCGAGTCAAGCGAAAGTGAGCCAACCCACTCCGCGCAATAATGGTTCGGTTCATTATATACGAGGCATGCGCGTAGCACACAGATATCGCTCATTTACAAAAGTGACATGCAGGTGGGAGGATAAATATTCTTTAATGCTTTCATACGCTGGGCTGAACACGGTTGCGTGACATAATGGAGGCTGCGATGGTTGCACAGCGTGGTGTCGTGAGGTTTGTGATAGCTGAAGGTGTTTCCCCAAAAGAAATTAGTCGGCGTCTGGCTGCCGTGTACGTTGAACATTGCATTTTATTGGCCACTGTGAAGCTGTTGGAGCAAGCGGTTCAAAGAAATACGTGGAAGCTGCAAAGACGGTCCAAGACTGGGCCAAAGCCACCGTGCAATCACCCCCAACACAATAGCAAAGGTTGATGATGATTAGACAAGAACGGAGGATACGCATCGATGAACTGGCAGAACGTGTGAACATCAGTCACGGTTTGGTTCACGCCATAATTCATGAACATCTCGGTTATCGGCTCCTATGTACGCAATGGATGCCAAAGATTTTGGACCACCGCCAGAAGATGAAGAGGTTCGGCGCTGCCTTGACTCATCTGATCCGGTATCACAATGAGGATGACGACTTCTTGTCTGCAGCTGATCATGGGGCCACTATTACGAGCCTGAAACACGACGGCAATCGTTACCGTGGAAACATTCGAATTCACTACCCCCAAAGAAAGCTAAACAGTTATTTCCACCGGAAAGGTCCTGCTGACTACCTTTCGATCGTCAGGGGCCATTACTGATCAAATGTGCTAAACCTAGAGATACTATCAATCGCTTCCGATATTGTAAAAAGCCGAATCGGCTGCGTGCGGCAATCAAGAACAAACGACGTGGAAAATTGACGAATGGGGCCATCGTGCTCAACGACGATGCCCGTCCCCAGGTCGTTGATGTGGTTAACATAAAAGTGGCAAAATTCAAGTGGGAAATGCTGCAACATCCGCCATACAGCCCAGACCTGTCACTTTGCGACTTCCACATATTGGGCCGATTCAAGAAACAGCTCAAGGGAACCAGACTTGTGTCGGATGAATACGTGAAAGAGTCCGTTACAGACTTTTTGAAGCAGCAACCGAATGGTCTTTATGAGACGGGAACCCCGCGACTCGTTAGTCAGCGGGACAAATGTCTAGATGCTCATGGAGACTACTCTTAAATAAAGTACCCCGTTTGACATATTGGCTCACTTTCATTTAGGTCGCCCTCGTATATTTTGAAGAACTCGTGCTTTTTATATGTGCTCTCTGTTGCGACTATAATTTTGGTGGAATTACTCACAATACATGACCGGTGATAGCTCCTCCTGCGCAGTACACTATAACAAAGAACAGAGGCATTGAGATTCTTTCCTGGCCGTTGCATATGTGCCAAAATATAAACAAGGTTCCTGAATGACAAAGTTTCATTAAAATATTTGTCCTGAACTTGTTCATTTCACAGCCTTTACATTTTTCATATCAGTGGTACTCATTGATTTGCTGGTATTGATATACAAGCATTGATATCGGTTATTTTGAGCATAATTTTTGGGAATACGAGTGTATTCTTTTATTGAAAGATACATATTTTACTTGTCTTGACAGTGCATAGCATTCAAAAATTCGTTTGCAGCATCTTTAGCAACGGCAATGCAGTTATTAATGTATTTGATCCCTGGAGAAATACTGTGAGGAGGAGAACGAGCTGCAAGGTGAGCCCCTCGCCCCTGAACGAAATTTATGGCTACGCCACTGCCTCAATGCTAATAACTCTTTTCTACTGCAAGCACTTTTCAGTTTAACTTCAACCGAATTCACGACTTTCATTTGGACTTGCCCCGAACGAGTCTTTGATGTTTTTCTTTTTGTCTAACTCTAAACAAGCTCTTCACAATGTCTAAACAAGCTCTTCACAATAAAAGACCTTTGGCTGCCAGTGTCTAGTAGAAAACGAGAATAACATTATTGCATTTCACCTTCCGCTAATGCTGCTAACAGCAGTGGATAGAAAAACACTCGATGAAACGTTCATAAACTGGTAAGTTCTCTTCCTGATTTTCACTCTCACCAAGAGTAGCTGCTGTAGTCTGTGGTCGCTTCTTTGCTTTGGCGCACAGACGTCGCATGCCATATTTTACGCCTAATGCTTTCTTTGCATATTTTAGCAGTAGGGAATGGCATGGTACACCGAAAACATCTATTTGCTTCTTGGAGCTCAATGTTCTTGTCTTCATAGGGTATCGTTTTCATACAACCATCAGCATAAAATGAACTATGGGGTTTCAGGTACCAAAACAATTATCTGATTATGAGGCACGTCGTAGTGAGGCACTGCGGAAATTTGGATCACCTGGGGCTCTTTAACGTGCACGTAAATCTGAATACACGGGTGTTTTCGCGTTTCGCACCGATCGATATGCTACAGCCATGGCCAGGTTTGGATCACTCGACCTCATGCTACAGCACTCCGACACCGCAGCCACTAAGCAAACACGGGGGCAATTATAGTATAATGTGCGGTATTTTCGCAAAATGTGCAGCACATTGCAGCTGTACTTTTACAATTAAGCGTTCTTCTCTGTTGCATACTCTTTACTCTTTATGAACCTGTTGAAGGCATTCATAAACGAGTCAGTTGTCTTCCATTGTTGGTAGCCAGATTCAAGACCTGTTCAGCCAGACTCCAGACCCGTTCGAAATGAACAGTTATAATGACTGCGCAGGTAATCATCAAAATATATAGGTGTGAGATGTCAGTGACCAACCACAGTCCAACTAAATCTAAGCCAACGACATCAAGCCTCTCGGCGCGTACTTTCATAGTAGCAGCTGCAAAAGGTGTTGCCTTGTATCTTCTGCATGTAGTACATAAAAGTTTCCACTCATGACGCGCTGTCTCGCCTTGTAGATGCGGAATCATGCCCTCAAATCATCTAATACATCTTGCACACCACTGTATAGAAATCTGCGGGGAGCAGCGTCGATGATAAGATAGGCCAAGTGACTTTTGGTGGTGATATGAAGTGAAATTTGGTGCGTTCCGAGGCGAAAAGTGGCAGAAAAGGTCTTCAGGCTTTTAATTGTCCATCACAACCTAGAAATAGTGGAAGCATGGCAATATTTGATTCAGCCGTCCATCTAGCGTGTAGAAGGTCGCTCGGCTGTGAGTGGTAGTTTTTAGTTTGTTCTAGTTTGATGAAAAATTGTTCTGTAGCTTTAATTTCTGCCGTTGACAAGAGACCTTGGGGTATTACGTCACCTTCTTGCAAAAACGTAGTATCCGTGCTTTAATTCTTAGGAGCGTGTTCAGGGTGCTGTATTTATCAGTAGGTATTGAATCTACTTCCGAAAGGTCGTTGTTGTAACATGAACAACTGTTGTTGGTATTAAAGAATCGTGACCTGGCAGAACATTTTAGAGGAAAGCCAATTGGGTCCTTGCCCCGAGCCGGTGATGTTTAGAACCTAGTTAGCTGTACGCTCTACTTTCTCTAGTCAGCAGATCGGTCGCTTTAGTTTCTCCTGGTTAGTATCTCTCCTATTTAGGATGAGGGATTTTTCGGATTTAAGAAACTGCATTCAAAACAAATCTTTCCCTCTTTTTATGTCATCTGATTCATACCAATAATATAAAAGAGTCAGTACAAACTGGGCTGATTTCACAGTCATGGAATAGGCTTTCATCAATATATTTAGTCATCCTGGCTGCAACTAGTGCTCCCGTTAGCACCAGCTTTGATACTGTGAACGTCTTCATATGGGAACAACTCTGGCGATAGAAAGCAAAAAGATTCTGCGAATAGTTCTATCTTCTTTCTTCAAGCGGATGCAGGCCACCCCACCATAGACCTGACGGCTTGCTTTGCAGAAGATGTGCAGTTAAAATTTCCTTGGCTGATCTGCTGGTGACAAAATTAGATTAGGAAAACATTTAACTACCTTATGCTGCTGCAGGTTACAAGTCCAAGCGACCCATTTTCACTCCAAATTCTAATATAATAATATAATATATGGGGTTTTACGTGCCAAAACCACTTTCTGATTATGAGGCACGCCGTAGTGGGGGACTCCGGAAATTTCGACCACCTGGGGTTCTTTAACGTGCACCTAAATCTAAGTACACGGGTGTTTTCGCATTTCGCCCCCATCGAAATGCGGCCGCCGTGGCCGGGATTTGATCCCGCGACCTCGTGCTCAGCAGCCTAACACCATAGCCACTGAGCAACCGCGGCGGGGTACTCCAAATTCTCTGGCATTGGGAAATCCCACCTAACATTGGCGATCTATAGTTGTTCAAAAATTCATTTTCCTGCTACTACCGCACTGAACGAAGGCAAACTTCAAGTGAATTTTAAAAAGTGTGAGTTTGTCAAGACAAAAATTACATTCCTTGGAGGCGTTCTGGACGAATCTACAAAGAGCACAAACGAAGAGTACATGGAACGTGTACGACAAATTAAGAAGCCAGATAATGTACACGCACTCAGAGTTTTCCTAGGGCTCACCAGGCACTATAGAAACTTCATAAAGCGCTTCACAGCACGAGCGAAGCCGGTGAATGATATGCTTCAGAAGAGCACAGATTCTGTTCCGACAGACGAATCTGAAAAGGCGTACAATGATTTAGTATCAGCGTTATCATCAGACCCCATCTTCACAATGCCGGATTTCACTCTTCCCATTTAACTTACGGCAGGTGCTTCTAACTTCGGCGCTGATGCTCTGTCCCAGAGAAAAGCGCAAGTAGCGCAAGCACCCGATGATTTGTCTGACTTTGCTAAGTTCCTGGCCGATAAACCCCCTGGCAGCATCAAGGAAGTCACAAAATCGTTGACGAAAATGACTGCGCAGTTTGTTAAAGCTATGCATGATCTGTCTAGCACGATTAAGAATCAGGATACAACCGTCAATGCTATCAAGGCCGAATTTATCGCTGTCACAGAGTCAAGGGGACAAGTTAATGAGAGTTTGTAATACTTCAGAAGCGAAATTAAGACCTTACGCTCGGAACGTTCTGAAGTAAAGAATTGTAGCCTAGATTGCCGAAAGATAACCTCTAGCTAAGCAAGGAACTGAAAGAAACTAAGAAGCAGTTAATTGAGCTGAAACAGTATAGTAGAGAGGAAAATACTGAACCTAAGGGGAATCCCACAGACACCTGATGAAGACCTTGCCCAGACTGTCAACAATATTGCAACGTCGTTCAGCATAAACCTCAGCAAGAACACAGTCAATGCTGTTCATCGCGTAGAGCATCGAGGGACTAGACCACCGAACGTGGTCGTGCAGCTTCTATCTAGGCCAACAGGGGACTGCGTCTTGAAGGCTGCTAAAGAACACAGGCTGAATAGGGGGACCATTGGTTTTGAGGGAAAAGAGTCGGTGTTCGTTAACGAAAAGCTCTGCCCTGAAAACAAGGTGCTACTAGCAAACGCCATACAGACAAAGCGGGAGAAGAAAAACTGCAAAATTGTGTGGGTGGCTGATGGCAAAATTCTAACGGGGGGAAATAAAATTTGTCGTGTGACATGGGAGGACGACCTCGACAACGTGGCATAATTAATTTTCCCGTAGCGCTACATTAATACAAAGTGCTACTAACTGTGTCTCATACTAAATTGCAAGATGACAACATATGTACTCACAGAAGTATGTCGATATTCCACCGAAACATTCGCAGCCTTAGAAAAAATTGGATCTTCGTCTCACGTTGTAACTGAGCAGCAACAACGATTTGACGTCATCGCTGTCGCTGAAACGTGGCTAAAAAGGGCGAAAATATTGTCGATTCTGATTACACGTTATCGCGTGATTCTCTTTTCCGTGCGGGAGGCGTTGCTCTCTTTGTGAAAAATGAGCATTCATTTGCAATCCTTCCATCACTTTCTTGCAGCACGCGTGCCATTGAGTCGTGGAATGCTCTCTTACATTCGGTCTATGACGTAATAGTTTTGCGGAAATCCGCAAGGTGGAGAGAAGTAATCAATAAAGGAAAAATGAGGCATCCCCTCAAAAGCAGCCAAGTGGTACAAAGGAATCCCATACAGGTTCCTCGAAAGAAAAGCTTCGCAGTTGAAGAAAAATTCATCCTGGTCCGGGTATTGAACCCGGGACCACCGCCTTTCGGGGGCAGCCGCTCTACATCTGACATAACTAGACGGCTAGCAGACGGCAGGCGAAGTGGAATTTATGAACAACTCAAAAGCAAAGGCAAGAGTTTGACGTAGTAGTTCTGCGAAAACCTGCAAGGTGGAAATTCGTCCTAAAAAATTTGTCCTGGTTCGACTTTGCCTGCCATCTGCTAGCCACCTGGTTAGCTCAGATGGTAGAGCGGCTGCCCCGGATAGGTGGTGGTCCGGCGTTCGAGTCCCGGAAGCTTTACTTTCGTGGAACCCGTATGGGTTCCTTTTGCAGCACTTAGCGACGTTTGGGTGCCTGTCTCATATTCCATTTAAGAATTACTTATCTCCACCTTGCGAGTTTCCGCAGAACTATCACGTCAAACTCTTGCCTTTGCTTCTGAGTTGATAAATTTGACTTCACCTGCTAGCCGCCTAGTTAGCTCAGATGGTAGAGCGGCTACCCCGGAAAGAGGGTGGTTCCGGGTTGGAGTCCCAGACCAGGGTGAATTTTCCTTCAACTGCGAAGCTTTGCTTTCGAGGAACCCGCGTGGATTTCCTTTGTAGCACTTGGCTACGTTTGGGTGGAAGTGTCATTTTCCCACTATTAATTACAGTCGGTGTAGTCAATTGTCCCAAGAATGCTTGCTTTGTCTCCTTTTTTGATAAACTTGAAACGATATTTAACGTAGTACGAAAAAATATGAAACAAGTGGTTCATTTTATTCGCGATATGAACCTTGATAGCAGTAGTTCGGCCCATGATGACTGTGTGTACATACATAAATCATATCACTTTCGTAATCTCCTCGCAATATCATCACAATACCCAAACGAATAACGACCACCAAGGCTACTTCGATGGATCATGCACTAAAATATTCTGAGGAAAATATTATTGCTAGTATTTAGGATGAACCTATTACAGACATGCTAATGTTTGTCTCTGTCAACAATGTACAGAAAACGTGATGAGCTGAGGTTTGTAACGAAAATAGACTACGTGTATTTTAGAAATATTATTCGGAGAGCTAGTTTAGGTTATATATACCAGATCGACATTGATAAAAAATTTTAAAAGTTGATTTCGGCTTTCAAAAAAGCAATTGAAAGAAGCAGTAGAAAAGTGTCGGTCTATTCTCGTGACATGCCACTGGTGTACATCAGGTGTACACGTCCCTGGATTAATAAAGAAGTTCTGAAAGTCAAAAAGCAAGGATTACTGGTATGGCAAATGGAAACATCATAAAGATAATGAGTTTTATTTGAGTCAGTTCAAATCTGTGCATACAAAATCAGTTGTAATAATAAGAGCGAGTAAAGATGATTGTTATGCACGTCAAACCGAAGATGTGAAAATAATGAAAAAAATTACCGACGATTACGTTACTTCCTAATGCGAAATTTGAGCGCAGCAAATAAGCTGTTTCACCTTTTCGATAGATTGAGGCAAAGAAATCGAGCAGCACATGTATGCGCTATCACAGAATTTTTTTTTATTTTTCACACGTATTCCTTTAACAAAGACTCCACTAACAGTTCTTGACAGTCATGAAGGAAGCTTTGTGGTCGGAGAAATAGACTGATATATGTTCGACTTGGTACACCAATGCTTGATTCTCAAAGACGAGATCTATACAAGTGCCTCGCGAGGTTGTCACAGCCGTGGGACGCGTTACGAGCGAGAGGAACGGGATGTTCTCCCGCATAAGTGTTAGGAAATTGCTGTTTGTCTTTATGTCAACATTAAAGTCCCCCACTACTAACATCGGTGTGGATCGATGGACGGTTAATGCGAGTTGCAGGAAGTGCACGACGTCTGTCGTGAGTGCGGTAGCGGACTCACGAAAGCGGTATCAGTCAGTCGCTGCTAGCGCTGGGGGGATGAAAGGGGGGCGGAGCTGGTTACGAGGCCGACGATAACGCCGACGACGATGCGAAACCCAGGAACGGACGCCAAAGAGCCATTTGTGCAGCCAGCCCTCCTCCACAGTCTCTCCTCCTCCCTTCCATCATCCTCCCTCGCCCGGAGAGCCGACAGCGCGCATGCGCGGCGGCGGAGCAGCAGATTCGTCGGCGAGCTGGTTACGAGGCCGACGACAACGCCGACGACGACGACGCCGCCGACGACGACGACGCGAAACCCAGGAACGGACGCCAAAGAGCTGCGCTCTAAAAAGTTTAGAAAATTGTGAATAGAGCCGTTGGCAATTTTACTCGCCAAGCGCAGCTCTGGTGTCCTTGATATGAACACGATTGAAATTTTAACGCACATTTTTCTGGAATTGGCAGCAGCGGCAGCAACCAGCGCGCACGGCTCCTGAACCTCCGTGTATTTGCAGCCTAGCACGGCGGCCCACCTGTTGTACGCCGAACGGGGTGCCGAACCAGTGACGCCCGAGGAACACCTTGGACAATTTCAATATGTCCCGCCTGGTTCCCGGCCTCACGGAAAAACAATCGTCTGCGACATCACAGACGCCGATGACACAGACCGATGAGGGGCGGCTCCTTGGCAACAGCGGCAGCAACCAAAGCGCCCGTCTGCGGAATCTGTGCTCGCTTTGTTTCCAGACTGACTGGTTATTTATTTTTCCATAGCTCTTTGTTGTGTTACGTTTCGCCTACGACGCGCGGTATAGCCGGCGCGGATGCAACGGACGCCGGGGCTTCGTTCAAAGCGGCGGACATTTTGGCCCGTTCGGAGCGGCCGCAACGCATCCCCGCCAAGCGCGTTCCGGCATGTTTCAGTGCCACGTGTCTTCGTGTGTGCGTGTGTGTGTGTGTGTGCCCACGCTTGTCAAAGCGCGGCAGCCGGGGAGAGGAGCTCCCCCAGTGTGAAGCGAGGAGGTCTGACCGGTGCCGGCCCGGCTGATGCGTCACCTCCTTGTGCCAACATGTCTCTCAGCGTGTCTGTGCCCCACCGTCACGTGACCTAGTCCCGTGACCTTCCCTCTTGCCCTCAACTCCGAGAGTATAAGAGCAGCTGCCCCCGGACGCCAGGAGAGAGGCTCCGAATTCTTCCGTCGAGAAGCGTGCTCTCCCGTCTCTCCACTTCGGTCGACCTGACCGGCCGCTCTTTTGCGATGCTAGAATAAACAAGTTCTGTTGGCAGTCGACTCATGCTTTGCCAGGACCTTCGGATGCTTCCAGTTGTGCCCCAGGCCGCCAGGCCAACGCTACCCTTGGGGCTTGCGACCCATTTGCAACAACTCGTGCCAGCGGTGCGACTGCAATAACGGGTGTCAGCACTGAGGTTCCAACAGCTGGTTGCCAGCGGTGAGATCGCGACAACGGAGGCCAGCAGCGAAGATATGCGGTTGGCTCTATGCTTATGCTGAGCAGCACAACGACCATCCGGGAGCACTGCAACGAGCCCTGTGTGATGACTGGTTGCCTGCGGTGGAACGACTGCGCTGAAATCTTGGCTGCGAGGTTTGGTGAGTGCGGGACTTTCTTCTTCTGAGTTTTGCCAGGCTTTTGTTAGTGTCAGAAACAGAGCTGGCAATTGTGGTTGTCGTTGCTGCCGGGTTTGCGGCAAGACAATAGTAGGCAGTAGAGAAAGCAGCATTCAGAGCAGCCATGGATTTGAACTCGTTGCGCAAACCGAAATTGCTGGAGCTTGCAAGAGAGTTGGGTCTGGATGTCTCAGACAAACTCAGAAAACCAGAACTGCTAAGGGCTATTCTTGAGTTAGAAGCTGAGGACGACGAGCTGTCGGAATGCCTTGAGACCATTGAGGAGAGGGAGACGACAAAACGACAGGAGCGCGAACTCAAGGAGCAAAAAGAGAAAGATGAGCGTGAACGTAAAGAACAGAGAGAGAAAGATGAGCGTGAACGTAAAGAACAGATAGAACGAGAGCAACAAGAGAAAGATGAGCGTGAACGAAAAGAACAAAAAGAAAAAGAAGAGCGCGACCGTCAACACGCTTTGGAAATGAAGCGTCTCGAGGTAGAGATGGAACGCTCTCGTAATGGAAGTCAGGCACACAGTGCAGGAGAACGAGTATTGTTCAAAATGACTGACCTAATGCGGCCGTTTAAGCTTGGAGAGGACATTGGTTTGTTCCTGGTTAACTTTGAGCGAACGTGCGAGAAGCAGGGGTTCTCTCGGGGAACGTGGCCACAGCACTTGCTCACTTTGTTACCCGGCGAGGCAGCCGACGTAGTCGCTCGCTTGAATAGAGAGGAGGCAGAGGATTTCGACCAAGTGAAATCGAGTCTGCTAAAAAAGTACAGGCTGTCAGCGGAGGCGTTCCGTCGGAAGTTTCGAGAAAATGAGAAAGGCAAGTGAGTCATATACAGAGTTTGCCTACAGGCTTATGTCAAACATGCAGGAGTGGCTCAAAGAAGAGAAAGCGTTTGGTGACGACGAGAAAGTTCTGCAGTGTTTCGGGTTGGAACAGTTTTATAGTCGGTTACCTGAGAACGTGCGGTACTGGGTCTTGGATAGGCCAGACGTTAGTACGGTGGCTAGAGCCGCTGAGCTAGCCGAAGAGTTTGTGACGCGTCGGGCGCGTGGAGCTAAGGACGGTCAAAAGGGTGAATTTGGCTCCAAGTTTGAGAGGGCGAAGTTCACGCCCATGAGAGCAAAGGGGGACACACGTAGTGCGGATGCGAGTGAAAGCAGTCCGACCGAACGCAAGGAGACGGCGGCAGCCGAAGCCGAACGCAGAAAGCGGTTCGAGACGAGGCAAGTGCGCGTGTGTTGTACGTGTCAGAAGCCGGGCCACTTTTCGGCGCAGTGTCCAGAAACAAAAACAAAAGTCGTGTTTTTGTCATTATGCAGCACTGACGAGAACATGAAGCTTCTCGAGCCTTACATGCGAGACCTCCTCGTGAACGGGAAAGAGTGCCGAGTGCTTCATGATTCCGCAGCTACGATGGATGTAGTTCACCCCTCTTACGTAGAACCCAATATGCTCACGGGCGAGTGCGCATGGATCAAGCAAGCCGTGGAAGCTCATAGCGTGTGTCTGCCCGTAGCAAAAGTGCTTATTGAAGGACCTTTCGGAACACTTGAGACGGAGGCGGCAGTGTCATCTATGCTGCCCCCCCAGTACCCGTACCTATTTTCGAACAGGTCCGATCACCTCCTGCGCGAGAAGGGGCTTTTGTTTGGTGAGGCTAGCGTTCAGGCCTTAACCAGATCGAAGGTTCGGGAGCTCGCTGCAAAGGCGGTAGTTGCGGGGCCGACGTTGTCGAACGATGAGAAAGGGTCAGAGGCGCAGCAAGCTGATATTCAGAGCACGCCCGAACTGAGTAAAATTGAGCCTGTAGCGTTAAAGGCACCAGATACTGGAGAGGAAATTCCTGATGCGAGAAAGTTAGAAGAGCTATCTGCAGATTTGCTCATCGCGCCTACGTCAGACGGACTTAATAGGTTGCTAAAAGTCAGCCGGTCGGCTTTGATAGCCGAGCAAAAGAAGAATGGCAGCCTAGCAAACATACGCTGCATTGTCAAGGAAGGTATCGCGAAGAAAAATGCTCGCTTTGTGGAAAGAGGTGGGGAACTGTACCGGAAGTATATAGACCGCAGGGGAGTGGAGTTCGATCAGCTGATCGTGCCTCAGTGCTACCATCAGGATCAGTTGCTCTTGTCGCATGGGGGTTCGTGGTCCGGACACTTAGGAGTTAAGAAAACTAAGGACCGTCTCTTGCAAGAGTACTATTTGGCCAGGGTGTTTTCGGGACGCAGACCACTTTGTGAAGACATGTGACACCTGTCAGCGGGTGGGCAAACCAGGGGACAAATCGAGGGCGCCGTTGAAGTTGGTACCTATCATTACGGAGCCTTTTAGACGGCTCGCTATTGATACAGTGGGACCTCTGCCGGTAACAGCCACGGGGTACAGACACATTTTGACTGTGATCTGCCCAGCGACAAAGTTCCCTGAAGCAGTGCCGCTTAAAGAACTCAGCTCAGTGGAGATAGTCAATGCGCTACTGTCCATATTTGCGGGAGTTGCTTTTCCTGCGGAAATCCAATCAGATCAGGGCACAGTGTTTACTAGCGCTTTGACGACAGCCTTTCTCGAAAAGTGCGGGGTAAAGCTGTTACACAGCTCAGTGTACCACCCACAGTCGAATTCCCTTGAGAAGCTCCTCTCCGTCATGAAGCGCGTGTTGAGAGCATTGTGGTTTGAACTACAAACTGACTGGGAGCTGTTTCTGCTTGGGGTGATGTTTGCATTGAGGACCGCGCTGCATGTGGCAACAGGGTTTTCGCCAGCTGAGCTAGTGTACGGTCGCTCGCTGCGATCTCCGCATCGCATGTTTCGAGACGGATCACTGCCCTCTCCAATGGCTGCAGACCATCTCTTTCACAAATGGCCGCCTCCTGCGCTGGAGCCTCGCTTTGCAACAATATTCCTTTGAGGTGCGTTACAAAAAGGGGAGTCTCAACGGTAACGCCGATGGCTTAACTCGAATCCCCTAACGTGGGAATCAGCCTCAAAATTGTTTGTTATTGATGTTTTTCTTCCTGAGGCAGGATTTTTAACATATTGCTTTTGTGTAGTGTTTCAAAGTGATCATGTGCTTTCTAGTGCAATTTTCCGATTTGTGGATGCGTTCTGAGTGCTGCTATAGACTACTGTAAGGAACTAGGCAGTAGTATAAAACGGGAAAGAGCCTGGCATGGCTTAGTGAGGGTTGTGCCGTGCTTGCTGACTGAGCGGCTGAGTTTCGGCGTAGTTCTAACGCTTGCTGGGAACGAGAGAAAAATGACAACTCTCCCGAAGTCACTTTGCAGTGTCCTTTGTGAACCTGAACGTGAGAACGAGGCCTTCTCGGTGCGCTGCGCTCAAGAAACGCCGAGGGAAGACCGACTTCGGTTACGAGCATCATCGATCGACATCCCTCCGGACAGCGGATGCAGTCCCCTGACCATCGGGATCTCCTTCCCCCGGCGGGGCGGTCTGTTACGTTTCGCCTACGACGCGCGGTATAGCCGGCGCGGATGCAACGGACGCCGGGGCTTCGTTCAAAGCGGCGGACATTTTGGCCCGTTCAGAGCGGCCGCAACGCATCCCCGCCAAGCGCGTCACGGCATGTTTCAGTGCCACGTGTCTTCGTGTGTGCGTGTGTGTGTGTGTGCCCACGCTTGTCAAAGCGCGGCAGCCGGGGAGAGGAGCTCCCCCAGTGTGAAGCGAGGAGGTCTGACCGGCGCCGGCCCGGCTGATGCGTCACCTCCTTGTCCCAACGTGTCTCTCAGCGTGTCTGTGCCCCACCGTCACGTGACCTGGTCCCGTGACCTTCCCTCTTGCCCTCAACTCCGAGAGTATAAGAGCAGCTGCCCCCGGACGCCAGGAGAGAGGCTCCGAATTCTTCCGTCGATAAGCGTGCTCTCCCGTCTCTCCACTTCGGTCGACTTGACCGGCCGCTCTTTTGCGATGCTAGCATAAACAAGTTGTTCTGTTGGCAGTCAACTCATGCTTTGCCAGGACCTTCGGATGCTTCCAGTTGTGCCCCAGGCCGCCAGGCCAACGCTGCCCTTGGGGCTTGCGACCCATTTGCAACAACTCGTGCCAGCGGTGCGACTGCAATAACGGGTGTCAGCACTGAGGTTCCAACAGTTGCTACCGATGCTGCCAACTGTTGCAGACTATGCAGTCATATATGTTACGCTGCTGCGCGTGCCGACAGTTCATTGCTGACCACTGTCCGTCGGTACGCTGTTCTGAGTGTGACGTTACGTTTCATCTTGAGACCCTGTTCTGACGTTTCGGAGGACGCGCACAATTATGAACGAGGAAGCGCATATGAATCCTGGAAGTATTTGTCATGCACGGGTGGCAGTATATACCATTTTGCACGCGAAGAACAGCAGTCTGACCGAGAGCTGATCACTCGGCATCTTGCAATGGAAAGTAAGATGGACTCCCTCCTGGCCTTGTCTGGCAAGCTTGAGCCACTTAAATCGTCCGTCCAACTACTCTGTGATAAACTCGACGAGTTTCAAACACGTCTTTTTGCCAAACAAAAGTTAACCATGGAGGTTGCGAAACGAGTCAAACAGATCGAGAATGGGGCCAGTACACAGCTCGATCTGAATGACATACAGTGGTGCAGCCATCGTCTGAACATTGAAACTCACGGAGACTGATGACGAAGATTAGACGAAGCTTAATGACGTAGGTACGAAAGTGGAGCTTAAGCCACTGTGCTCGAACCATATAAGATCCATATAACACAGGCTTCCTGCTAAACTAGGCAAAACATGGGCGTAATTATTCGCTTGGCAAAATCGGAAATTCGCGATGCTTGGATTAAAAAAAGGAAGGCGCTACATGACGATAATGCCGACATGTTTATCTGCGAAAATACGACACGGTTCTCTCGTACTCTTCTGGCAACCGCAAAAACTGCACAAAGGAATCCGGCTGCGTGTTCGCTTGCCACGTTAACAGAAATGTACTTGTAAGAAAAAAGGCCCGCGCACGAGCAGTTGTTGTCCGTGACAAGGATGATCTCGCCAATCTGAAATGATAGCACAGTCCTTTGCTATACAATCAAGAAAGGGCCACTGCGTTCATGTCAAATTTCGCTCATCACAATGTGCAGCTGAGGGATGAGTACTGCCTTTTTTATTTCATTTCAACTGCCAAAGTTTAAATAACACTTTTGATGAGGCTACTTTTTTTATCGGATCTACACCATGAGTTTGACCTTATTTACTTTAGTGAGGTATGGCTCACATCGGGTGGTTGTTTTTTACTTCCGGCATATGAATGTGTGTAAGCCTCTCATCCATTGAAGCGTCCATTGAAACATGCTCTGCATGTTCGTTTAGATGTGCCGTACCAAATTTCACCAAATTATAATATCCTAAAAAGAAATTTTGAGTATGTTATCAATAAGTCTTACAAAAAAATTTTTGTTGTCGTGTACCGACACCCATCTGGGTGCGTAAATCAAATAATCTAGTTTGCAGAAGTTGTATCTCAACATACGATTGAACTCAACCATTAATGTGTTTTTGTCGGTGACTTTATTATACATGCCTTTCAAAATGATACAATCTTCTTGCATTTCAAAGATATTTTCGAATCATATGGCTGTTCAAACGTAATTAATAAGGCTACCCGTATCGCTTCATATACTGAAACTATTATGGACCTTTGTATAGCAAGTTCTTTCTCTGATGCAGTTAAATCAGCTGCAATCACTTGCGATCTTACCGATTCTTTACCACTTTACTGTCTGATACCACAGTGAGAAAAGCGTATACTAGAAAAAACAAACCCTGGTTCGAAACTACTCGGAACAAAAGATGTTAAGGTATAAGGAACTCATTGCACAGCAGAAATTGGACATTGTCGTGAAAGAAGATGATCCTAATGTTCTATACAATGTGTTCCTGAAATATTTTAGTTCTGTCTACAATGGCTCTTTTCTACTCAAGGATCCTAAAAAGCACAAGAAATGAAGAAAACATCGATGTAGTATAAATTATTTGACAGAAGTAAACACTGGCAAAATCTTTTCCAGAAATTCGTTCACGCAAGATGTGAAGGTGATCTTCAAATATTTAAGAAAGTGAGGGGTATATTAGGTGCTGATATTAACAAAAACAAAGTGCGAATTCTACATAAAACTTTCTGAAACTGTGGTAAGTTCTCGTTTTGTGTGGCAAACCGTGCGGAACATTACAGGTAACACAAGTTCACCAGAACGTGTTTTGTATTAACGTGAGTGTGCGAGTGACATGAAGGTCGCAAAATTGTCTAATGTATGCTGAATTGACGTGGGTGCTTCCGCTGATGACAGCGCTAAAATACCTTGCGAACATTTTTCGAAAACGCGTTCTCAGGGTACTATACTTATGTCACACATTGATCAAAATGAGATAACCGACGTCATATTGGGCTCAAGAAACGATTGCGCCACTGGAGCTGACGATGTTAAAGCTAGACCACTGAAAGTGCAAAAATAGTAAGTATCCCCCTATGCATATTCTGCACCACATTCCGATAAGCTCGGTACGTTCCTCTCCAAGACACAATGCAATATAAGAGAGCTCACGACAACTAAGAGTAAAGCATTCGTAACCTGTTGGTACCAAAGTAATTACGAGGTTGAGTTAGAGCATTACATCCCGAATCTAATTTGGAGCAAATAATTTGAATCTGCATTTGCAAGTGTAAGTAGTTTTCTACAATGACTCCAAGGTACTTAAATGAAGACAGTTCGATCTCAGATTGGTTGAATCCTAACGCCATTTCATTGGTGTTTTCAGATTTTCACCTGGAATGAAAGGCGAAAAATTTAGTCTGTTTATGCTAATAGTAAGTGTAATATTTGATAGCCATCGGGAAATATTTCTTAATTCGACGTTGCCTTTCACCTGAAGATCATCTGGATTATTGGCAATAACTATAAGGCACGTATCGTCAGCATACATCAACACGTTAGAAGATTCCGATTTGTGTGGGAAGTCAGGCACATATACAGTAAAAAGCAACGGTCCGAGCACCGACTCGTGAGGAACACCGGTGCGCATGTACCGCATAGAAGACGTGATGGAATTCATTACCGATGCTTGTTAACCATCCTGAAAGTAATTTGAAAGTGGATCAAAATGCACCCCCGCGAAAATGGCTATCAGTCAATCTATTTAGTAGTACACTGTCATCAAAGGTATCGAATGCGTTTTTGAGATCTAAGAAGTTATCGGCTACTAACTTATTGCCTTTCAACGCTGGGTTTATTGCTTGAGTTAGGGCCGTAAAGGCAGTGGGGCTAGAGTAATTTGGTGTGAAACCATGTTGCCGATGAAACAGCACGGTATGCTTAGCAATATATTTATTAAACAGTTCGCATGAAGTTTTCGAAAGAGATTGCTAAATATACGAGTGATTAGACGCAACTCTAATTAGACGAGTGAGCGTGATCGCCAGTTATGTATATCGGCACTAAATTTGGCGCTTGTAAACAGGATTGGTACGTTCCTACTCCTATTGAGTGGTTGAATAGGCGGCATAAAACTCGTCATAGAATATAAATATTCTCTTTAACAGGCCTTAGAGTTATACCATCTAATGCAGGCGACTTATCATTTTCCAGTAGTATAGATCGGATCTCTTCAAAGTCGGTGTCGTACTTTTTTATAAAAAATTGGTATTTGAATATGGAACACAATGTTTAATAGTAGGCTTCATATATTTTTCAGCTAAACTTTCTTCCTTTATTCATTTGTTTAAAACATCCCTTACGGAAATGCCTTGGGGCACGCGACAAAAGACATCCAACGTGCCTGACTATGCCGCGCCATCCTTCGCAGCTGCGGTTTCACAACCACATAATGCAATGGCAAAAATAACATAGAATAGAATGTGGCAATTTGAAACATGGTAAAATTTACACATCAATTAAAAATGTTTCGACATCAACAATATACGAATACAGGTATATACAGGTACATACAGGTACATGATACAATCATAAGCATGTAGAAGCAGCAGTCGTCCGGGTACAGGACAGGTTTCAGTTTTTCAAAATGAAAGCAAAGGCTCGCACAGTAAGCAGAAGCCAACTAAATAAGTCCAGCACTATCTTTAGTTTGTATTTAGAAAAGAGTTCGCTGAGCTTTCTTCTGAGTCGCTGCACCGAGGTAGCTGCAACAAGTGTTTCGAACATTTCCCGATATTCGTTTAGTAGATTTTGTATCATAAAACTTAGTTTTGTCACCATAGGTTGCCTGGGTATTAACTTTTTTCGTAGCTTCTACGGACCAGGTTTCGCCTGATATTTTCTTTGAAGAGCAGTAGTTGTTGCGTGGTGGTGCGAAATTTCTCAGGCCACTTTGTATTTCTGCAATTTGTCATTAAGCAGTATTCTATTATATTTATAAAGGTGTGTAGCGTCTTTCGAAAGCTCTAAATTTTCGATTGCACTCAGCGCTCACTTTTCCAAAAAGGAAAAGACAGTTTAGGTTAGTCGTTGTTGGCGGAACTAAAATCGAGTAACACAAGCGGGAATGAATAAGCGCTCAGTATATCTGCACTTTCACCGGAGACGTGAGCAGCCGTGGTTGCTCAGTGGCTGTGCTGTTCGGCTGCTGAGCACGAGGTCGCGGGATCAAATCCCGGCCACGGCGGCCGCATTTCGATGGGGGCGACCCCATGTACTTAGGTTTAGGTGCACGGTAAAGAACCCCAGGTGGTCGAAATTCCCGGAGTCCTCCATTACGGCATGCCTCATAATTAGGAAGTGCTTTTGGCACGTAAAACCACATAATGTAATTAATTTTTTTAAACTGGAGACCAGATATCTGACTTTATTTAAAATTCCAACAGCTTGCCCGAGCTCACTTCGGAGCATATCAACGTTTGAAACGTTTCCTTGAAATGATAGCCCCAAAACTTTGACTGATAAAGATTGTTCGATGGTAATGTTCTGAAAATTTAAATACAAGCTTACAGTCGGGTAAGTTGTTTGCGACCGAAAGAGTAAGTATTTCGCTTTAACTGATGTTTATTTGCAGTCAATTAGATTGAAGCCACAAATCCAGACCTGTTAGCCATTCGTTAAACCTATGTTATTCGAAATACTTCTCTTACGTCAGCGCCTGAGCAGAATACATTGTATTGTCTGCAGATATGAATAACTTCAAATTTTCATTTATGTTTAAAATATAATTGATGTCTATTAAAAATAATGTCTGTCCAAATATTTATCCTTGTAGTATGCCAAATTTTACAGATCCTGTAACAGAGTTTCCGTGATTTATAAATGTGAATTGAGCTCTAGAAGCAGGTTTTTATCAAAGACCAAACTTTGTTACATATTCCATACCGTGACAATTTCCTTAAAAGCACATCGCGTTGGACACAGCCCAAAGGCTTGCTGAAGTCAAGAAATATTCCCAGTGCAACTATTTCGTTTGAATAATGTCTAGTATGTGCTCTTCTATTTCCAGAAGTGCACTTTTAGATGATTTGCTTTTTCTGAACCCGAATTGTTCGCTTACTATTACATTATTTATCATCAGAAAGCCAGAAAGGCTCTTATGTTTTATATTCTCCACTAACTTCGCGAAGATAGGAAGTAAAGAGATTGTTCTGTAACTGTTGTTGTCTTTAACAGAAACACCTTTATGTATTACGGCCACACAGCCTAGCTTCATTGCATCTGGGAACACAGCGGCTGAAGGAATGTGGTGGAGAATATGCATAGGGGGATACTTACTATTTTTGCACTTTCAGTGGTCTAGCTTTAACATCGTCAGCTCCAGTGGCGCAATCGTTTCTTGAACCCAATATGACATCGGTTATGTCATTTTGATCAATGTGTGACATAAGTATATTACTCTCACTACGCGTTTTCGCAAAATGTTTGGAAGGTATTTTAGCGCTGTCATCAGCGGAAGCACCCACATCAATTCAGCATACATTAGACAATTTTGCGACCTCCATGTCACTCGCACACTCACGTTCATACAAAACACGTTCTGGTGAACTTGTGTTACATATAATGTTCCGGACGGTTTCCCACTCAAAACGAGAACTTACCACAGTTTCAGAAAGTTTTTATGTACAATTCGCTCTTTGTTTTTGTTAATATCAGCACCTAATATACCCCTCACTTTCTTAAATATTTGAAGATCACCTTCACATCTTGTGTGAACGAATTTCTGGAAAAGATTTTGCCAGTGTTTACTTCTGTCGAATATTTTTATACTACATCGACGGTTTTCTTCATTTCTTCTGCTTTTTAGGATCCTTGAATAGAAAAGAGCCATTGTAGACAGAAGTAAAATATTTCAGGAAGACATTGTAAACAACATTAGGATTGTCTTCTTTCATGACAATGTTCCATTTCTGCTGTGCAATGAGTTCCTGATAACTTACCATCTTTTGTTCCGGGTAGTTTCGAACCAGGATTTGTTTTTTTTCTAGTAAACGCTTTTCTTACAGTGGTATCAGACAGTAAAGTGGTACAGAATCGGTAAGATCGCAAGTGATTGCACCTGATTTAACTTCATCAGAGGACGAACTTGCTATACAAAGGTCCAATGTAGTTTCAGTATAAGAAGCGACACGGGTAGCCTGATTAATTACGTTTGAACAGCCATATGATTCGAAAATTTCTTTGAAATCCAAGAAGATTGTATCATTTTGAGAGGCATGTATATTAAAGTCACCGACAAAAACTCATTAATGGTTGAGTTCAATCATATGTTGAGATACAACTTCTGCAAACTGCATTATTTGATTTACGCACCCAGATGGGGGTCGGTACACGACAACAAAAATTTTGTTGTAAGAGTTAATGATAACATACTCAAAATTTCCGTTTAGGATATTATAATTTGGTGGAATTTCGTACGGCACATCCGAACGAACATGCCGAGCATGTTTCAATGGACGCTTCAATGGATGAGAGGCTTACACACATTCATATGGCGGCAGTAAAAAACAACCACCAGATGTGAGCCATGCCTCACTAAAGTAAATAAGGTCAAACTCATGGTGTAGATCTGATAAAAAAAAGTAGCCTCATCAAATGTGTTATCCAAACTTTAGCAGTTGAAATGAAATAAAGAATGCAGTACTCATCCCTCAGCTGCACATTGTGATGAGGGAAATTTGACATGAACGCAGTGGCCCTTTTTTGATAGTATACCAGACGACTGTGCTATCATTTCAGATTTGCGAGATCATCCTTGTCACGGACAACAACTGCTCGTGCGCGGGCCTTTTTTCTTACAAGTATATTTCTGTTAACGTGGCAAGCGAACACGTAGCCAGATTCCTTTGTGAAGTTTTTGCAGTTTCCAGAAGAGTACGAGAGAACTGAGTCGCATTTTCGCAGATAAACATGTCGGTATAATCGTCATGTAGCGTCTTCCTTTTTTTAAGCCAAGGATCGCGAATTTCCGATTTTGCGAAGCGAATAATTACGCCCCATGTTTTGCCTGGCTTAGCAGGAAGCCTGTGTTATATGGCTGTCATATGGTTCGAGCACAGTGGCTTAAGCTCCACTTTCGTTTCTATGTCATCAAGCTTCATCTAATCTTCGTCATCAGTCTCCGTGAGTTTCAATGTTCAGACGACGGCTGCGCCACTCTATGTCATTCAGATCGAGCTGTGCACTGGCCACATTCTCGATCTGTTTGACTCGTTTCGCAACCTCTATGGTTAACTTTTCTTGGGCAAAAAGACGTGTAAGACGTGTGTACTTATGCGTGTACCTAACTGAACAGAATGATGGTAAAATTTGCGACGAAATGTCAGAAGAAAAAATTGTTTAATTCATTAAAGAGATATGGTTACATAAAAACTGCACATTTTAAAAGTAAAAAGGAAGATAAGGAGTAAAACCATATCAATACAAAGCCATGGGAACCGAATAATTGCACAGGCTTGTTCATTTAAGTTTTAAGCAAGGAATGTTTGTTTAATTACCGTCACTACAAACTATCACATGTTTTCATTCGAAAAGCACTGCATATCTCATCATCAAGTACGAAAATAACCTACCTCATAAGAAACAACACGTCTGAGTGTGTCTATGTGGACAAAACATGACTAGTGATAACTAGTGAGCACTGCACAAAAATTGAACATGAAAACTAGTAATAGTGAAGACATATACGTCACTCAGCGGAAGTATCTGCAAGGTATTGCAAATATCACGAAAACAGCCTAAAAACAGGGCAGGACAGAGTAGTGACTGTTAGTTATAGTTGCATAATACGCACTAAATCTAGACATAAAGAGACAAAACTAAACTGCCGGAAACTGTCATGTCTCTGCAAGAGCGACCACTGAGCAACAAAAGATATACCTTTTATCAATCTGTCTCGTAGCTTACTGGGTATAATTAAACGTTAGACACATGACCCCTTGTGTGTCACAAACGCCCTGTTCCCTATACCTATTCATGATAACCATCCTTGGTGAAAGAATGACTTGCACTAATGTTTTGAAGAAACACCGGTAAAAAGGCTGCTTGTTCTCAACTTTCTCTTGTGACAGCACACTTGTGTGCAGTTATGAACACAGTTGTCAATAGGGTTCAAACACCATGTTTTGGCTGCACAGGTACCGCCTACCATACACCTGGTTCAAGATAGCTTGCATCTCAGACTGTGCGGCCACACTGATTGCACAGCATTTTTTTTACCTTGCCAGTTGACAAAGCTTCAGCAGCTGATATCCCCTGCGACTGCTTGTAACAGTACCATAAGGTCAGGTAGCAAACACAGATACCACATAGCAAAATTTTCAGAGTGCAATGTGTGAGTCGAGTTGTGTAATTTGTGCTTTAGTTAGGCAGCACTGCCACAGTCACAACTGTTCACTGCAGCTCCTAAAGCTTCAAACATATCCATAAATTAAATTAGGACAGTTCCTTCAGTGCGCTGGCATTACCATGCATTATCAGCAGGTAGTGCCAATACAGCCCGTACCACATTTTTCAAGCACTCCAGACAAGTACACCGATTACATTGTACACAGAGTATCTGGTGTCCATTTAGCTATAAAGGCAAGGTAGCCCCTAGAACACATTTTCTGACAAGCATGCTGGACAATTTGTCCCCTGAAATGCAAGTGCCATTCGTATTCCAATGCTAAATGCTTTCAAGGTCTACATGAATGTTTAATACATGGTAGTAACATCAAGACGACTAAAAAAAGCCATCAGCCATCAACTGTGTGGCAAATCTGGGTGCAAGATATTCTCTTATCAAATATACCTGTAGACATTGCAGCCAATCGGTTCCCAAGATGTATGAGACATTAGTCATTGCAGAGGTGTAAGCTTTCCGCATGATTTCATATGGATCGACTAGTAATGAATGACTGTACTTTTAAGCTCAAGTGAATATGCGCTTATTGTTTACAAAGCTGTTTCTTACTCGGACATGACAATTCTAGGATGATTACGTTCTTGAGGCTTTTCTCCCACTTTGAATCTTTTGAAACGTGTATACTGTAGTAACGAAAACAAAAATGCTACAACTGGCGTGTGATAAGTTTTACGTCTTATTTCCTAGCAGCTCATTGAAACGAGCCACAACGACAAATTGAAATGCTGTTACCTCATCAGACATTCAAGCTTCCTAAATACTAAGATAAACAGATAGGCATCAGAGTTAGCATCACTTAAATACATTAAACGCTTGTGTAAAAGTTATTGCACCACTGCGTGTCAGGTAAAAATGTTAGAAACATTTAATATGCTCAGAATCTATGGCCAACCGTGAAAAGTAAACATGAAAATTGAGCATTCCTAAAGGGGTTCAGAAGCTTTACAACTGGCAGTCTTGGTGACGGACACTATAGATGAGCAGACATTCCACTGAGACGAGAATATTGAGCGCTTCACGTCGAAGTCTTTGCGAGACACTGAAGAGTAGTTCTTGGTCCCCATGAAGGATATTGCTTGCATACACAACGTCTGGGCCACCATACTGAATGCATGGTGTTACCGGGACTTTTTCTCCCTGCATTGTGGTAAAAAAGCATGGTTAAGTTTAGGTGCTATTTAAACATTTCATGAAATTATTTTAATACTAAAAATTTTTGTATTGTGTGTCATTCATTATGAGGATTCATAACCGCAACATATTTCGTATATAAGCGGGTAGAATTATCAGCTTGGTCAGTTTGTACAAGCTTGTTTGAGGCGAGAAATCGAGTTTGACCAAGACAACCTCAATACACTTTATTGAAAAATGAACACTTCAGGTGACATGCAGTCCTGTGAGTGGGAATTGCATGGTTCAAGAAAAACAAATTAAAACTGGCGCACCGATCCTGAAAAAAGAATAAGCACCTGATACTGCAAAAAGATAATTAATTGATAGGTTTTATTAGCAAAAGAACATCTTTGGTCAAAGAGCGCCAAGTCTATACTGCAAAAGATAAACTTAGCGCATCTTTACACAGCAAATATATAAAGATGACTGACGGCTCTCTGCACAACAGTAGCTTTGCTCTAGCATGAAGTCATTTTAATGCATGCACATGTGCGTACACACGCTACACCCATGAGTAACAGCTGCAGAATTAAAATTGGGCAGCAACGAAGCCGCTACCTTTAAAACCTTGATCCCGAGCTGTACTAGTGACTAGAGGTAGTACCAGTATCGCCAATGACGAGTCACACTCGTTCTTCTCGATGTTATGCTGATCTGACTGTCAAAGATGAGTTGCGGTCGGCATTGAGAGAAAGCTGCCCTCAAGAGCAGCTTTAATATTTGAAGCGGTCTGCGCTCGACGCATGAAAGAAGATGAAGGAATGGGCTAGGGGAGAAGTGAGAAGGAAGAAGTAGGAATAAAATGGCGGACGACACCCGTCTCACTTAGATTATGTCATTTCTGTTGCCGTTCTAGTTAGGAACGCTAGATTTTGGCGCAGCCAACAGTTTTCGAAGACCAGCCATGCGGGTGACGTTTTTCGTCGACCAGGCGTCATCGGAGTCTGTTGTGTGCACCCGATACCAAGTGCACGGTGAGCCAGCGACGGACCTTCCTCTTGAAGTTAGTTCTACCGCGCTGATCAACGTGGTGCTGCAACAAGCTGCAATCAGCCGCCAAGCCCTCGTGCAAACAGGATCGGTGACAGTGAATCTACAACTGCAGACACTGAGCGAACTCGTTCTGGAACCCATACGACGTGGCACCCTCAAAGAGGAAACGCCTGCCGGGAAGGTGAGCCTAGACTTGACTGTTATGGAACTGCAAAGGAACATTATACAACAGATCGAAATAATGCGAACTTTCGTCCAAGCGCTTAGTCGAGGCCAGTCAGCACGAAGCATTGTTGAACCAGATGTTTTTGAAGGAAACTCGCAAAATGCACACTACTGGCTGTGGTTTTTCGAGTACGCCTGTGACAGAAATATGTGACACTCCGACGACACAAAGATTTTGCATATGCGCCGCTATTTGGGCGGTATAGCCAGAAAATGGTATGACGTGCAACTCATGGATCATGGAACAACATGTTGGGAACTGTGGAAAAATAACTTTTTAGGGGCTTTCGAAGGCAACGCAGTAGAAAGATGGGATGCGGCACTACGGTTCAGTTATACAGGTGGCTCTCTGCTTGAGTACTGTCTTGAGAAGCGTCGCCTATTGTTTTCTGCAGAACCGAAGCTGTCGTCTTCTGCTGTTGTAGCTTTGATAACTGAAGGGTTGTGTATCGAGATCCGTAGTCATGTCCAGCTCAAAGGTCCAAGAACGTTTGATGACCTTCTGAACTTTCTACAGACCTCAGTGCCAAGAATTCCATCGAGAAGACAGCCAGATGGTAGAAGAGCGCAACTTGATTCTCGTGAGCTCAGTGAGCATCTAGAGTCGTTGCCGTCAACTGAATGTGAACACAGCTTCATAAACAAATCTCTGGGAAGCGTAAATCTTGACTTTGAGGATGGTGAAGAACCAATTACCGCAGTTCACGGCAACCTACTTCCACATAATTTGTCTACCGTGCATCACAAGCCCCAGACAAAGAGCTTCAGTGAGACAGTGTATTTGGTGTCGTCAAGCTTATTGTATGCCCCCATTAAGGTAGATGGCATTGAAATGAAGGCTCTCGTTGACAGTGGAGCTTCGGTATCTATTATCAACAAGACTCGAGTGGATGCCAGTCGTCTGCACGCTGGTAGAACATTGCGTGTCCAAGCCTACGATGGGTCACTGACCATGCATAGCGAATGGGTAACCCTGGCTATTGAATTTCAAGGAAATGCTATTACCAGTGACGTATTGGCAATTCCCAATGTCACCTACGATTTTCTTTTGTCCCGTCCAGACATGAAAAAACTTAAGATGAACCTCTATTGGGATGACAAGGTAATGGCCGAAGACACTATAAGAACAGAAGATCCTGGTGAAGAACCTAGTGTATCAAGGCTAATTTTTCACCAAGAAGACATCAAGAATAAGTACCCAGAGCTTATATGCATGGGAAGCTACCCTCCAGCCATGAAATGCCATGTCGTTCCTTTCGAGCTCGCATATAAAACAGTGGTTCGTAGAGCCCCCTATAATATGTCCAGAGATAAAAAGGTGTGGCTGAAAAGGGAGTTGCAAGAAATGTTAGACGCAGGTATCATCCGGCCTTCGGTATCGCCATTTGCTTCTCCTATAACTATTGCACCTAAAGAAGACGGGACATTCCGCCTCTGCACAGACTACCGGGCTCTCAAAAGTCAAACTGAATTGATACCTTATCCAATGCCGAGAATCGACGACATCATTGACGAAACCGGTGGTTGCCATTGTTTTTCACGAACAGATCTCTGCAAGGGCTTTTGGCAGATTCCACTAAGTGAAGAAACGAAGAAGTACACCGCGTTCATAACCCCATTTGACTTGTTTGAGTACGACCGCCTACCATTTGGTTGGAAAAACTCCCCTGTGTGGTTTCAGAAGATTATGACGGACATTCTGAAACCTTACCTGGGCATGTTTTGCAATGTGTACATCGACGATATCATCATCTACTCAAAGACAAAGGACGAACACCGTAGTCATCTTTCAAAAGTTCTTCATGCCCTCAGTCTTGCCCAACTCAAAGTCAACTTCAAGAAAAGTGCGTTCTTTTAAGATACCGTAGTATTTCTTGGCAGGGTGTTTGATGGACAGACTAAATGTACCAAGCAGGAATCGGTAGAGAGAATCTCCAGGCTGGTAAAGCCTGGAGATTCATTAGGACTTCGCGGAGCTCAAAAAGAAGGGGGAAGGAGTCAAGCGAACGCAAGCTTTCTTGTTCTCCATAGATGAGTGCACAAGGACGATTGCGGCTAAAGCTGGCAAAGACGCAAACAGCGTAATAGACCTCCTCAAAGCTTAATGCTTTAAACACACAAAGACGCTCGTCTGCGACAACGGGCCGGCTTTCCGGAGTGCCAAGTTATCAGAGTGGGCAAAGGAGCACGGCATAATGATAAAGTATGCTTCTCCATACCACCCGGCAGCAAACGGCCTAGCGGAACGTGCCATACGAGACATCAAACAGTATCTGAAGATGTATCCAGACTTTACCGGTGGCTGGAAGTGCTGTCTCGAGGCCGCTGTGAAACATCACAACAGATCATACACCACGGGTTTAGGCTGCAGCCCTCATTTTGTAACTTCTGGTACAGCGCCCATACTTCCTGCAGATCATGAGCTAGGTCTCCTAGAGAACCTCGAACTTGCGGAAGTAAGGAAAACTGTCAAAGAACAGGTCTACAAGCGCCGCATGAAGCGAAACTTTGATAAAAGGCACAGTAGCGAGATACCGGACATACAGCCTGGAGACTATGTCCTTGTAAGGAAAGGAGCTGTGCCCTCAAATTCAAAATTTTGCGGACCATTTCAAGTTATTAAGACTGCATGCCAGCATGGAATATTGAAGAATGTCTGGTACGCCGGAGCCTCGGGCCAAACGGAGTGCGCCGCTATTGGAAACATATTCAAGTATTACCCCAGGAGGTGTAATTAAAAGAAATCCGGAAGAGTGAAGCGGTCTGCGCTGGACGCATGAAAGAAGACGAAGGAATGGGCTAGGGGAGAAGTGAGAAGGAAGAAGTAGGAATAAAATGGCGGACGACACCCGTCTCACTTAGATTATGTCATTTCTGTTGCCGTTCTAGTTAGGAACGCTACAATATTTGTGTAATTCTAACCAGAGACCAATGAAGAAATGTATTTTTACAATGAGAACACAGAAAAAGTGGATACATAAAAAAATTGAAAATTTGGTACATTCTTCCGGAATTAACTTGGGGGTTAAAGGATAAAGTGGCCATTCAGAAACTAGAACAACTTTTGACATGTTTGCTACCAGTAAATGCTAGAATATATGTTGGCAGCCTGTAGTTTTGTCCAACAATGCAAAAGGGATTCTTACAACTAAAGAAATACGTGGAAAGATACCCTGAAGCATATTTTTTTAATGTAATACAGGCTGACTCAACTTCTGTTACTATATAATCTCCACTCGATTGACCTGCACTTCTGAACTAGTTCAGGAGGTGCTGCATTTCATTACTTGTGCCACCAGTTCAACATGGCAGCAACTGCACGTTGTGATTTGTTTCACTTAGTGCAGGCTGTGTACAGGGCGAGTTCACAGAATTTCCTGCACTTGGCAGGAAGGTAGTGCATGTTTACGCAGCAGGTGTGAGGCCGCTTCTGCACGAGCCAGGTGCAGATATAACCGAAGTGCCTGGCATTTTGTTCTGGAGTAATAAACTAAATTTTGCTGTCCCATAAATCTTACTGGTCATTAATTCTAGGTTTTAGTGCAGTCACTTGTCTAGTAGGAAATTGAGGTATTTCGCATAAACATTTCAAAGTTAAATGTGATGAAAGTTCACTCTGGTAAATTGGTTATGGTCGAGTAGCATAGACTGCTGAAGCAATCTCAGCAATCTCTCGAAGGCTAGTGAAGTAATTTTCTTCTTAGCAGCCTTTAAACAGCATTCCAGCATATGACACATGCACTTCAGATATACAGATAAGATTTCATTGACTCAGCAAGAAGCGATGTTCATGTGGCACGAGACTACTTCAATCGAAGGAGTATTGGTTCTCTCTAAAACAATGCGAATGCCGATGAACCGAATGTTTTTCAGGGGCACCTGTTAAGCCTGAAATCATGTTAAAGTGTTTTTAAACACATGATCAGACCATGTTACATGTGCCTCTTAAAATCCTACTATTTATTGGACTAGTCATATCTCTGCACTCAAAGGCTACTAATGAGGTCCCATGCTATGTCATCATTTTAACAAAAACTTCACTTCCGTTCACTTCATGCACATGCTGTGATAAGATTTCTGTGAGACCACATTGAGATGCTGTACAAGGTAAATTCACTATTTTTAAAATGAAGCTCCTGTTCTTCCAAACGGGAAGAAAGGCAACTGTGGGTCCCAATTTTTCTTAATCACAGGTTGGAAGAAGCGAGAGAAGGCACGTGGAAACTTATTTGTAATTTTCTATCGAAATGCAGAAATGACAAAGGGAAATGAAAATGGTAAAAAAAAACAGCCATGGGTGCTGAACGAACCTACAACCTGGGCATTAGGCATGCGATGCACTAACCACTGTGCTACCAAGGCAGCATTCAATCGTCCACAATGTTCCCTCAGATTGTCGACGCTGCTACGCGGCCATAGTACCACAGTGGTTACTATATCACATGCGTAATGTGAAGGTTATGGGTTCGTTCCCCACCCACAGGTGGATGTCCTTTCATCCACTTTCACATCCCTTGAATTTATCATTTCTATACTTCATATAAAGAAATTTAAAACATGGTCCTGTATGCTTTCCTTGGCCTCATCTGCTGGCTTTTTCCAGTTCTGTTACTTTCAACACATACACATATTCTCACCTGATAAGTAAACAGCGTTTGCATGATGCTGGAATGGAAAATAAAAGATTATTGCAGGGCCGTATTACCTAAAGAGCCTCGCATTGCCCAGGCAAGGCGTATTATTGTCAATCTGAAAAAAAAAGCAATTCCCACTCTCGACAGCACTGCTTTGTGCAACACGGTTTAACGAAAACAACTTGTTCAGAAATAAAGTCATCAAACAACAAGAAATTATGAAAACTATATGAAAATTTGTGCAGATGCATGTTGAAAATTTAGCACAGCAACAGATGGAGACATAATGAAGGAAGTGCGAGGATGGTTTATTTTGAGAACACGAGGCAATATACTGCAAGGACGCATTTGAGCTCACATGTGCAGAAAATTTTTTATGTAGTAGCTAAACTACGAACAGGCCTAGAACACACTGATACAAGGTGTCGAGCATGTAAATCTCATCGTGCCCTTAAGTCAAAGAAACATGGCTTTTTCTCATGATTCGCTACACATGGCTGGCTCACACAACTTAGCCGCTTCTATATATGTCTTGAAAGTGCCAGGTGACCTGTGTGACTTGTGCAAGCTTTAAATATGTACAAGTGCCACGTAGCTGGACAGAACCAAACTAATGTTGTTTGCCATCGTTTTGAACAAGCCAAACTAATTTTTGCATTTCACCTAGTGAGGTAATTAGTTATGAACCATTATTTAACTGCTCAAACATTCTATTGAAAGCAAAAGTGTCAGTGATAAAAATGTAGAGCATCCTGAAAATTTCCCGATCCAGCTTTCTGCTACTCAATAGGTGCAATACAAATGACTTTTTTTTTCAATCTTGAAAGAAGCCCGTGATTACATGCAAGAAGTACCGCGCAACTATCCCCTCGTGCACCTGAACACCATTTGGCTCCTTCTTTCAGACTTGAAAAAAAAACTTTTTAAGACGAATATTTTAGAAATTGAGTACTTATTATTGACTATGTTTTAGGAACGGAGGAAGCCTAAAAGCAGTGAAGAAGAAACTGGGAATAGGCAAGAATCAGATGTATGCGTTAGGAGGCAAAGCAGGCAATATCATTACTGATATGGGTGAAATAGTTAGAGTGGCTGAGGAGTTCTATAGAGATTTATACAGTACCAGGAGCACCCATGACGATAATGTGAGTGAGAATAGTCTAGAGGAATTCGAAATCCCACAAGTAACGTCAGAAGAAGTAAAGAACGCCTTGGGAGCTATGCAAATGAGGAAGGCAGCGGGGAAGGATCAGGTAACAGCAGATTTCTTGAAGGATGATGGGCAGGTTGTTCGAGAAAAACTTGCCACCCTGTCAGTGGCGTAGCTGGGTCGTCTGGCACCCGGGCCCATAGGTCTTTTGTCACACCCCCCCTGATGTAGTCGAGGAAGGCGAGGATATCGACAATTTCCGGGTTTCAGCACCAGTACAGAGGCCTTGAATACCGCGCACGTTCCCCGGGTCACCCTCTCCTTCGCCTTCTTTCCCAGAGATCGCGAATGCAGCAAATATACACGCTGTTTTTCCTGCGCCAAATAACACAGGGTGCTGCACTGATAACGTGTGATAAGCCCATGTGCAAATCTTTTGTCAGACTGTAAGGCTTGGCAGCCAATACAAATGCGGCATCGTGGAAAATATGGCTCAGGTCACAAGTAACAAAATATATCTTTATAATAAAATTTTAATTAACAATTTTTGCGGCAATATTGCATTTGCAAAACTGAAGCCCGACATTCATATCTTGCCCAACAACAACTCCACAAAAATCGTCGTAGGCAGTATGGCACGCAGTATTTTGTCTGTGGGCAGCCCTGAACGAAAACTAAAATTAAATTGTTTGTCACTGACGCTGATCTCCCCACCCTATTAGAAAGCGCTACCTACCTCCCCGCTGCGCGGGCGGTAATGCTACGACCATTACGAGTTCTCTTCATTCTGATCAATAAAGCCTTGTTTTCATTTGCTGCCATACGGACAAACGTGATTATCCGAGCTACGGTACCACCGCCCGAGTGGGAACAGAATAGAGCACGCTTCGCGTCGATTCTTGACGTCACCATAAATAAAGAAAGAAAAGGCCTCGATGAAGCCCGTGCCAGTGAAAGCTTGCACTACTGTCGGTCTGCACTCGCAATGGAGAGGATTAAGGGATCAACGTCACTGGTCCAGTATTTCATATTTCTTTCGCTGCTGCCATATACTGGGCGCCGCCCGCAGTGCCAAAGTACTGTAGGTTGTAGCATCCAAAAACATTTTGTTTAAGAAGTTTTTGTTGAGGTAATAATATGACTTTGAGTCCTCGATTCTCGAATTGAAGTGATTCCTCTATAAGTACTAATTACGGGATTATTAAGCATATGGTTAGTACTTATCTGACATATTTTTCGCGCTACCGAGTTCCTAGTAATCACAAAAAGACAACTTCATAGAATTTCGGTCGGGAAATATCCTCACAAAATTCACCTTTTTTTTTTTCTGTGCAGCTGATACAGACACTGTACTTGTGACATGAAGTCACACAACAACAACAGTTTTCTGACACTTTCGAGAGTAAGAAGGAAAGCGTGAAAATAACGGCAGGTTTCACAGCGGCTTCTCGGAGCGAGCGGGAGAGGGGAAGTAAAAGTGAGCCGGACATCGCGGCGGGCCCGCGACTATACAGCCTGTCGAGTCATACGCCGCCTAACTCTTCGGCCGAACCGAGTCTGAAGACGATCCAGAGAATCGCATTCGCGACTTTTGACGGCCCCACTTATGCAACGTCGCTTTCAACGAACGCTTCGCCGTAAACGCGAGCGCCGGGCGCGCTGGTTGAACGCCCTCTTGCTGCTGTCTTTGTTCGTCTTCGCTGCGCGTTCTGAACGGAAGTGGGACCCAAGAGCCCCAACGCCTTACAACGCCTCACTGTATCTTTAGCGACTCCTGCTCCCAGCATGAAAGCACATCACGAGCGCACCCTACATGAAACGTTCAGCTAAGGCGAGTAGTTTAGCGACCATTTCGCGAAATACATTTTTTTAGCCCGCTCATTCGTGCAATTATTTCGTGGGGTGTTGATAGAGCTGCAGCCGACAATTCTGCGGCGCAACGCATCGGGTGCATGAGCTCGGGCTGCTGGATACCGGAGCATTCTGTGCAATTTGCACCCAGTCAAGCCGGCGGAAAGAGGGGTGTCTTCAGGCGTAAATGAGAACCCCCCCCCCCCCCTAACTGGTCCCTTGCACCCGGGGCCCACGGCCCCCCGGCCCCCCCTGTTGCTACGCCACTGCACCCTGTATACACAATGTCTCATGACCTCGAGCGTACCGGAATATTGGTAAAACACTAACATAATCCTAATCCATAAGAAAGGGGACGCCAAAGACTTGGAAAAGCATTGACCAATGAGCTTACTGTCCGTTGCCTACAAAGCACTTACTAAGGTAATCGCAAATAGAATCCGGAAGACCTTAGAATTCTGTCAACCAAAGGACCAGGCAGGATTCCGTAAAGGCTACTCAACAACAGACCACATTCAGACTATCAATCAGGTGACAGAGAAATGTGCGGAATATAACCAACACTTATATATAGCTTTCATTGATTGCGAGAAAGCGTTTGATTCGGTTGAAACCTCAGCAGTCGTGGAGGCACTACGGAACCAGTGTGTTGACGAGCCATATGTAAAAATACTGAAAGATATCTATAGCGGCTCCACAGCCAGCGTTGTCCTCTATAAAGAAAGTAACGAAATCCCAATAAAGAAAGGCGTAAGGGAGGGAGATACGATCTCTCTGATGCTATTCACAGCGTGTTTACAGGAGGTATTCAGAGACCTGGGTTGGGAAGAAATGGGGATAAGAGTTAATGGAGAATACCTTAGTAACTTGAGATTCGCTGATGATATTGCCTTGCTTAGTAACTCAGGAGACCAATTGCAATGCACGCCCACTGACCTGGAGAGGCAAAGCAGAAGGGTGGGGCTGAAAATTAATCTGCAAAAAATAATGTTTAACAGTCTTGGAAGAGAACAGCAGTTTACGATAGGTAGCGAGGCACTGGAATTGGTAAGGGAATGCATCTGTTTAGGGAACCGGATCATGAGACTGAAATATTCAGAAGAATAAGAATGGGCTGGGATGCGTTTGGCAGGCATTCTCAAATGATGAACAGCAGGTTGCGACTATCCCTCAAGAGAAAAGTATATAACAGCTGTGTCTTACCAGTACTCACCTACGGGGCAGTAACCTGGAGGCTTACGAAAAGGGTTCTGCTTAAATTGAGGACGACGCAACGAGCTATGGAAAGAAGAATGATGGGTGTAACGTTAAGGGATAATAAAAGAGCAGATTGGGTGAGGGAACAAACATGAGTTAATGTCATCTTAGTTGAAATCAAGAAAAATAAATGGGGATGGGTAGGACATGTAATGAGGAGGGAAGATAGCCGATGGTCATTAAGGGTTACGAACTGGATTCCATGGGAAGGGAAGCGTTGCAGGGGGCGGCAGAAGGTTAGGTGGGCGGATGAGATTAAGAAGTTTGCAGCGACAACATGGCCACAATTATTACATGACCAGGGTATTTGGAGAAGTATGGGAGAGGCCTTTGCCCTGGAGTGGGCGTAACCAGGCTGATGATGATGTTGTAGGCAAAATGCATGAAATAGTGACTGTCACCTCCATTTTCGGCGACATGAATTGGCTGCATTTTCATGCACAAATCCTGCTGTACATGATGCGCATTTTAAGTTGCTTGTTCAACTTACGGTGGTTTTGACTCATTTAAGCTTCGCCCCCTAATAATGGAGTCGACATCCTAAAAATAAATTGGTACATAAACGGTCGCTGTCAGTACTCCATACTCATTAATGTAGTGCAAGGTGTTTGTGAGCCTAGTTGGTAGTTCTGAGCAATATTTCTCATCCTGACCTGGTGCTATAGCCCAGTTACTATGGTGCGATGCTGCTCACTCATGGTGGTCACAGCTTCAATGTAGGGCATGGCAGCTGCCCTCAAACGGTGGTAAAATGCAATAACCCTTATGCACTTAGATTTAGGTGCACATTAAAGAAAGCCAGGTAGTCAGAACTTCAGGTTGTTACTTTGGCATGTAAAACCCCAGAATTTAATTTTGAAGTCTAAAGCTACGTTATTGCGAGCAGGGCATCGTCTTTAGCTTTTACTGCACTGCCATGACACCAAGAAGCTCTGAGTAAACAAAAACAATTTCTTAGACAACGTCCATATCTTGCAAACATTTACAAACACTTCGCTGCATGCACCTCTGCTGCTATTATATTTAGTTGCGTTGTCAAGGCAGGCTAGGATGCTAGATCATCTTTCAAACCAGTTTTTTTTTTGTTTTTTTTTATTGCTTAAAATTTTTGTTTATTATGTATCTCTATGTATGCGTGCATCAATTTCTGCAGAAAGTGCACTCCTCTTTATTTATTTGTACATGCAAGAAGGGTTCAGAAGGACTGCTTTCTGAAGATCTGTATAACAAGCAAAAAAATAATTCTGTGTAAGCTGCACAAAGAGAACGCATTGTTTTTGTAAATATGTTATTTAGTTATTAAAAAAAAGGCAGCAGTCAGTATTCTGTTCCATAGTGAAAATTGCCCGTACCTGCTGGGCTTCATTTTCTGATGTTGATTCGGGGGCACCCAACTGAGAGGCTGCACTTATGGCCCTGTCGGGTGTATTGTCATGAGGCCCAAGGTCGATCGACATCCTCACCAAAAGTCGAGTCCAAACTCTATAAAAGAAACCTCTAATCATTTTGCTATCAGTTTTGTCATCGAGGCTGCACTTATGGCCCTGTCGGGTGTATTGTCATGAGGCCCAAGGTCGATCGACATCCTCACCAAAAGCCGAGTCCAAACTCTATAAAAGAAACCTCTAATCATTTTGCTATCAGTTTTGTCATCGAGGCTGCACTTATGGCCCTGTCGGGTGTATTGTCATGAGGCCCAAGGTCGATCGACATCCTCACCAAAAGTCGAGTCCAAACTCTATAAAAGAAACCTCTAATCATTTTGCTATCAGTTTTGTCATCTTGTGTGTTTCACGCACGGCCGTCAGTGAAATAACCCGTCACTGGGATACTGCCAAACATTTTTGCATTTTCTGGCAGCCAAGCTGATTACACAATAAAGGGAGAAGATTAAAGAGCAAATACAGTCATCACATTAGACTGATCAAGTACGGCAGAAAGCGAAATGAATCAGTGATACTGTGTGCGTTGGCTTTGAGTGCAAGAAACGTAAAAACCCTAACTTGCAGCCACGGTACCTTGAATTTCTCGCGTTTTCTACACCTCGCAACAAGTTTGGCATCGTCCGGATCTCGGGGATAGTAATCGTTGAAAAATAAGATGAACGATTGTCGGCATAAATTAACAGGATACTTAACCGGGCAATACTTGAGCATAAAACGACTCACGTAGCGAAGCTACTGTCAAATACCCGATGGCGCATCTGCCAGGGGCGGTGCGGTTTGGGCGAACAATTCAAAAAGGAATGCATGGAGGAAGGAAGCTCAGGAGAGGCCCTGACGTCACTCTTTGTGTAGCGAAAGTGAAGCCGGAAGTTGGCGTTGCTCATGGCGTTGCTCCGCCTATCGGGCCAGCTCTCCTCTCTTGTTTACATTTCTCGCGAAACCACGCCGCGCTAAGCGCAACCGTGCTACTCGGACCCGCGCGCTCCGCAGCAATACTAAACAATCGTTAGCACGTTAGCATGATTCCGCCAAAGATGACAAAATTTCCCGCGGATATTCCTTCGTCCGTTGCCGTGGCGCGGTACATTGCGTACAGCGTTGCATGCGCGTTCATTTCATGAACTTTAGTTCCTCCTGTCCTACCTGGCCACAGCAACATCCGGGAGAGCACGGTCCAGATAACGCAGCGCAACAAAACACCGAGACCAACGCAAACGTGCCCGCACGGCGTTTTTGCCACGGTACGAAAGCTACGGAGCAACACGTGTGAGCGCACAGAACCAAAACAAAGCCGCCATTGTGGCCCGAAAGGCGGGGCCGCTACAGCAAAGAAATAAAAAAAACAGCAAAACAAAGGAGAACCTACTACGTCATTTCCTCCACACTTTTCTCCTAGCGCGTGGAGGGGTAGTTCCTCTCCTCAGTTTCCTTCCTCAATGAAGGAATGCGAGTTTCACTTGTCTCACGGCTACTAAACTAAGATAGAATTTGAGTTACCTACTATACTATACCGGATATTAACGCTTCGAATGAAACGGTGGAAATTTTGTTACATCACATTGCATACGTATGAAAGTGAGGAAATTTCTTTTATTGTATTCGGCCCAGGCGGCATGTAGCGGCTACCACTCTCATGCAACAAAAGCCCGAAAGTGGTACTCGCGGCACGGAAAACAAACACATATAGCCCGAACGTTATCCCCCTTGAAGTTGGAAGTAAGCAAAATCAAGCCAGTTACGCGAAACAACTCTCTGCTCTGAAAATGTATTATCGCTTCCATTTACATACCTATGGCTGCCACAAGCATAATTCAATGGGCTAGCTGTCCACAAGCCGCACGTTAGACTGGCAGCAATGTATTGCGGCAATCTAAAACAATTTCCACGCTGCATTAGCAGCCGCAGTGGGCGCGAAGTGCCGCAGTTCTCGTTTGCCGCTCGAAATTCACACCATGATGATGGGCACTGCATCTTTCACATGAAATATTGCAGCTCAATGGGAGGGCGAAACGCATTTGTGCGAACACTCTCCCACAACATATTGCCATAGAGTAACGTATTAAACGTAGAGAGTGGACACTCCCATAGCCGCCTGCGGCCGACTTCGGCTCTCAGCGCACCGAGCGGAATCGGCGAAACACACGAGCCTCCAAGATAGTACCGCACGCTGTCGAATCTCCAATTTCAGTTTCGTTTCTTTTCTTTTTTTTTGTGACCAATACTTTTGCTTAAATCGCGTGATTTCAGGAAGGAGCTTGTGCCGCTCTTTATATGTTGTGTAAACGAAAGCGCAATGGTGTTTCACTCATGTTAGTTTCATTTAAATTCATATTTGCAGTTTCATGATGTAACTTAGCGCAACAATCATGCCAACTGTTGAGGAAGTAGAACTTTATCGCTTATGTTATTGTACGCCTAGTAACTCACGCCAAAAGGTGTATCGTAAATAAGTGTGCTGTGTTCCTTAAATATAAATGAACTTGCTCCACGTCAAGAACACGAAAATAGCAGACAATTTATTCCAGCAAGATTGTAAGAGGCAGATACAAGAAAACGGGAAGAAAAAGCGAGATGCAAGTAATACGGGTGTCACACGGTGCACTTTTCAACGCGATCAAGCACAATCCCATTTGAATTTCTCCGTCACGATTAGTTCTTTTGCGCAAGCTGCGCGATGGCGCCAATATCAGTCGCGAATTTCAATCCGGATCGGACTTGTTCGCGGTCGAAAGTGGTCGTGTGACACCGGTATAATGGAGAATAGTCGGAAATTAATGGCCGTGATGGCAGTAACTTTGCACAAACAAAACGCGTAGAAGACGTGTTGCAACTATCCAGATAATGAAAAAAAAAACTGCAAATACACGACAGCAATTTATTTGCTCAAAATGGGATTGTTTTAGAAAGAAAAACAAATATGACGTATTTTCTTGTACGTCTGGGAAGGAGGGTGAATTAGGGCAGCAAAATTATGTGAATGGTAGCCTGCCGAATAACATGGCTGCAAAAATAATTGAGCACGTACCAACATTTTCATCTCGAATGCGTAAGCCGGTGTGTACATCATTAAACAGCTGCAATTAAGCACGTTGTGTTGGGGGTCTTCACATGCTGTCTTCGAACCCTTGCAATCGTCTTCGGATATTTGAAATTTTGCCCTTGAGTATGCGTGCTGTCCCTTCGCTGTGCAGTGTATTTTGAGGAAATGGTGGAGATTCCTGCAATACGTAGAATGACAGACAGAAGTAAAGCAATTCTGGAGGCTTCAACGCTATTGAATGTAGACGCTACGTTCCTTGGTATCAGCAATATTGGAGCCTGCAAAGCTTTATAAAGGAGATGCTGCGTTCCTTCATGCAATGCGTATTTTTTTTAAAGCAAGCCATGTTATAAAGGCTAAGAAACAAGGAACTTTCTACGGTAGCGACTCTATACACAATTAAAACATGAAAACACGTATTTTCAGCCCAATGCAGAACAGCTAACAACACTCGAGCGCACATAGCCTGCTATAGAGGTTGGGAGAGAGCGCATTGTTGTCATACTGCACGTGTACCGCTTTAGAAATAGCTACATGTCTTTTGCAAAAGTAGAGCACCATACTTTTTCAGCAGTCGCCGCGCGCATCATAAAGCTCTCTGCCCCGAAAGGCATGTGTTCACAGGCCACATTTCTCAACGAACCATTTTATGTTATTATCTAACTTCGTCTTTGTATCGAACGTGCATCGCAGCTCGGACGCTGCCGTATCGCTGTTATCGCTAGCATCACCGCTCTTTGCTGCGCATAAAAAAAGAATACGAAATGAAAGTCAGCGTAGCAAATCGGCAGCAGCTGTTCATGGCTGCAAGGCCGCCGTCACTCGTTCATGCGGCTAACAGTGACATAACGCAATGCGAATAAGTCGTTAACAACGCGCAAAATAACTTGCTGTGACCATACCATGAAACGGCGACGAAGCAGACGCTGGCAGAAGAACCCAACAACGATGCTCAGGTGCATTTTACAGGAAGAGCCTGACGAGGCTTCGCGCATGTTGGGTCGTGCCCACATAGAATAAAGAACAACTTTAGAGAAGGGAAACTGTACCTTTGGCAGTGGTTCGAAAATAAGCAGCGGCAGCGCATGGAACTTACCTAGGTGGACGCCAGATGACGCTGCTAAAACAAGAAACGGAAATGCGCATTTTTTTTTAGAGCATCATCCAATATGGCCGCTTTTCGCCGGTCGTGTACGCTTGTATCCGCTCGTACGCGCCGTATTCGACCCGCCGGCTATGTGGCATGCCTCGATACCCCGGCTGCCGCGCAGCCGGTGCGTTCTAATTGCCAGGAGACCAAAGAGCCTCTACTGACGCCCATACAAACAAGCCACAAGTGAGTGAACAGAACGTGCGACTTTATTGGCAGAAGACAAGCAGTGTACATTCTCGTGCAATGGTGGAAATAAAATGTGTATGTCGAGATACCCTGGAATCTTTGACGCGAGCTCGTAAACGGCTCGCCGTTGTCGTCGCACATGGCGGTCTAGTAAGGAGCGACAACCAGTGGCGCAAGCAGATTGGACAGAGTGCCCCGCATGTTTGCAGCGGCAGTTGTCGTTAAAAATGAGCAACTTGCACTGCGAAGCAATCGGGTGAACCAGGCATCTGCTGCCGCAGCCAACACAGCGACATGGACAACTCGGCATTTTAGCCTTAACTCTTTTCCAACCTGCACGTTACTTTTCTTTCGCGGGCCGCTAATGTGTGGCTCGCACTTGGTGTCCCTCATTGTATCAATATGGACAAGTCGCTTTCGTGGGCATCACCTTCATCAGCCATTTTTGCGGGCCTTTGCACCCAACTTCACACACGTCGGGCCATGTAAGGACGTATGCCGGTCTCCGTTCGTGCTTAATCGCGGCCGAGAAAGGCAACAGGCACAATTTGCCGATGGCTGCAGCAGGAAAGGCTGAACGGGGAGCACGAATCACGGTGTGTAAATTGGGAGTCCATGTCGCTGTGCAGATTGCAGGAGCAAAGGCTTATTTCGAGAGACTGCTTTCCAATGCAACTGACCAGGCAGCCACATCCGATAAGTACAACACGGCGACCGTAACCAAGTGAGATAACAGCAAAAATAAACGGCAATCATTCACCACATAGTGTTCAGACAATACATTATACCCATATGACAACAGTGAGCATTCACATACACGGGTCTCTTAGGATACATTCAGCCGCCTGCTTACAGGCATAATGCTTGCTTTCATCGCATGTGGTGGTCTGGTAACGAGCGACAACCAGCAGCAGAAACAGATTGGACAGTGTGTCCCACCTGTTTGCAGCGACAGTCGCCATTAATGATGAGCAATTTGCATTGCGAAACAATCGGGAGACGCAGGCATCTGCTGCTGCAGCCTGCACAGCGACATGGACTACCCGGCATTTTAGCGTTGACTCCTTTCCAACCTGCACATTTCTTTCCGGGGCCGCTAATGTGTGGCTAACACTTGGTGTCCCACATTGTCTCAATATGGACAAGTCGCTTTCGCGGGCATCACCTTCATACATGTCGGACCATGTAAGCACATGTGCTAGTCTCCGTTCGTGCTTAATCGCAGCCGGGAAAGGCCACAGGCACAATTTGTCCATGGCTGCAGCAGGAAAGGCTGAACAGGGAGCACGAATCATGGTGTGCGTAAATTGGGAGACACTGTCGCTGTGTGGGCTGGAGGAGCCAATGCTTACTTCAAGAGACTGCTTGCCAATGCAACTAACCTGGCTGCCATATTCGCAAAACATAACACGGCGACCGTAACCAAGTAAGATGACAGCGAAATTAAGCAGCAATTTAAAAAACTAAATTATGGGGTTTAACGTGCCGAAACCACTTTCTGATTATGAGGCACGCCGTAGTGGAGGACTACAGAAATTTCGACCACCTGGGGTTCTTTAACGTGCACCTAAATCTAAGTACACGGGTGTTTTCGCATTTCACACCCATCGAAATGCGGCCGCGATTCGATCCCGCGACCTCGTGCTCGGCAGCCCAACACGATAGCCACTGAGCAACCACGGCGGGTGAAGCAGCAATCAGTCAATGCATGAGGTTCAGAGAATACATTATACATTGGCTACGAACCATATGGCAACAATGAGCATTCATATACACTGGTCTCTTAGGATACATTCAGCCGCCTACTTACAGGCATAATGCTTGCCTTCGTCACATGTGGTGGTCTGGTACAACCAGCAGTGCAAACAGATTGGACAGAGCATTGCACCTGTTTTAACCGACAGTTGCTGTTGAAGATGAGCAACTTCCATTGCGAAGCAATCAGGTGACGCAGGCATCTGCTGCTGCAACCAACACAGCGAAATGGACTATCCGGCATTTTAGCGTTAACTCCTTTCCAAGCTGCACGTTTCTTTTCTGTCGAGGGCCGCTAATGTGTGGCTCACATTTGGTGTCCCACTTTATCTCAATGTGGACAAGTCGCTTTCGTGAGCATCACCTTCGGCAGCCATTTTTGCGGGCCTTTCCACCCATGTGGCTATCAACTTCAAACATGTCGGACCATGTAAGCACATATGCTGGTCTCCGTTCTGAGCAAATCACGGCCGAGGCAGGCCACAAGTACAATTTGCCTGTGGCTGTGGCAGGAAAGAAGGAACGGGAGCACCAGTTACGGTGCGTGTATACTGGGAGCCTATGTCGCTGTGCGGACTGCAGGAGCAAACGCTTACCTCGAGAGACTGTTACCAATGCAACTGACCAGGCCCCCACATCCGAGAAATGTAACATGGCAACCACAACCAAGTGGGGCAGCAAAACCAGATTCTGCAATCAATCATTCAGTGTAGCTTGCGCAAAGACCCAGGCTATCGAGGAAGAAGAGCAATCATCAACGAGACTAGGAATATGGAAAATGAGAAAGCTTGCAGAAGCCACTCTACTCTGCAAGCATTGAAGGCCAAAAACATCAAGAAAAGCATAGCAAATGGTGCATAGGTTAATGCAAGACACATGTCGATGTTGCATCAGCTATTTTAGGAGAGGAATTGTGCATGACAACATACACTAAAAGGTACTGCTACAGATATGTTATGGTACTAGACAGTGACTGGTATTAAGTATCAGCGAAGAATCGGTTGACCTCTATGTTTGGATGAGGATGAATGATCTCTAACGAGAATGGGCAATGAAAAAGCTTGCATTTATAGAAGAAAAATTACACTTGGCACAAATGGAATTGACATGGCCAGGAAGCTGATTAAGGGCAAACTGACGGAACTCTTTTGGCCAGCATCGCCCGTGCTTGATAAGAAGTTGCAGGTGCATCTGAAGACGAAGAATTTCTATAAAGTCCTATTCGAGTTAGCTGGATGACTCAGCCAATTTTTCCGTGCTGGTGGAATGGTAGCTGAAGCTCTTTTCAGTCTTGACACAGTGATCTGCAGACTTGATATCTCATGCAAATTCTTCTGCATGCTCTTCTTTGTTCGTGGTGTCGAAGCCTTGCAAATTCGGCTCCGGCCCCTTTCTGCTGGTGTGGATAGGAGCTCCTGTGATGACCAAGATATGCTTGGCATGGACTCTGTTGGGGCAGAATCGTAACACATGAGATACAGCACAGATTATCCAAACTCTTGTGTGTTTTCTTTTATGTTCGAACCAATTATACTGAACCATAATTATACACAGACATTCATATCTGCTGGAAACAGCAAGTCAATACAGCATATATGAAACATATTTATTTCTGAACCATGTGTTGTTTACCTTGTGGTAGTAGCCAACGTCCACACAGTGACCTTGTTGTAGCAGGCAGCAGCTTCTGCTTAGTGCGTGGAGTGTGTTGCTTTATACTGGTGCCATCCTCATTGCTGCATGTCTGGAACAGAAATTTTGACTGAATCAGAAATCGAAAATGCAAAATTTTGCAATATGAAATGCAAGAAGGTGCGACATATATACTGTAATGGTTTGCGACTACAGAGCGCATGCAAATGTACCCTGTCTGTTCTAGGGTGCTTAAGCCGCACATTAAATAAATACTGCTATTGTCCATAAATTTATGTCTGCCTAACTATACAATGCGTGTAAACAGCTTAAGTATTATTAAGATCAGAAATGAGAACATTTGTGCGTTCATTTATACACTGGAAGAGATCACGCTGCTGGCTCCACAAGCAAATGCATGAAAGTCATGAAGCTATTAGAACTGATGCATTACTTTTCTCCACGGAGGTGATGCACTGCTTCACCACTGCAAAAATAAATGCCCTACGGTAAACCAAACTGAACAGCAAGAACATTTGGAACCAACAAATACGAAATATGAGTGAATTATCAGGCTTGCAACTGTTTAATACATTAAATTGTGTACATTCACATCATTTAAAAGAATTATTGTGGTTTGTGGACGAAAGAAGTTGCCGGCGGACTCGAAAAAAAGTTTTATATGTATATTGTTAAGGCTACACAGTCACCTATGGCCACGGCTAAAATAAGATGAAAAATGAGACGCGCGTTCTGATATCGCTCTTTCTTTCCCGATTGTGTGTGTATAACGACAGCCTAGCAAGTAACGGTTTATTTAGGAAACGGCAACGGAGGATCTCAACATCCATATGTTGTGCAGGATCTAGTTCGTTAACTTGTCTCCGCCTGTAAGTTAATGAGACGAATATTATATAACGATTCAAGCAGCGGTGTTAAACGACTCACCGTTATTGCCGTTGTCAGCCGCACCAGAATCCAGCTCCCGTTTCGATACAGACGCGTTCCGAATGGCTCACGACCGATACCCAACTTTCGGGATTACAAGTCCGCTTGCAAACACGTCCGTTCACCCCAGGTTATACAACGTGAGACATTGAAGCGCAATAAACTAGTTTTAGCAAAAAAGAAGGAACCAGTCTGAGTGCACGAACGAATGAATCCGTGCCGCCATGCACGCGAAAATACCGGTAAAAATTTTAAATCCAGGCCAGAGGTCACGTGAAAGATCGATGATGCTGAACGCTATTTGCGTTTATAGTGACAAACAAACAAACTTACTTACAAAGAGTACAATATCTAATTGGCACTGATAATTTCGCCCTCTTTTTTATGTAATAAAAATGCTTCGGTAATTGTAAGGGAAAGTTTGTAAGATAAAATTGCGCTTTTTACGGCCCCTCTAGCGGAAAATGTTCGAACTAACGTAAGCATCCCGAAGTGATTCTACTATGCTTCTTTTGTTAGCAGCAGCACGCGGTTGATTTTTTCGCCCTCTGTGGCCATTTGTTGAACTTCAGAGTGTACGGGGCCTGGTGCCCAGTGGTCGTGCCGCCTGTCAAGCTGCTAGCCGCAGCCGCAGCCACAGCCGCATTTTTCTTGATGTGCTCTGCCACCTAGCGGAATCGGCGAAGCTCCATAGCTCGGCCGCGAAACCGCTCGAGTGTCCGCTCTTGTCGTTTACTATAGGCGTTTTTCACTGGTCGATTCGGAGCAGGATTCTTTGCTCCGCGGCAACGAATCCGAATTTCACTGGTCGATCTGGAGCGGGTTCGCGCGTTCCACTGGTCGTTTCGGATCAACTCGCTCCGCGCCGGATCGCTCTCACTTGCTCCGCCGCCGAGACGCGGATTCGGGCGAAAATAGAACGCGTCACATGGCGTCACTTCCGTCTTCAAGCGAAATCGGTACCCGGTCGGTACGCACAACATTGTGTTGGGCATAGTTTGCGGAACCGGTTTGTGTCACGTGCACGCAGACTTCCTGTGTGATCTCCCGCGGAGCGTTCGTGCGCTCCACTGGCAGACTCGGATTGGTGAAAGCCGAGCGCTCGCTCGAGGATTCAGGCGGCTGCTCCAGATCGACCAGTGAAAAACGCCATATGTTACTCTATGATATAGCTGGGTGCGCGAGCGCGTGTCGAAACGACGCTCCCCCCCCCCCCCCCCCGTGCTACCGGGGAACCCCTGGTGTCGAGACCTACGCCTGCACGCATGCGCGTCCCTCCGAGACTACAAGCGTGCTCGTTTCCGAGGTTCCTCCTTGCGCGCTGGCGATATCCGAATGCAGCCGCGAGGTGCCCCTCTTGCGATTGGCGCTGTGGTGGCTTCGACGGGCAAAACTTCGTTTATACAACCGAAATCAAGAGTTCATTTTCGTCTTGCCTTTCTCCATCCATAGAGCGCCTTTTCTGCCATGCTCTTCTGCGGGAGCAAACGGGAGCGGACGTGCGTTGCATGGGCTCCGTGGATTCTCGAAGTTTTCAGAGTGTCAAACCCATCGGGCCACCAAAACTTTTGGCGTAATCGACTCAGCAAGTGACCTGGACCACGAGGGCACCACTCTCAACCCGGTAGGCCCACTTTTTGGAGTTTTATCGGAGATTGAAGTTTCCCCCTGGTCGGCGAGCTGGGCCTGCCATCAGGCCTAGCCGCACCCGGGATCCAACGGGCAACTAGGACGCGAGCGCAGCAGCGTAGCGACTAGAATGGACCCCCGGCAGGCGACCGTAACAACTGATAACCATCCGGCAAACGGACCAGCCCAAAATCCGTCAGAAATACAAGCGATGGAGGAAGCCTATCCCGCCGCATGTTCGGGACAGAGCGGCCTAGGGAGCGGAGTAACAGAAGATTCAGTGATGCAGCAAGATATGCCGAGTTCAGCAGACACGGCAGATCAGCAGGAAGAAGACAAAAACTGGCAAATTTACTACTCCCGACGCCAGAAGAAAGGGCTTAAGCGCGCTACGCAGAGCGCTGCAATTTTGAAACCGGGTCAGCCTCACGCCGCCGAGAACAATATCACGATGGCGCCGGCGACAGCAGCTGGCCTGACGTCAACGACACAAGAAAAAAAGAGCGGCGCGGCGAGGCAGTCGAGGCACAGACTCCCGCCGCTCCCGTTGAACGACGCGAAGATCATTATTCGGCCTAAGGGCGGGCTGAACGTTAAGGAGCTGAAGACGTACCAAGCGGCACGCGCTATCGTGGAAGCGTGTGACCGAAAATTCGGAGAGGACAAGTTCCTGGTGAGACTCCGGCCAGGTTCCAACATCATCATCGCAAGCGCCTCGGACGAGGAAGCAGCCGGGATGATCAGGAAGATCAACTGCCTCAACTTTGACGGGCAAAATTACGACGTGAACGCCTACGTGGCGCTACCTGAAGACATCAAAAGAGCCGTTATTCACGGGCTACCCCCGGGAATCGCGGCGGACCTACTCGAATCCAAGTTGCGCCTATGCACCCAAGGAGTGGAGATCTTGAGCGCCAGAATGCTGGGAAAGTCGGCGACTGCACTCGTCACTTTCGACGGCTCTTTCATCCCCAAATACGTCATTTTTGGGGCATGCGAGTACAAGACCCACCCCTACAGACCAACTAGACAAGTATGCTTTGTATGCGGCGAGCAAGGACACCGCTCGGACGTGTGCCCAAAGCCGGGAACGAGAATCTGCCGCCAGTGCGGAGCAACTAGCCCCCCACAGGGGCACCAATGCCAACCGAAGTGCCTGGTATGCGGAGGAGCCCACCTAACCGGAACCAGGGACTGCCAGCGACGCCTCAAGGACACCAAGGAGCTCCGCAGCCGCCAACAACCGCATCAGCAGCAGCAACAACGCCGAGGCCGAAGCCGCAGCCGCAGGCGCCGACCCAGATGGCTGAGCTCGGAGGGCGATCGAGCCAGCCGGAGCCGCTCGAGGAGCCGAGCCAGGAGCCAGTCGAGGAGCCAGTCGAGGAGCCAGGCGAGAGACCCAGCTAGGGACAGCTCCTTCCCACCACTGCAGCCTCCGCCCACGAGGGGGCAGCAGCAACACAAGGGACAACAATATATTAAGAAGACCCAAGATAACGCTAAGGTGAGCTGGGGACCACCCAAAACACCACCTCCGCACTCGGGGAAAGATAATAATAATGGAGAGGAACTTAAAAATCTTAGAAAGGAAAACGAAGCATATCGCAAACGCATAGAACAGCTAGAAAGACGGTTGGAGGAGCTAATTAAAGCCCTGCAGGATCAAAGGACAGGTAGTTCCCCTAGACTGCAGACTCCACCACAACAACAACCACAGCAACCAGAATCTTTCGAAGACCAAATGAGAAAATTTATGACGTTTATACAAGAGAAAACAAATGCAATAGAACAGAAAATGGCAATAATGGATCAGGAGATCCGAAACCAACGCAAACAACAAATCTCACAACAAGCTAAAGACAAATTCAACCTAAGAAGACAGGGCCTCGAAAACTACAACGCGTCTAACACCGAGGACTAATCATGGCCAGATGCGAAACAATAGAAATTTGGCAATGGAATTGCAGGGGCTATCGCAAAAAACAAGGGCAACTCCTACAGTACATAAACACGCAACTCACACCACCAGATATCATAGCACTACAGGAGAAAGGGAAAACCACACCAACGCTAAAAGGCTACACGTGCTATGAAAAAGAACGCACAGCAATACTAATCAGTAAATCCCTCACCGCCATAGCACACGACAGCATAGCCGACACAGACATAGACCACGGTATTGTCGAAATCATTCCAAAAAAGAAAAGAAAAGACAGCAGTGTCTTTGTCATAAATCTCTATAGTCCTCCGAGTCAAAAAGAGGCCGACTTCCGCAAACTTTTTGCAGGAGCGACCAAATTAGCCAAAACAAACGCCCTAGTGATTGTAGGAGATTTCAACGCCAAAGATCTGACCTGGGGTTACAAAAAACCAGACAAGAAAGGCATGCAAATTAAGGAAGCAGCAGATATGTACGGCTGCACCCTCATAACAGACGACAGTACGCCGACCAGACTAGGTAACAGCGTAAGCTCCGACACATGCCCCGACCTGACATACATCCGGGGAACAGACAAGGCGGTATGGGAAAACCTGCTGGAGAATCTGGGCAGCGATCACTACATCCTAAAAACGCAATTGGCAACCGGAAGAATAAAACGCAAAATTGGCACCACCAAGGTGACAGATTGGAATGCCTTCAGGAAGGAATGCAAAACTATAGAGGGAAACATCGAGTCCCTAGAAGGCTGGGGAAACAAGCTCAGGGAGGTGCTCGACAAGTACACCAAAGAAATAGAAAGAACAGAGGAAATACCTGAGGTGGACTCGCGACTACTCAAGCTATGGGAGGCAAGACGCGGGCTCACTAAAAGATGGAAAAAACAAAGGCTAAACAGGAAGCTCAAGAAGAAAATCGCAGAGATAACCAAGGTGGCGGAGGAGTATGCGGCTCAGCTGACTAGGCAAAACTGGCAACAGTTTAGTGAGTCCCTAAACGGAACGCTTAGCACGGCAAAAACATGGCACATACTCAAGGCGCTCCTGGACCCAACAAAAACAAAATCTGAAAACAATAAGGCCATACACCGCCTGGTACACCAATTCGAGGGACCGGACTCTGAACTGCTAGAGCAGGTCAGAGTCAAATGTTTCGGACATGATCACCCGGCGGCCTACACACAACAATACAAAGGGAAAGAAAACGAGCTGCTGGACAGGCCAATCACAAAAGAAGAGGTGTACGCGGCCATAAGAAGCGTAAAAAAGAATACAGCAGCGGGCGCGGACAAAATCAGAAATTCACTTATTCGAAACCTAGGGGACGAACAGGTGGAACAACTCACCGCCTTCCTCAACAAACACTGGGCTGCGGAAACGGTACCAGAGGAATGGAAACACGCCGAGATTGTAATGATCCCCAAACCAGGTAAAAAGCTACAGGTAACAAACTTACGACCAATCTCCCTCACATCGTGCTTAGGCAAATTATATGAGAGGATAGTAACAAAAAGACTACAACATTACATGGAGGAAAACGAGCTATACCCCCATAGTATGTTCGGTTTCCGATCCAAGCTTTCGACACAGGATGTCCTTCTCCAAATTAAACATGAGGTTCTCAGCAACATACCATACAACGGAGAGCACATTTTAATGGCATTAGACATAAAAGGAGCTTTTGATAATGTAAGCCACGCGGCAATCCTGGAAGGCCTTAACAGCGTAGACTGCGGGAAGAAAGTACACGGATACGTCAAAGCCTTCCTCTCCAATAGAACAGCAACAATAGGTTTGGGAGAGATTCGATCGCAAAAATTCGCCACACCAAACAAGGGGACACCCCAAGGTTCAGTAATTTCCCCGATACTCTTTACCATCGCAATGATTGGCCTAGGGCATAAACTAAGCAAAATCGAAGGCATAAAACACGCCATTTATGCAGATGACATCACCATCTGGGCCACTAAAGGCTCGCTGTGCCAAAAAGAAAGCTATCTGCAAGCAGCAGCCACTTGCGTGGAAGAATACGTCGGGGAAAGAGGCCTTGAGTGCTCCACGGAGAAATCCGAGCTTCTGAGAATTACACGGGGCAAGAAAAGCAAAGAAAGCCTTAACATATGGCTAAAGGGGCAGCCGATACCGGAAAGCCAACAAATCAGGGTCCTTGGAATGTGGGTGCAATCCAACCAGCGCTGCACCCACACGCTGAAAACACTCAAGCAGTCAACAACCCAAATAGCACGCATGATCACGCGGGTGTCACAAAAGAGATATGGCATGAAAGAAGGAGACACACTTAAGCTGGTTGGCAACCTGGTGGTCAACAGGGTCGCATACTCACTCCCGTACTTCAACTGCACCAAACAGGAAATACAAGAAGCGGACACAATTTTACGCAAAGCGTACAAAACAGCACTTCACCTGCCGAACAATACATCGACAGAGAAACTAATGGCACTTGGTTTAAGCAACACCTTCGAAGAACTAAAAGAAGCCCAAAGTATCGCACAGCTCATGAGACTCCAGCAGACCAAAACGGGAAGGGAACTGCTAATAAGGCTAGGTTTCGCGGAATCAATCAAAGAAACCCAAAGAACGGAGGGGATTCCTGATGAATATCGGAAAACATTCACTGTTAGCCCCCTACCCAAAAACATGGACCCAAACCTCCACACGGCGCGAAGGGACGCAAGGGCGAAATACGTCGAAAAGTACCTGGCCACAAAAAACACAACAGTATACACAGATGCTGCAGTATACGCCAAGCAAAGAGGCACAAACATAGTAAAGACAGCTGCGATAGTAATAAGCCAGGACTACAAAGAGATCAGCAGCGCGTCAATGAAGGACTGCTCGGTAACGGAAGCTGAGGAAATAGCCATAGCTCTAGCGGCAGTGGAGGGCTACCGATCCGAACGGTCTTTAACAATACTCACCGACTCGCAAACTACGTGTCGGAATTACATGAACGGCAGAATAGGACGCAGAGCGCTTCACATCCTCCGCTCCTGCAGGGCTAACAACAAAATCAGGCATACAATTTTCTGGGTACCGGGACACGCTGGAATAGAAGGGAACCTAAGGGCGGACAAGGCAGCTCGAGAGCACACAAACCGAGCGGCCACAAGCACCGACCCTGAAGAACCCATACCAGTCAACCCAAGCTACTCAGACATATTGAATTACTATAAGGGGGTCCGAATCAAATACCCTCCACCCCACAACAGCCTAAATCAGCATGAAGCAACCTCTTGGAGGAGGCTACAAACAGGAACATATCCAAACCTAAACACACTAAGCAAGATGTTTCCCACCCAGTATAGAGACATTTGCCCCTGGTGCGGCGCCAAGCCCACCTTATATCACGTTACATGGGAATGCGTACAGAATCAGCAATTCCTTCAAATAAAAGACCCGAGTGCGGAGCAGTGGGAGAGGGTGCTCTCCAGCAGCGACCCGAAAGTCCAGCATGGACTAGTAAGGCACGCTCGCCGAGTAGCCACCCTCAGTGGTGCCCTGGAATAGGGGCGTCGACCCTGCGCAGATGGGGAAGAAGACCGTGAAGATGGCCGACCACATCTGCCACCGCTAATTTCTACACCATTAGAGCAAATAAAGTTTTTCCTCCTCCTCCTCCTCCTGTTCTTAAAAAGAAAGAAACAACGAAGATTGGCAACGAAAAGGTGCAGCGCAGAAAAAAAATGACTTGTGTTCGCCACCGGGCAATGTGCGTCAGCGCTCGTGACTCGACAAAGAGCGGCAGGAGCGGCGCGCGAACTCAGGCTTCTGAACACGCTTCACATAGTTGTGCCCATCGAAGCCGCCACAGCGCCAATCGTAAGAGGAGAAGCTCGCGGTTACATTCGGATATCGCTGGGGGCGCGCATAGAGTTTAACATTAGTATGCCTAGAGGGAAATCTGGCGCTGCGATCGTTCAACCATCATGGGATTTATGGAAAGTTCAGGCTTCGGATTAGCATTATGCTGACTGGCGAACTAGTCTACAATAATTTTTTTTGCAGTTTTGGTTTCGCTCCAAGCGCAATTGCTATAACCTGCAGTGGGACAGTGCAACGCAAAGCTCTCTGCCTTTGTTCTGTTGCTCAACATGGCGATAGCGCATTGGGCCAGTGACTGGGATGATGTTTGTGTCGCGGTGTGGTGTCTAAGCCCTGACGAGAAAGCGAAGGCATCGTAAATGTTGAAAGAACATGTTTTGACCGTTTGGACCTTGGCTTGTTAAGTGTGTTAGGTTGGCGCTGTAGCGTTACGTGCTTTATGAAACTTCATAATAGAGAAAAGAAGGCACTACTGATACAAGACATGTACAGCTGTACTTCTAGTGGCTTGACAATCAAATTTTATTTAGGGCTTCATTTTGCATTGCTCGTTTATGTGCTCATAGAAATGCGTGTTTTAGGACTTTGAGAACACAAACTTACTTGTGGTAAGAAAGGTTGCTGCTTCCTGGCTGAAGTCTAGCGTCGCAAAATGGGTAAGTGCAAAGCCACGCCATAGCGCTTCGGAAGCGGGACGTCAATATAAAATATGATGAAGCATACTCGTAGGAGGCCACTATCGTCCTAGCTAGCACTGCAGCAGATGTGCTTAAAAGTACTTAAAGACGTTCAGCAATCGTGACAGCCGACGCAGCCTTTCGAAAGAACGAGAGAGTTCGCAAGTGCCTGGCCTCTGCAAGAAAAGTCTCGCGTTTGCAGCGAGCAGGCGTCGTAGCAGACGACACTTGTAGCATTCCGCTCAAGGGCGCAACACTTTAAAGGGCCCCTGAAACGGTTTGGACAAATTTTGTAGACGCGTAGGGTAAAGCTTAAGTAGAACATTCGCACCACAATTTAAGTGAAGCGTTACGTATTAATGGAGCTACAAGCCATTAGAAGTTACCCTCCTCCCCAGCCATGCTTTTCCTCCTCAACTCGTTCGCCGAGCGAGCGGGGCTAAGCTCTGCCTTCACTGGTCCTGCGTCACGATGCGACGTCACATCGTCCACTTCCAGTTTTGGAGCCCGTCCCCGCCCGCGCGACACCTCTCCGCTAGCCGCTTGGCTGTCGATCCCAAGCGAGAGCTATCGAAGCAGCATGCGTTGCGAACATTCTGTCGTAGCGCCGAACGTGTCTGGTATCCCGTTAACCACAGGCAAGCTGATCATTTCGGCAAATGACTGGAGGCATAAGCTCAAGCTGATGAAGGAACTTTGGCGTAGACGTACATGAGCGGCCTGATTGGTCTGCACGGTCCAGACACTTGTTGGCGCAGCGCTTAACCAGCCAAACAAAGCGCTAATATTGCTCTAACCAAGTGTAAAACATTTTAAACATTTATAGAAACAACGTGTTGATGATTACACTCCTGCGAAAAATACACACCAGCAGCAAAGAATACGCTTCGTTGCTGCTACTGTGTATGGTTGAGCTCTATGCCACCAGGTGGCTGCACCGTGCAGACCATTCACATTTGCCCTTCTGCTCATCTCGGCTCATCCCGTTACGGCACAGTCAAGCGGCCAGACCCTGTCCCCTTGCGCTTGCGTTTGCCCTAATACGGGACTCGCGAAACGCTATTGCGTTAGTAATCTGCCGGTGTAAAGTGACGGCCACAAACGCGCAAATCCTGGCGCGGGTCGGATATAGCGGCAGTCCGATGCGCCGCAGCCAGTTCGCTCGTACGCTGCCTTGCAGAGGGACAAGATGTCGCAGCTTGACATATTGCCAGTCGCTACGTTTGCAGTCCACAAGGCAACAAAGTCGAATCATAGTGCTCGCGAAAAGACTGAGACCAACTCTGACCGCGGAGCTCTCGTGAAAATTGAGTACGTTGTAACACAAGCAGACGACACTTGCTGTGTGCCGGAAGTGCTTAAGTGCACTGAAAAATTGTTCTTGTGCATTCTCTTTATGCTACTTTCTTTTTATAAAAACAAATTCACTAACATTCCAACTATTACGAAGATCATTTGTTTACCATAAAGTTGGAAAAATATTGATCACGCGCCCTGGTCAGCCAATCGGATAGCTCACCCCATGACGTCATATGTGTAATTTCGGTCATATGGGTAGGGGCGGCTTAAAATTCCGCCGAACAGTGCGCTGCGATCGGCAGCGATGTGCATTTTTAAAACGTTATAATTAATTACACGCTTTACGCAGAGCACTTATATGTGTCAATTAATGATCAGAAGGACCTACTCTAACGACTCAGTACGTTTGTAGAAAATCGTCAAAAGCGTTTCAGGGTCCCTTTAACACAATACATTTTTATTTCTATAAATACTTGATGAGTATTTTTATATAACTACATGCAAGGTTGTTATTGCTGTTGCAAAAATAAATAATTATTCTCTGGCGTTAAATCGAGAACAAAATCCCACAAGAATGCATACCCTGGTGTGTCCTGGTGCAAAACCATAGTAAACTCTGCTTCCATCTCCAAGTCATACAAAGTTTATGTAGCGTGTTGTACATTATATAGCATACTGCAGAAATAAAATTAGATTTTACTCGATAATATTTGAGTATAGCTTTGTTTACTGCGCTGCAAGCAAACGCCACTAGTCTAAAGATAGAAGTCAATCTGAAGCCTGTACTTCCCATGATTCCCATGTAGGTTGAAGCCGCGCTCATGAGAGCCCCCGTAGACACTCGCGCCACATTTCCCTCTAGGGTATTTATTTAGAAACTCTGCTGGCGCGTAAGGAGGAAGCGCGAAAACATGCACGCTTGCAGTCTCGGAGGGACGCGCATGAGTGTAGGCGTTGGTCTCGACACCAGGGGTACGCCGCTAGCGGAGGAGGAGGGTCGTTTCGCCACGCGCTCGCGCACCCCGCAATATTTTGTGGGCGAGTGTACCTGAATTCTCCATGCCGAAAACCGGACGACGCTTCCGAGAACCGGGCACACCACCATTGCACCCGTACGGCCGCTTCACTTGCACGTGAGGCACTTCTATCAAACATTTCACATGTGACATGTCTCACACCGATTGTGCGAACACGAGATAATGACGCAGGTCGCAATGCGACCACGTGCAGCCGTGCATCCACCGATGAGCTGCGTGCGCGGACTTGCAGAAAAACAAAACGATAGGCGCGAAAAGATGGCGGCTCTGGTAGCGGAGACGAAGCTAGGATGGCTAGCAGAGTTAGTAGAACAACTCTAGAGGAAAAGCTGGGCCGGAAAAGTGGGAACCTCTAGGGCGCCGCCCCGTTTCTACTGGTCAATGTGGCCAGCGCAATTACTATTGAAAGGGCTGAGAACAAGTACAGGTCACCTTATGCTTTGTCATCTAAAAACGCATACCTGATGGCTCTATGAAGGTGGTACGTTAATATTAAGTTTGCAGAAAGCGATCGCTAAGTCCGTGACTTATGTAAATCACGATGTATGCATTCATGCAATAAATGATGACGCGAATTTCGGTTTCGAATCTGTTTTTTGGATGCGTAGTAGTTTCGTACAGTTTAGGTTTGACATGCGATCGCGCGTCGACATCGGACGCTATGGCACACTCGTGCCTTATGTGCCACCGAAGCACCGAAGTGATCTGGCATATACCTTCACATGTAAGTTAACGAATGTATCTCCTTGTTGAGAATATCACGCGAGTAGGCAGCTCTTGTGGTGGATCACAATCGTTTGAGAAGCGTCACAGTAGAGCATTTTTCTGCATGCGGAGCGGTCTTTTTATTTGCAGGTTTCCCTTCAGTAGGAAATTGCTGGACAGGTGGACCAGCGCACCGGAATCGTACTGACGAAGCCACAAGCAACTCAAAGAATCTGTTTAATTGTTGCACTTTGAACAATCATGCTTCTACAAAGGCCACAGCAGAAAAACAGCCTGATGCCGAGTATTTCTGTGCCACGAAGTAATCAAGAGGCGAGTGCCTAATGCGGACGAAATCAAGTGCATCTATACTTAGAACGACAGAAAGCTGAGCTAGTTGGTAAGGATTCATTATGCAAAACAGAGGTGAGGCGTGCAGACAGGACACAAGAGTAGAGAAGTGGGCGGCGCTCGTGTTGTTTGCTTGTAAATTCTCTACGCTTGTGTCCTGTCCGCACGCCTCACCTCCGTTTTGCATAACGAGTGCATCAACCCACATATTAATAGCGTAGGCGTTTTATTAACTGTGCAATATTTTCAACACTTCCTTCCATGCCATTTCATGTGGAATATCTTTTCTGGTCACACATTTGTGCAGCGAATCTATTTGCATGATCGACTCCGGGCCTGTGGGACCGTTCACTTGCACTTGATGCTGAGTCTTTTACATGTACCCATAAACTGCAGATATGCACATCAGATCCCTGCGAGCATTTTCAAAATTCAATTATTTTCGACAACAGGCACATATGCAATACTGACATAATCCCGAATACCACTAAGCAGCTGGGACACATTTTTGTTGACCATACTCGCAGGTGAAATAAGTACATCATGTGGACAGCTCCAGCTCATTTTCCTTAAGTCAGTGTGTACAAGGGTTATGCAAAAATAATTTTTTTTCTCGCGCACCGATTATTTTGCTGTATAAGCAAGAGAACCCGCCACGTTAGTGTAACATATCTTGTGCATCACACTAATATGTGCTTTCATTTACCAAGTGAGATGAGTTACTTTTATGGCTCATTCAGTCATATCACTCTGCAAGCTACATTCATCAATCTTCAATTGGATTTTGCAAATGTTTTATGAAACATGTTTCCCTTTTATGCAGATATGCAATGGCAAGTGTTCATGTGTTCCAAAAGTAAAATTTAAGCTCTAAATTAAAGAAGACATTTTTAGTCAGAAACAAGCAAAAATGGTGACTGCAGAGTATCAGAAGCCCAAGGTACAGAAATTATGAGAAGTGTCGAATGATTTTAAGGAAAGAGTCGTATTTGAAAATGCAAGACTCTTTAGTGTAGGTCAAGCAAGTCAATAGAGGTAGAATACTCTGCAAAATTATGCGAGTGAGGGGATGTCAAACAATGGGTCAGGATATGCATTGTTTTTCTGCAAAACAAAAGCTGATTTCCATTACATAAGTCACGTTATCATCATGGTAAATTCAGAAATGAACAAAAAAACAAGACACGCAAAAAAAAACATTTAATGATGCTCTCTCCACACTGGGATAAGTAAAAACAAACACATCACATCTAATGTGGACATATCAGATGCCTTGTGAAACACTAAAGGAACAATTCACATTCGAGCTATGGCACTTGCCGCATAGATGGGGGGGGGGGGGGGCTTGCACCAATAGTGATAGTTACCACTGCATTTAGAAATTGAAAGCATTCGTGCAGACAAGGATGATTCTTTATATTTTTGGCTACCACTTCAAACGCCTCCACCAAGTGTTACAATGCTGCACGCAGCCATACTAAGGATCTCGCAGCAACACCTGCAGGTAAAAAGCAGAAGCAGTAAAAGTGCTGGTGTGTTCTGGACACTATGTTTGAAAAATTTTAGGCAAGAAGAGTGCAAGAAGCAGACATAACTGCATTTATTTCCATAATTCCCCATTTGAATGGCCTTTTCTTTTTGTTTAGACAATGCCTACGCCTAGCCACAGCAGCTCCCTCATACAGACTCCGCAAACCAAGAGGCCGTGGAGGCAAATGCAGGTAAGAGGCAGTAAGCAATAGCACTGGTATCGACATCAATCTAATTTCTTTTTATTTCGTTTAGGCAGCCAGCACACCTCGAACAGCCACCTTGACTGCGGGTGTGTCCCCCTAGTTACCAAGGAAACATTTGAGGGAAAGTGACAGGCAATGTGAACAGCCACTTCTCCATGTAAACAATACTCTTTCTCTCGGATGACTCCTACGCCTCACCACGCCAGCACACTTGTGCACAAAGATGCCGCAGAGGCACGTGCAGGTCCGAGGCAAGAAGCAGTGGCACTGGTGTTGACATTTACCCAATTTCTTTTTCTTACACTGAGGCAGCCAGCCCACCTCGAACAGCCACCTTGACTGCGGGTGTGTCAGTAGATTCCTGTTGTACATATGCTTATAATAAACTTCAGTAAACTTGAACTTCATAATAAACTTGAAGGCAGATGGGACATTGATGCATTGTATTTTTGAACATTCATTGTACACATACAATATATGTTATATTTTGCAGTGCTACAGAGCGTATTTTGAAGCTTCCGCCTATATTTTGCACCTTTAATTACGTATGTGTTGTGTGGCCCTCAATGCAGTTCATGCTGTAGCAGCTGCTTTGTCTGTGTATCGCACATTGGCTTAAGCTCGTGATATCCACATACTTCTCTCACATATAACAATTAAAGTTCTATGTAGTCCTCAGTGTTACAACAAAAAATGAAAGTAAACAATCCGATCGTGGAATTGTTTATTACAGCGATTCCTATGACAGTTACTGACAAGTTGACAACTTGAACTGGTCAGTCGGTCCATAGCCTCCTCTATTTTTCAAAAATAAAGGAGGCTATGATCCGTCATGGCAAGGAATTGTATGTATACATAAAAAACTGGGGTAGTGTGTGTGTTTGTAGTGGGGGTATAGGATTAGGGCGCTATGAAAAAATGTACCAACACCGTCCTCTAGACCCATTCCGTTAAGGTACCGTAACAAAGCGTATTATGCATAAAGTTCATACATCCAACTCTGATATTACTAAAGACGCCAGGCGACGCGAGCTACATTTGTCGTGATGCATTCGCGACTGCACCGGATGCCCTCCACATTATTCTCGTTAATCGTGCTCACTGCGCCGAGGCAAAAGAAAGATCATGGGCGTAGGTGCCTTTAAAGTATCTCGACCTTGCGAGGCACCGCTGCGCGTGCCAGGGGCGCTGTCCGTGCGAACACTCCCTGGCACACACCTGCCTCGGCGGCCCCAACCTACGTACCGTTCTGCTTCGAGCTTTGATCCCCCCACGTGCCCTGGAGTTCCTGCGCCGCCTGCTCTATTGTCATCTCAGGTGCTCTCCTGAGACTTCCGTTTGTCGGTTACATGTGCCCTACAGCTGGATCATTACTTATAATAACAAAAAACCCGATCTATCGTCGCGACGATAGATCGCGAAAGCGGCTTTTGCAACATACCGCGCCCGTGCGAAGAGAATTACGGAACGCCAACGAGGAATCTGACCACAGCTTCGAGCTCGTAACGTTGTCGAGTGACACTCCTGCAACAGGCGTGACCGCTGAAAACCGCATACCGCCGGAAACTTGAACAGGATCATCCCTCGGTTGCACAACTGCCAGCTGTACGGCCAACATGGACCACACCCACACCATCCCGCAACATAGAATAAAGAACCAACTTATAAAGCCCAAACACACGGCTGCACGCACACATCACAACACTACAAGCGAGACGCCATGCTGCTACGCTGCTACTGTTGCCGGATTAAAACTGACTACTGTCACCAAGTCTAGCAAGCGTCTTAGGAGCTGGCAACCTCGGCGCGTAGCAACATGGCGGCGCTCTTGCGGTTCCCGATTTTAATGCATGGGCCCTATGGGTGACTTGTCCTCTAGAGTCAGTATAGTAACTCTATGGTGGCTAGAATGAGCAGGTGTCAAGACCGGCTTCTGGAGGCTGGCCCCAAAACGCGTTCCTGCCGCGTGACGGCGTTGCTGGCAGGGGCTTCGTAATGTTCCTGTATATGCGGGAGCATATACAGGAACACTAGGGCTTCGTTAGGGCGCCGTAGTTTCTCGCGGCGTCTGCATACCTCCGGGCGGGTAAATGATTTCGTCACGCTTAGTTTTTCTTCTTGAAAGCTCGCATGCTGACAAGTATGTTTTTTATCAGCATTGTAGATGCCGAGAGAATTTAATGAAGTGTTTCACTGCTCTCATTGCACGTAGAAACTGCGAGCACTGACTGCGCAGTTGATATCAGCGAGGAGCGTTTTTACATGCACCTCTTGCCGAGCCTAAAGTACAGTTCATAGGAATCACCGTGGAAGGACAGCGTGTTGGAAAAACTTTGAATGTGTCGCTCGCACATTAGCCACATATTTGCGATTGTAATGGCATTTTAAAGGGAGGAAGTTAATGCAATATATCAGCAATGTGGTAAAAAAATTCTAAAAAGTACAAAACGCTGATAACTTAATCCAAGTTTATTGCAAATATTACAGTCATTGCAGAGCACCACATTTTTTACAAAACACGTGGCTTGTAACCCCCTTGACGTTCTTGTGAGTAGCCCACTAGTTTAGCCCTCTGAGCAAAATGCGAACATGTGATGCAGTAAAACCTAGCCACCGATCCTGTTACAGTATTGAAATGCTCGGTGCAGCCCATCTGTGGCACAGTAGGTGCTAGAACCAAAAAGAAAACCTTGAGCATTTTTGCATGCAGTCGTGTATTGCAATATGCACGATTTAGTCTGTCATCGAGGGTCTAAATAAGGTCGTAGAGACAGATTGATGGGTACAGAAGACCTCCCGTCCCCCCATGTCCCACCGTTTGCAAGCTTCTGCTGGCAATTAGTGGGGTACACTTTCTCTTGTCGCAAGGCAGGCATCCTTGCATGCCTTGCAATCAGTTGAAATGATGCGCTTCCTGGCTGCGTACACCGCAAAGTAATAAACCAGGCGTGCATCACTGTGCTTCTCCACATATTCCACATAGTCCAAGGCTACTTCTGCTGCTTCTGCTGCTTCGGCAGGTAGTGCAGTGTCGTGCTAGGCTGTTTCTTCATTTTCTCTGAGCAGCTGCTACTCCGCTAGCAGGGACTCCAAAAGTCCAGGGAACCCATTTCTTCCCGTGCTGCTCTTTCCCTGCCAAGCTGTAAACGCTAATGCACTACTGTAAAATCTTAACACAGCTGGACTATATAGGCCACGAGAGCTACCTTGCGCAGCGCCGTGGCCTACCAGACTGACAGGCTGACAGCGCCCTCGACGGGAGCGTCAAATTTTCCCTCAGTGGCAGGAACGCGCAGCGGGGCCTCGCTAGGCAATGGTTGCGGCGCCGCGGTTTTCACACCTCCCCATTCTAGTCACCCTAACGAAGCAGCGGTGTAGCGGAAACGCGCAAACACATGTTGCCAACTGTTGGTTCCGACGTTATACCGGCCAACACTGGGCCTCTTCGATTTTCGTAGTTCTGGCAGCCCGCTGGTAGCCAGACGGCAGCCAGCTAGTTCCGGTTCTGACAGGAAGTCACGTGGGCTGGGATCCCAAGACAACCCGAACCTGCCCGAAGTTTGCAAAATCGAACGCCGGTACAGCTGGCCAAATGTAAACATGCTACCAGCATGGCAGCGCCCGTCGAGGCCGACGCGCGCTCGGCGTAGTCGGCCCATTTATGCGTTGCCACCTTGAAAATGTATAGTTGCATTCAGGAATACGATCGCTTTCGCGCGATTTCGCGCGACTCGTCGCAGGACGCGTACTGGGCCAACCTCGCCTTGCGCAGCGCAACAGATGGCCTCCGACGCGGCAGATGACAAGACGCGAAATCGTGATTGTATACTCGAAAGCGATAGCTGGAAGATCCCTGTTCGCAGCGATCACGTCGCCCACCGGCGACATTGATGAGTTGGCGCTGTATCATCACAAGACATGAGAAAGCAGGTTATCGGGTACATCTCATACGCATAAAATTTCGCGCCGACCTGCGTGGGCTTCGATTTCAGAAAGTTTGTTGTGGCTGATGGTGCTTCTCATTTAAGGAGCTGGACGCGGCTGGCGCGTGAAAATGCACGTCGCCTGTGACCAGCGAAACGTTTCACAGGAAAAACAACATTGGTCGCAATTGTGAGAGCAATAAGCCAATGTACGTGTGTCAATCAGTGTATTCTTAGAGCAACGGCCTGCAGTTCGAACACATATCGGTTTCGAGCTGCCACCTAAGCATACGACGGAGAGACGGAGCGAACACGGGCTAACTGCAAAGCCTTCGCTAACTGCAGAGAAAGGAGAGGTATACATGCGCGAAATATGTGAAAAGGAACGCCACCAGAGAAAGACGAAACCAAGATGTACCGCAATGTGTGAATCAGCGTCTACAACTTGCGTGGAACACGATGCAGATAACATGCACGCATGAGAGCGCGGCGCGCTGTTCACCGCCGCGAAGAAGCAATCAGGGGACACACACACACAAAGGCTTCAAACGGTTCACCACGGCTCGTATCACACCGCTTCGCGATGCGGAACGGAGCGTTAGCACCTAAGAAAGATAACGCTAGAAGTAAGGAAATCCGGAGATGACCGCATACAGTCGGCTGAGCGAGATAAATTTAATTCCTCAAGCGCCCGCGTTGAAATCCGTGAAGTCCCCGTAAAGATGGCGGCGAGCGCCCATCGCCTCTTTTAGTCGTCTGCTAGCCAGAGAACTTCCAGAGAGCAGCCAGACCAAAATCGTCCTGGCAGGTTCTGGCAGCCCGCGGGTAGCCAGAACCGTCCAGCGCGAGCAAAACGAACGCCCGGCGGAAGTGCGTAGCGCGGTGGGCGGAGCAACCCGAGAAAAACGAAGACGCTCTGGCTGGCTCTGGCAGCCCGCGAGTAGCCAGAAGTGGGAAATCGAAGAAGCCCACTCTTAGACATACTTCAGTTTCAGAGCTCCTCTCGAGAGAAGGCCGAAGTGATGGTCACGCGAACTAGCGGCGCTGCGATCGCGTCTTTCGTCACTTTTTGTTTAGTTTCTGATCGAAGTTGCTCCATTTCTGGTAGATTTCCGGTTTCAATTTGAGAAGTAGTTATGTCACAGTTCGTAATTTTGAGCCTCTTTGTGAAAATTTTCATATCTGAGCTAGGTATTGTAAGTGCGTTTCTGATAATGAACTTGAAACTTGACTTCTGCTTTCACTTCTGGTTTCATGTTGGTTGCGCTGCATCGTCTGTCGTTATCCTTCTCCGTTTTGTAGGTGTTGTGTGATGTGTCGTGATTTGCTCTCTTGAAAAGCTTCTTGAAGAAGCGTTTCCGCGTTTCATGACAGCCAGAAGTTCCCTATGCCGTGCTGTTTCGCCCCCGGCTGCACCAGTGGCCTGAGACACGATGCCGCTGGTGAACATTTTTTCGCACCGCCGCAAGACGCTGGAGAGTTTAAAAGTTGGGAACGCATGCTACACCGAAAAGACAAATGCCTCACAAACAAATCAAAAGTGTGTGAACGCCACTTTGAGGACGAGGACATTTTGAAATACTACAAGCATGTTGTGGCTAAGAAAGAAATATTAATTCCTAGCGGGAAATGGATGCTTCATCCCGGCGCACTTCCTCGGCTCTTTGCTGGGCTGCCTGAGCACACCTCAAAGCCAAAAAATGTGAAGCCAAAGCGACGTCCACCAAAAGAACGAGCGCAAGTGCCGGAAAGTACATCGGGCGAAACTTGTAGTGACAGCGCTTCAACTTCAAACCTGCCGTTAGGCTTGGAAGAAGGAACTTCAGAAATATGCGCTACACACTTTGTGCTCAACGAGCTCACGAACGTGACACTGCCTTCTGCGCTCTGGAAGTTCGAAATTGTTGGGGACGACGCAACAGAGAAGCGATGTGGAGTATTTTATATGAGGCAACTGGTAGCCGGGCATCTGCGAGTAATGAAAACTGTTGTGCTTGAAAAGGATGGTACTTGCTGCATAAACGGCTACAGCAAAATTCACAAGAGGCCATTTTGAGCTGCGACTAGCATTGCAAGTGTGAAAAGAATCTTGAGGGAGCAGACAGCTTGGACATATGTGCGGGCGTGAAAGCAGGCCACCGTGACACGGCGACATCCGGTAATATGCACCACAAGCACTGCAATGTACTTACAAAGCAACTAGTCAGCACGTGTTGCCTCCGTATACAGAGGAAACTTCGTCTGAGCATTAAGGCTACGAGCGCAACGCTCAAGCGATATCAGAAACTACGCAATGTCAAAAAGAGGCTGCTTAGGGTGGCTGCTGCGCATCAAAAGCAAAAGAAGGAAATTTTGGCTCTGAAGAAAAGGCTTTCTGAAATGCCCGATAACAGAATCGAGGAAGTGTTGGCCGAACTTCCGCCTTTACAGCGACTTGCATTTATGACATCGTTTAAACAGTTGAAAACAAAGTCTCAGTGTGGCACGCGGTACAATGCGAACTGGCTTCTGAATTGTTTAATGCTGAAGATAGCGAGCCGTCGAGCATGTAAGCTTCTATCTGACAGGAACATGCTGCCCTTGCCTTCCCTGAGCCGTCTCACACAAATTCTGAAAGGAATACCATGCGAGTGTGGTTTCAATCCTCTTTGTATGGGAGCTATTTGAAAACAGCTGGGCAACAGAGCAGATAGGAAGAAATTCGGCACACTAATTTTGGATGAAATTAAGTTACGCCTCGCGTACGATTTCAAGAAGTCAACGTTCAAACTTGATGGTTTTGTGGACTACGGTGGTATTTCAAATGAAGGAACTGACCAACTTGCAGATCATGCGCTCGTGCTGATGTTCGTACCACTTCTGGAGAGCTGAGTGCAACCGATTGCCACCTTTGCCACGAAAGGTACAGCGCCTGGCAAGATTTTAGGAGAGCTGTTGCTGCAAGCAGTAATGCAATTGCACAAACATGGCGCTATGGTGATCGCCGTAGTCAGTGACGGGGCTGGGAACAGTCGCTCGATGTGGCAGAAGATGGGAATCAGCGGCAGCGTAACCTCACCTTCTCACAAGATTCCACATCCATGCCTGCCTGAGGGTGCCTACCTTTATTTCCTGTGTGATGTGCCACATGTCCTGAAGTGTGTACGCAACCATTTTCTCAAGCACAAATATGGACTGGATAGCTAGCATAGCTTATTTCATATATAACCTGTGGTGATTGGCGTCGATAACTTTTTTTTCCAGGCTGGAGATTACCGCATAAACTTTGTCCCCTATCAACTCCTTTATGAGTGCGAAAGAAAGCATCATCTCAAAGTCGTCTCCAAGCTCTGAGCAGCGCACGTAAACCCCACAAACTTGCAGAGAATGAACGTGCGACTCGCTGCACAGGTGAGCTATTAAAAATAGTAATATGCCAAAATATAGAAGGTGACTCTTTGTTGGTTTGTAAGTTTTTTCAACTACAACTGTTACAATCTGCTTGCCTTCCACAGCTGTTCAGCCGTAGTACTGCTATTCAATTGCAGTTATACAGGGCAGAAAGCGTTGAACGCCTCCAAGACTCGGAGGGAACAGAGGCGTTTACAACGACAATGAATGACGTCTTTGATGCACTGAACAGAAAATATCCTGCAAAAGGAATACGCAAGGGCTCACCAAAGACTGAGGTGTGCTTTAAGCCACTGTACGTGCGTCCAACTCAGTGTTATAACATTTTAATGGAAGCCTTACACTTCATTGCAAACTATAAATTCATTTATTTGCGCAGATAATCAAGAAGTTTCTCGACCTGCTCAACATCACGGAACACAACTACCACCACCGAAGCATGCTTGTGTTTGCTTCGCGACAGACAACCAAAGCTTTGCGTGTTATGCTAATGTCGGTACTCGACATAATTGATGAGCTCCACGAAGCTTGTGTCCCCTACATACTGACAGTGAAGCTCAACCAAGATCCGCTTGTGCTAATGCGCAAATGCTTGTTGAAAATGTGAAGAGCTGTTGAAATTTTAGTGCATGCAAAAACCGCAAAATCAAAGTTTGTTTTATCGTGATTACTTTTCTTACTGCACGCTATAGGAACATTAAATTAAAAACTGCGTAGGCAAAATCACTCACAGAATGCTTTCTTTTTTCATTTCAGAAATTTTTCGGTGTTGTCCGTACATTTCATGGCGACGATGACCACCCATCCGTAGTTCAATTCAGCCAGATTTATAGATTGTTGTCTTTGTTCACACCTGTGAAAAATTCAGTGAGAGGAAATTGCTCTGGTGCTCCCAATGGTGTTCTGGTGTCTCTTCGCGACAGCCTGGGGAAAAGGCGAAGGCTGCGGCTGATCTGAAAGGTGCAGTTGAAGCAAAGCTATACAAGAAGCTCTGTGGGATGAGTCTTTCAGTAGGCCACTGTTGCGTACTCCAGGGTAGCGTATCGTATTGCTGCCGAGAAGTAGCGACGCCTGCCTATCGGAGCACGACCGACGTTACTGTTGGGTAGCGTGGCGTTGTTGGCGGGCTGCAGGCATCCGGTAGACCATGGCGACCAAGCAAGGGCGAGTCGATTTTCTAATGCGAAACTCGCACTGTTTATTCAAAGGTAGATGAAAGTAAATGAGAAGAGCATGAAGTATTCAAAAGTACATTTCAGAGCCCCTTAAATAGGCTGTCTACAATCGTGGGCGGGATCTTGCTTCCGTCGACGTCACGTGACTGGCACAGAAATAGGGCCCCGCCTTCTCTGCTTATAACGAGCTTGCTGAAAGAAAGAGGTCGTCCCGCCTCCTGGAAGTGTAGACGACTGTCCGCCTCTTCTGCGCGTTGCGGGTTCGTGGAAGTTCTGCTCTAGGTCCCAATTCGAGAAAAGGGTCTCTCTAAATTCGCGCACCCACACACACAGTAAATAAAAAGCGTCACTGTATTTGTTGTTTGTTTTGTTCGTCAAAAAGAAAATGAATTAAGCTTTGACCTAAATATGTTCATAGTATTTAACTTCGTCCTTGTCACTGCTCACAGATCACTTCCAACTCGTTTGCACGTCCCATAATATCCGCGGACAACTATAAAAAATACATGTCTCAGTTGAATTTGTTAGGCGAAGAAGCGTTGACGTGGGTGGATCAATTCACCACAGCGTTGTCTGAAGCGACTGCTGGGCATGATGCGTTAATGTCCCTACGTCTGCACAGGCGCTCGCCATCTTTAATTACGACACATCTTAAGAATCAGCAGCAAAAAATAAAGCCCCCGCTGAAGGAAGCACCGTGGCACTTCTATAGGGAAAAAGTTGGCTGAAAAGCGGAATCGCAGTGCACGGCCGCTCATTTGCGCTAAAGTTGCAGCCTCTAAAGACTAGCTAGACTTGTCATTCAAGGGTCCTTGGCATAAAATATTGTGCGGGTAGCCAAAACACAGTCGTCAAAGAGCGAACAGCACAGGCCCGTTGGGGAAAACGACCCACCGCAGAGATGACACCGCAGGAGTAGACGATCCGCGCTGCGTGAGAGATACGTCACTGCAGCGCCGATAGTGCACAGACACCGTGAAGTCTCCATTACTTACGCGCGGCAGGTTTGTCACAAAACTCAGACTGCGTATCTAAACTACATTTACCGACGGATAAGCGCCTGCAGGCCGGTTGGTGCTAACGACGCGTCGTAGCAGGAGCAGACGATGCGCGGCGCATGACGAAAGACGCGACTGCAGCGCCGGTAGTCTCAGTGACACCCGTTGCGGCCACGTCGGCCAGTGGGCTCGCATAGGGAGCTGCGAAACTGAAGTATGTCTCAGGACGTTGATGCCGGCGGTGGTGGCTTTAGTGGCGTGTGTTGCGGCTGTCTAATTTATTTATTTCTTTTCCCCAAACAGTAGGGTTAAGATCAGTATTTTCTTTATATTTTTTACTGTGTCGCTGGGCATTATTTTTTTGTCTTTTTATGCGGTCAAGCGGTCAATTATGGCCTCAGATTCGCGTGTGCCAGCTTCCCTAGAAGGCTACGAGAAATGGGAAAACGCGTTAGGAAACGCCGTTCTTGTCGTTAGCGTTTGATCATCATTTCTTCAACTGGGATAGAGGCGTAGTGGCCTTTTCTCGGGGGTAAGGAAGGGGCGACCACGACGGCTTCGCTTAGCGGGGGCGGGGGAGTAGGTTAGTGTTGGTTGTTATCGGGAAATTCGTGGGCCCTGCGATTTTTTTATTACGTACGCATTTCTATACTTACCCACCAAGAAAAACCATCCGTCCCGTCAGTCCGTACCGCACGATATCTTTCAAAATCCGAACCCGCAGCAGCGAGTGAATTGACCTTCGTGCTAGCTCTCGCTTCAACGTGACCGAAGCGGCGACAACACAGCGCTCAAGAAGATCTCAGCTCATGCCGCACCATGCACATTTCGCAAATCACTTTCAAGATAGGTGTACGCGCGTCTCTTTTCAAAGCGAAGTATACGGCGACAAAGAAAATTATGGGGTTTTACGTGCCAAAACCGCCTTCCGATTATGAGGCACGTCGTAGTGGAGGACTCCATAAATTTCGACCACTTGGGGTTTTTTAACGTGCACCTAAACCTAAGTACACGGGTGCTTTCGCCCCCATCGGAATGCGGCCGCCGTGGCCGGGATGCGACCTCGTGCTCAGCAGCCCAACACCATAGCCACTGAGCAACCACGGCGGGTGGACGGCGAGAACACAGCGCGTGAAATTTTCAGCTGTGGGCACACTCTCTCCGCATTGCAGTTCGCTTTCAAGATACGGTTCGCGCGTTCGTGCCACAAGCACACGCTGCCGGAGAACGGTTCATAATGGTTCGACGCGGATGAATGAAGCGCTAAAGAGCCATAACGGCTGAAAATGAACGCAACGTCATCAGCGCACCTAGGCACCGACCTGCAGTACTTTGCTTGCTTCATTCACTTTGCGCCGCCGTAGCGCTGTCGCTTATAGTCGTCGGATCAAGTCTCATCAAGGCCGATCCACACGACGGACCAAATTGCTCTTTTGGACCGCGGTCCACGCATCATGTGATAGAGCGTCAGCAGTTCGTGCGTACCGCCGTTGGCCCGCGCAAGACCGTGGCCCTCGCGGTCCAACAAATCGGCGAGGCTTTTCCCGCTTCCGTTTTGGCGGCGGACCGCATGCAAACCGCAGCGATTTTGGCTTAGCCAACGAATGTTGTCCGGCAACCGAGTGTCTTCAGCCAAATCCAATATAGTTTTTGGCTCAGCAAAAGCCAGTCAAGCCAGTCGTTTCATGTCCGCCGTTCCGCCTACACGTGCGTGCAGAAGATATGTTTTTTAAACACCGTGTCCTCTTGGAGTGACGAGGAGGTTTTTTTCATTTTGTATACCTCGTTGAGCAGTTCCCGGCTTTGTGGGACTCGAGCCGGAATGATAACAATGATAACACTCTTGCCGAGAGTGTAGCTGGTTGGTTTGCTCTGCCGTCTGCAATGGCGGTCCGCCGTGTGGATGTGCTCTGCGCCGGACCGGACCGCGCCGGGCCGTGACGTCGCATCACGTGACCGAGCGGCCCGCGGACTTGGTCCGTCGTGTGGATCGCCCTTAACAGTGATAACGACATTGGGCTACGTGTGGATAAGCAAGTGTCACAATGCTTACGCGTACTTAGACAACTTCCAGAGGCGTTTCTGTGTGATTTATTTTTTATCGGAAAGGTGCAGTCGATGGTGATCCAGAGCTGACAATGGATGTAATAGGGACGCGAAGGTTTCTTTTTTGCCAGATTCTTGGCCAGCTCCCATAGACCTGCTCAAGCTAAGACTTGCTGATGGCTCTGTGTAGCTTTTTTTATTGTCGCGTGCCCTCGAACCACCATGAATCCTACTATGCAATGAGAGTAGAGCAGTATTCACGTCCAATAGGAAATGCAGCCGGTAATTGGGCTGCCTAAGGCTTGCGGCCCGGCGGCAGCTCCTCTCCCCTCCCCGGCATCCGTTTACAATTTAGCGGGCAGGGTCTAGAGTAACCTTATATCCCCCTCTCCACAGTGGCGTAGCCGGAAACTTTTTCGTCTGAAGGGAGGGGAGGTCCTAATTGACCGCTGAAGGGGAAGGAGCTGGGCCAGTGCCATTGTGGCTTACTTTTAGTAAGCGGCACAAGTGCCCGGCAGGCCCCCCTTGGCTACGCCACTACTCCGCCCTCGCCCCGCAATCGACGCAATCGAGCTATCAGAACGTGCATGACACGGATGCATGACATAACATGAATGACATGCCACGAATCTGGCATGGATGCAGTAACATCATCATCATCAGCCTATGTTGATGTCCATCGTAGGACGAAAGCTTCTCCAGCAACCTCCAATACCACTGTCTTGTGCCAACTAGTTCCACGCGTCTTCAAATCTTGTGATTCCATCACGCCCACCTTATTCTCTGCCGTCCTCGACTGTGCTTCCGTTCCCTTAGCACCCATTCTAAACTCCAATAGATTAGCGGTTCTCTCCCTTACGCATTGCATGGTCTGCCCTGCGCGACTTCTTCCTCTTCATGTCAACCTTAATATCAGCTATCCCCGTTCGCTCTGTAACCCTCATACCTGTCTTCCTGTCTATTATCGTCACGCCTAACATTTTCATTGCATCGCTCGTTGCGCGGTCCTCAACGTCTTCCCAAGCTTCTTTTGTAACCTCCAAGTTTCGGCCCCATATGTTAGTAACGGTGTATAGAAAGCAATGATTAGCCGTAAACTTCCTGATCATGATTTAGTAATGCCTGTCGTAAGCTCCCCAACTATATTTTTAGTTTTGTTAGTGTCCTTGATCAGAGGCCCCTGCGAGTAATTAACCTCAATAAACGTATTTCTGCGCAGCTTCTAGAGGCTGACTGCCGATCATGACATTTCGTTCTCTCGCCAGGCTGGGGAACATTACATTTTTCTTCTGCGTACTAACCGTCAATCAGACTCTTACACTTTATTCACTAAGCTCCTCACATGTTTGTTGCAAATAGTCTGCAGCGTTGCGGAGTATGCCAATGTCCTCTGCAAACCGTAAGTTCGTAAGCTATTTACCGTTAGCGCTCACTCCTAACCATTCACAGCCTAACTGCTTGCCCACCTTTAAGTATTCAGTTATAGCATTGTGAAGATTTTGCCATTGATCATGCGAAGCCTTTTGCAGATATCTGGCGATGCAAAGTCGGCGCGTTAGTGTCGTCCGCTCGAAACCAACATTCGTGGGAAGCTTCATTTTTGACCGCTGTTCGGAGTCAGTGCGCTACTGCCTAGATGCCCCGATCTAATAATTCCAGCTACCTGATTCAAGCGCGGGTTTCATGTATAGCCAATATCAAAGCGCAACCTGCCAATGTTCATTTATCATATACTATAAGCTTGTTCACTTAATTCCATAAAATTAGGGCGTGAATTAGAAAGACAGGGGTGTTTCAAGGGTGTTTTCTTATTGAACACGCTTTTCGGTTCAAAAAAGGTGTTTCAAGGCTGTTTCAAGGGTGAAAAGATAATTACACCCGTATTACACCCATAAGGGTGTGCAAATTTAAGAGTGTGGAAACATGTCTCAGCACATTGGGGAAGGAACGGGGGACAAAAAGAGGAATAGCTGGAGTCCGGGGAACAGGCGAAGTCGCCGTTTAGTGTCGAGAGAATATAAGCGCCCAGTTGGAGAAACCCGCTGAATTCTAGTGTAGATGCGTGATATGGCGAGTTAATGATTGTAGTCACCACCCAGCACCCGTCCTCTGCGGTAGTATAAGCACCCGCCGTTCTTGGTAATAAATGTTTACTAAAAACCAATCTTGGCAATTACTTATTCATCGGTGATACATCGCCCCTTATTCCTTAGTGGCAAAGTCTTTGGATTACAACTGCGCTATTGTGACAAGTTACGACCATACCTTGACGCTTGCGGTTACAGTTGCCATACTCCTGACTTTTGCTATTTCGGGGATACTATAAACATGAGTTTACGGCACAAGTTAGAGAACAGACAGTTTAACAGCATTTCTCGCCTGACATACGCTCAACGCAAGCTCCATAGCAGCATGTTACGGTGCGCGTCCTTTCAAGACAGAGGCGAACGCAAACATAACGCGTTAGAAGACAGGGTGCTGGCTTGGGCCTCGTGCGAGACATATTTAAGCCAACAATGCATTAGCAGCTATGCTGTCGTTTCTATGCAAGTAGGTTATATGCATAAACTTCTCGTGGGCCAGTCCCAGCCGCCGGGAGCGCGTGAAGCAGCCGGCAGCCATATTGTTAGAAGAGCGTGGCTACACTACGGGGACGCGGCGCTCCCTGCACTTGCGGCTCTGCGGGGAAAAATTAAGTTAAACTCCTCTAAGAAGTATATCAATCCGCCATTGTCTGTCGCTGTTGGCGAAAAAGAAATGTGTCATGGTGGCGAGTGCTTTGTGTTCTCTGTAGAAGTTGCGAGAATTGACAAACAGTCACATTTTCTGTTTTCATCATTCAGCAAGCTGCCGCCTGCATTGGTAGGTTACTCTGTCCTTTCGTCGATACGTGGCGCCGGCCCGTATTGGCAGTGACATGACCTCAGAATATAGTATCGTTATGCCACTTCTTTAAAAAAATTACTGTTTGTGTAAATGAGCGTTCAAGTCGCTGATGAAGAAGCTGTTGCTGCATTGAAGTTAGGAACGAGCGTTATTGGTTCAAACCTAGAAAACAAGCAAAAAATGACCTGGTAGGTCTCATTTTTGTCCAGCGTGTCAGTTTTAACCGAAAAGAGTCAGTGAAAGCAAATTTACGATAAAACGAAGGCGGTGACCTGCACGAAGCAGCAAGCCCACATGCGCTCCAATGAGCGTAGCATGCCAAAGATAAAGTTAGGTTTCAGCTAGCGGCTCAAGCAATCTTGTTTTTTTTTCTGCGAACGTTCTGCCTGCGTCTGCGACGGAAACGTGAAGTGGGAAGGCAGATAAACCGAAAGTGTTGGGGGGAGGTGGTAGCGTAATGGTTAGCGTGCCCAGCTCCCAAATGCAGAATCTTGCAAAAATATGGGCCCGTATCCTGGTGGCTTCTTTGCGAAGACAGCTGCCTGTGCTCTCTGGTGACGGCGGAGCTCAGAATGAGGCGGCGGCCTGACGACAACGGTCGACGTCAGCGTAACAGAATAAGCGGGCGTGCAAGGCCACACCTGAAGCCGAAAGTATATTCATAGGAAATGCAATATGCTCCTGTCGACCAAAATAAATGTGATGAATAACGAGAAGGTGTTCAGTGTGGCTGCAGACAGATGTCACCAAAGACAGGACCTCGTTCCTATTCCGGTGACCAGTGGAAATGTACATCGACAGCGTGACAACTAGCGTGTAAATGATGCTTCATTGAGGTCGTTGCGTGTTTTGTGTTGCGTCTAGCACGAGGAGTAGTGTAAGAGATGACACCGGAGAGAAAGCGGTGGGCGAAGTCCGCCAAAAGTACTTGAGGGTAGCGATATTGAACATGAACACCGTGTTGAAGAACACCTGGGACTTCAGTGGCTTTGGGCCTATTCGGTAACCACAGCGAGGCACACAGGCCTTGCGGAAATCAACAGAGGAAAGGGGCCGAGTGAGTCGGACGGCCTTTTCGAGCTCTGGCATTTAAAAAATGAATATTGAATGAATGAATGAATGAATGAATGAAGAGACTGAGGGATATAAGGAGGGCAGGTATGTTAACCGGTCAAGAGTCTGGTTGGCTACCCTACGCTGGAGGGAAAGGAGATCACGCACAAAATAGTATATGCCAACCTAAATGAATCAGCGTGGTCATACTTGCCTGACATGCCATTGTGGCCTGCCACCAGGACATCATGGAGTTGTGGCGATGAGTGTTTACATTGGGTGCTTGAGCATAAAAACCAGCACATCAGAGACGTCCGAGGGACATCTGTACGGTAGAAGGTTACACAGCAAATAATACTAATAATGAGCATGCGCATAGGGGCATATAGGGGCGTGCTTTGTTTTGAGAGAAATAAATCTATCTTTATCTGTATATGAAGATCGAGTACAACGGCGATTGTTCATATTGTTCAGGATGACGTCAGCGTTTATTTCTGGGACAATGAGTTCACGTTACGCTCATTTGCATCACAATGGCGGGCGTAATCAGGCAAACATTGTAAGCATTTCATTAGAGGGTGCCTGACTACTCTGTGTAGATTACGTACGCACGACAATGATAGCAAGAATATAACATTATTAGAGAATGTAATTCAAAAACAAGTTCACTTATTAATGCAGTGCAGTAAAGAGGAAGTATCTCCTCACTACAGATGTGGAGGGCGCAAATAATGAACTAGCTGAAAAAGAAGGTCAGTCTTGTAGGTCTGTAGTGAACTGGAAAGACTATTCGCATCTTGGCAACACGATAAGGTTGCTCCTGAAGGCCGAAAGTGTAGTGGGCAAGTCTTACAGCACGTTCCCACAGCTTAGAAATCCCGCAAAGGACGCGTTGACACCACGCCACTGTACGCCAACAAATAAAGGCAATTTTATTGAAGTGAAGCTTTCTTTGCTTCTTCCTTCGACTTTTCCACTGGTGATGTCGCTGTCTTGCACGCCGTGTGAGAGGGAGGTTAAGAGCGTGCGTATGCATGGAAGGAGTGTAGAAAAGAGGAAAGGTGGCTCAAGAAACTCGTTTAGACAGTTTCATCGCGTCGCATGTGCACAGTGCCCTCTGGAGCTCCCTGGGCATCACCACATTAGCCTCTTGACAGCTGTAATTATCCGTGACCCCCCGTAATAGCATAGCAGAAACTGCGGCGCTTACCCTTATCCTAACATGCAACTCCTGAAGAGAGGTAGATAGAATGGTAGAGAGGGGCAGCGAGAAGAGGCAGTGAATGGGTAGGGCCGCGGTAATAACGAAACAAGTGAATAACAGCTTTGCCATTCTTCGCTCCCAGTTCCCATACAGGAGAGAAGGACGGGACAGGGAAAAGGCGACGGGAAAATATAAACACTACTACTATAGACACGACAGCAGTTGCTGGCAATTTAAAGGCACGGAATTAAATAAACGTGATGTAAATTTGTCAAGTAGACAGCTGACGCAAGGCGTGCAGACGCAAAGCCTCAATTAATCACCATAGTGTATGTGCGACACTACAGAAGCGGTCGCGTGTCAAATCAACACTTCTGCGCGCGCCGCGGTAGCTTGACGGCTATGGCATTGCTCGAGGTCGCGGGTTCAATCCCCGGCGCCAGATTTCGACGGGAGCGAAATACAAGAATGATTGTGCACTTTCATTTAGGAGCACGTTAAGGAACACCGGGGTATCAAGGTAAATCCGGCGTATGCCAATACGGCGTGCCTCATAATCCGATTGTGGTTTTACACGTAGAGCCCCATAATTCTGCCAACACGTCGGCCATGATGCGATGCGCCATGCGAAGGAATGGCAGTGCACAACCCTCTCATACGTTACCAACAATGGCACACAACACCTCAAGCAAACACGGCTCGCTGTATGTTATGTACTACGTAGACAAACAGCAGTAGTGCATGCAAGATAACATTTGCCATCAACTCGCTACTCTCGTATTGCACTAAACGCTGAAGAAATTATACATTCGCAGTCAACATTACCGCTAACTATCGTCAATCAAAGGAAACAACACAGAAAGCTTCGCTTACATCGGTTCAAACAGTCACCCGGCGTGGTTGCTCAGTGGTTATGGTGTTGGGCTGCTGAGTACGAGGTCGCGGGATCGAATCCCGGCCATGGCGGTCGCATTTAGAAGGGGGCGAAATGCGAAAACACAAGTATACTTAGATTTACGTGCACGCTAAAGAACCGCAGGTGGTCGAAATTTCTGGAGTCCTCCACTGCGGCTTGCCTTCCAATCAGAAAGTGGATTTGGCACGTAAAACCCCGTAATTAAACATTTTCGCAGAGTGCGTGGGATCCGCATAACTTTATGGACTGTGAAATTATACGCTTAATAATGGTGCTCATTAATGTAATATTCTCGTTTGCAGTAAGAAAAAGTGGCTGTTGTGTCCACGGTAGAATTGATTTAAACAGCTTCAATCCACTCGCCATTAAATCATTGCCAACTTCCGAAAATGGGATACAAGTGACAGGGAAATCAGCAGGTTTATGAGCGGCAAGAAGGCAGATGCTTGCGCAGGACCTCAGGGAAATAAAATGATCTCAGGGAAATAAATCATAAAGTGGGCAGGGGGCCATTTATGACTTCAACGTCAATTAAAAATCCCAAAATGTGAACGGAGGCCAACAAAATTAGGGCATTTTGGGAAAGGTGAAAACGCTGGAAATTTCAGGACATCACTAGCGTAAACATAAAAGGTGGCCTAAAAAAACATAACTTTGACAGGGTAGTCAAATTTCGGGGAGAAATAAATTGGCTGTTGAAGCAGATTAGCTGAAACCTGATGCTGTGAAATAATGCGAGAATGTCGGCAAGTGTTGAAGAGAGGTGAAGCCGGTCCTGTGGCCGACGCCCGCACCCGCCAGCTCTGAAGTGACAGCACGTATGGGGAACGTGCAACGCCTACAGGTCACGCAACCATGGACGTATGGGTGCTATGAGCGTCCCCTTTGGAGCGGGGTGGTTGGTTGCGCCACCAAGCTCTTGTTATTATATTGCCGGATGTCCTACATAAGTTAAAGAACGAAAAAAAAGGAAACGGACAAACAAACTCACGATGAATTCCCATAACCAAACTTTCTGAACCTCTATAGTGAACTTTGTGTTTGCACGCCTCCGTTTTTTGTCGTTTCCCTACTTTTCTTCCACCAATCTTCCAATGGCGGCTTACTAATCTCTACTGCGGACACGTTTACTTTTTCGCTGCTCTCACTGAACCCAAGGGCTTCAAGCAGGCCAATGGTGCCTAAATCAATCGCTGGGCAGATATCTTCACATTCTAATAAAACATGTTCCATTATTTCCCTAGCTTTACCGCAGCAAGCACACGCTTCTTCTTCCTTGTCGCATGTCGCTTTAAAAGTCCATGTTCTTAGGCATCCTAATGTCCCTTCGGAAAGTAAAGATCTTCCCTTTGATTTATCATAACTTGTTTCCATCCTGATTTCGTTTTTTCCTCTTGAGTAGTTACTCATGGCAGGTTTATTTTTCATTGCCGCCACCCATGAGATTATTTCAGCCTCTCTGACTTTCCACTTGACCTTCTTTGTTGCTGTGTTGCCCATCCTACAGGCCGCATATTTGCCGGTAAGCTTCCCAGTTCTTTTCCTCCACTGTGAATCGATGTTTTTCCTGTACAGGTACCACAACACTCTCCCAGCCCATTTACTTTCTTCCATATTCCACAGCCATTATTAAAAATCAATTTTTCAAAAATCAAAACTGAAAGTGCTGCCGTCACTTCAAAACATTTCCAGCTCGTATCACAATGCCCAGCTTCATTTGTAGTCTTCCCGTGAGCGCCCAATGCGAGGCGCCCCACTGACCTTAGGTTGCCATCGAGTCCTAATTGTACCCCTGATTTCAAGCAGACAACGGCATTTCGAAATGTAAGTCTAGGAATCATTACATCTTTCCACATACCTCGGAGAACCTCGTACCTATTGTATCCCCATAGCGCTCGTTGTTTCATTATGGCCGCATTTATCTTCCCCTTTGATTTTATTGCTTTTTCCTGTGTTTCCAGATACCTATCACCTTCGTTTATCCATATACCAAGGTATATATATTATTTTAACCGATGTATTTCCTTGCCCTGCATTGCCGCTGTCTGTTCAATGGTTTCAGTGCATACCATAACACCTGATTTTCTAACACTAAATTTCAAACCTAAATTCTTGCCTTCCTGTCCACAGATATTAGCCAGACGTTGGAAATCACTTTGCTTGTTAGCTAGCAACACAATGCCGTCCGCATAAGATAAACCTGGAAGCTTCTGCTCTACTACTGTACCCACCTGACTGTACGAGACATTAAACCCGATATTACTTCCTTCTAGTGCACTCTCCCTCCTCACCATGCACATCATAAGCAGCAGTGGGGATAAAGGGCACCCCTGCCTCAGTCCCTTGTTGATATCAACTTTCTCCTCCCTCCTCATCCCTTCCCATTCAACGCAAACCGTATTTTCTGGGTAAATCTGAGTAAGAACAAATAAGTTAGCGTCGACACGCCTACCTATTCTGCAGGCATTCTGAAGTTCTCCAATAGGGCCATTATTATCTGCCCGTGCTTGGATCGTTAATTTCATTGCCTCCATTGCTAGCTTGTATATTACCGATGTAATGGTCAACTGCCTGTACGAGTAAATTCTAGCTTTTTCCCCCTTTCCTTTATAAATCAAATTTGTTCTACTTTGACGCCAACTGTCTGGTATTCGTCTGTCTTTTAAAGTTTTTCCTCTGCTTTCACCAGAGCTTCCTTGCGTTTTGGTCCAATTCATTAATCAGCCTAATGGGAACCTCGTCTAGCCCTGTGGCTGTGCGCTTAGGGATTTTCTCTTCGGCTTTCTACCAGTTGAAATTTGTCATCACCAGCTCCTTTTTCATCTGCTTCTCTTTCATGCTCTTTCTTTATTCAAATAAAACCTTGCCATTGCCTTGGAAATATTGAGCTGCTATTTTTCGGATGTAATTCAATGCCGCTTCTCCTTCCAGTTTGTTTCGATCTTCGTCTAGGATATGTTGTTGCATTGTTGTTGCCTTCCTGCCTAATAATTTTATGTGGTTTGAAAATATTCAAAAAGCAGCCTTTTTTTCTCACCTATTTCTGACAACCAACGTTTACTTTCACCTTTTATCTTTGCTTGCGCGAGTATTTCAACCATAGACTTTTATACTCGGTAAATTCCCCATTTACTGGCTACTTCATCTTGTGGCAACAGCGCCTTCTTTGCCTGATTGTGCTCTCGGGATGCTTTCTGTCGTTCAGCGATCGCTTCTCGTATCTCCCTGTTCCACCAGCTTCTCGGTTTCGTTTTTTTTCCTTTCAACGAACATGTTGTTTCCTCTTTCCGTATTTCTGTTGTTACTACACTTAGAAGCTCACTATATTCACACTCATTACATGGCCATATGCGAAGTTTTTCCTCGATTTTAGTGACAATATTTCTTATTTGTTCAGCGTTCAAATTTGGACTGCCCATTTTGCATTCCTTGCTCTCTTTGCTAACTACATATCCAATTTTCAAAATGATACAGTTAGGGTCACTCCCTATACTGCTATACCCTTCTCATCAATGACCATTTCTCTCAACTTATCATGAATTCCATCTGTCATCAGACAGTAATTAATGGTTGATTGCCGGTTTCCCAATTCCCACGTGATCTGCGCTTCACATTTAGGCCGTGCATTCACAATAACGAGGTTATGTCGCTCACAAAGGTCAAGCATTGGCTTCCCTTTGTTTTCGGCATAGCAATCTGAATCCCGAATGTGGGCATTCATGCCACCTAATAGGACAATTTTGTCATAATCCCGAAACCCTTAATATCAGCACTTATGCATTCCACTAACTCTTTATTCTTCTCTGTGCAATTATTTCCGGTCTACAGATACGTAATGCTGAGCCAAGTTTTTTTCCCACTCATTGTACCTGATAACCAAAGATGCTCTTGACATTTTGAATTTACTGTTTTCAATTTGGCTCCCTGATGGATTAGCATTCCGATTGCCCCTCCCACTCTTTCTTAGTTCGGTTGCACCCTTCCCAAACATAATTCTCAATCACTGGAGGCTCTTCCGAGTCTCTAAGGTTCGTTTCTGTAACCGCATATACCCCTATTTGTTCTCTAGTAAACTGCTCCTCAATCTCTGCCCACTTTTCCTTTCTTCTGCCGCCCTGCACGTTTATGTAGCCTATTGCATAGCGAGCTATCTTTCTTATGCTTTCCTACTTTTTCTATTATTGACGGCGACGCTATTCTGAGGTTCCCTTAAGGGACCTTCTTCATTACTACCTACTCCGGCCTCCTGAGCGTCCGTGGGCCCCCTAAAAAAGCTACAGCACAACCTGCAAATCGTCAGCCCACTTCCCGTCCAAGCCTGCAATTGAAGTGGATCCCGTATCGTTCAAAACCACCACACCTTCTCACTTCCCTGTTTAGTTCGACATTCCCGAAACCTTTCTCTCGGCTCATTTTCTATATTGCCTCATTAGCAGCCACTACGGCTCTTTGTACGTTACTGTCACGTACAGGCACCTCCGGCACCGTGCACACCACGATCTGCACCTGAGGGGATAGCTCGCGCAACTCGTCCACCCCCTTCGCCAAGCGCTGGGCTAGTGATATCCCTTTCCTGTTTAGGGCGTCATTTAGCCCACCTGACTATGACAAGGTTGCGCCCCTGGGCATTCTGTGCGAGCTTTGGTTTTGCTTGCTCCATGAAGAACCCAGCGTCCGCGCTAGAAATGTCCCTACCGCCACTTTTTTATCACCTTTCACCCTCCCCACAATTACTTCTGAGCATTTAGCTAGGTTTGAGTCGACAGCGATAATCACCATTTCACTCTCTCCTACCTCTCCCTGCTTCCCTTTGTCCTTTACCGCGCGATTCGGACTCGACAAGGGGTACTGACCCCTGCGCTCCTGCTTTTTGAGTGTGGCGCCCTCAAGGTTTGAGTTTGGCGCCCTTCGCAGCTACCTAGTCCCCACGTTGCACGCATTCCACGTGTTTTGCTGACACTGCCACTCCTGTGACATCGGGGGAATGCGTTCCATTGTCACGACCATTCTTCTTCGCAATCGCGGCCCTGTTCAGCTTTTCCTCGGCTGCTTGAAGTCTTTCTTCCACTACCTTCCGTGCATCATGCTCCCTATTTAGCTCATTTTTGAGCACTTCAACCTGCTTGACAAGCTCTTCCTGGAAAGCCTCCATTTTCTTCAGCCTAGCATCGACATCACAGTGTGTGCCGATTAACTCGATTCCCTCTTCATTCTCATTCGTCCCCTCGTGTCTAGAGGGACCTCACGCACACTGCCCACTTTCCCGGCTTTTTTTACCATGTATTGGATGGCTTTTTCTAATGCAACAATTTTTACCTGTATATTTTGGATTTCTTATAATATCCTTGTTCATCCCCCTTACTCAATGGCCTCTGGGTCTTCTAAGGTATTGTAAATAAATAAATAGATAAAAAAATAAATACTAGAATACTATATTACTATAATAATGCAGAGCATGTGTGCTCTAGCAAAAACCTATGCGCATAGTGTCTAAATCCTTAAAACGTCACAAATAAATTCTCACCAATGTTTTAAAAGCACTCAATGCCGCACAGACTTAAGGTATGACACTTTTCGCACGTGTTCAAATACGCGGCGACGCTCTCACTTTCCTACCAAAGCAGTATTCCCGATACCAAATCACGCACAGTAAAACCATGAATAGCTATTAGTCTGGCGCTTTCCAAGCTACTATTTCAAGACCATAAAGACTTATCGTCCTACCCGGTTGCACGTGCTGAAGCACGTGGCGCGAAAGAACGCTCTGATTATCCTTCAAACCCAAATGTACACGAAACACACCCACGCACACGAGAAAAGAGAGACAAGAAAGAGAAAACTACCCAATTATTATTTAAAGGCTAAAAAAATCTGCAAATAAAAGACAGAAGCAAGCTCAAAGCATGCACAAAAACTTATGATTTCATCGCCACCACGGAGCCCTGGAAAAACACCTCCATCCACCGTAACATCTCACGCGGAGCGTGAGCGTTAAAGGTTTAAGGTGAATACGTCATGTGGTGGCACTGACGCGAACGAAACCCTCGTGTCCAGAAAAGCTGAATACGTTTCTTAAAAAAAAGTTAACTTACCATCTTTCCAAACTTTGTTGCAAGAAAACGTTTAGTGGTAGCAGATTAGATATTACTTCTGGTTATATGCACATATTAACATATTATGTAAAATGTTCTTGTGTTTTCAAGACCAAGAGCATATACCCCTTGTTCATATGTATTTATTTTAGGTTCCTTGTGTGTATGTTTATTTGATGTAGTTTTATTTCTTTTGTATATTTCATGTTTGTGCACCCCCCCCCCTATGTAATACCCTCGTGTGAGGGCCCTTAGGGGTAATGTAAATAAATAAATAATGTAAACGGACGCACCAGTAAAGGGCAAGTGTTCCATAACGTATTTTATTGGCTAGATTTGTAACTTAGCGATATCTAATGTTTTGCTGTTATTTAAATTTATTATTGCTGTAAACACCTCATGCTCTTTTGTTGGCTCCATAAATATGGTATTAGCAATACTATTATTAAGTGAATAAGCAACTCGGGGGTCAGGGCTGTACACTACGCCTGCGTTCACAAAATGAGTATTAACGTGGTCAGCCAGTGGTTTACCGCTATGTTCACAATTATTATGAGTTATCGAGTTGGGTATTTTGCTTTAGTTTCACGGCCTAAAACGCTATTTATTACTTTCCAAACCGCATCCAGACGCTTCTTGTCAATTTCAGAAAAAGCACGTTGATAGTAATCTAGGGTGGGATCTTGTACGCGTTCCAAACTCGAACGGAGGCGGTCCGTTCTTTCCGTCGCGAAATTGGCGGTCCGTTCCGTTGCGTTCGTTCGATAGCAGACAACACGGAATGATTGACAGCAGATATCACTTCACAATTGACGTCATGGCGTTCTTCACCGTTCAAACTGACCAACCGTGTGCGGCTCGGTGGAACGGACCGCCTGCGTTCTATTTTGGAACGCGTACAAGATCGCACCCCTATTTTCGCTTGCCTTAGTATTTTATTCAATCTATTTCTTTCTCTCTCAAATTTCTTAAGTTCAATTTCTGATCTCGAGTGCAGGAACGTATGACAAAGGCGGTTTTTGCTTTTTATCAGTTTGACGTGCTCATTCGTGATCCATGGTTTTCGCATCTTTTTTGAACGTCTGACCTATCTGAATGAAAAATGCGCAATGTAAATAAGCACTAAAGATTCAAGAAACTGGTTATACGCTTCGTTCACGTTCTTTTTTCTTAACAAGAAATTCCAGCCGTGCGTGATTACAGCCTGACTAAATACATCCAGCGCATCATAGGAAATGTGCTGAAAAGTAATTCATTGTGTTGTTTCTCACTCATAGAATACACTACAAAAAATGGACAATGATCACTAATATCATAGGAAATTGTACGCGTAGTACATAGATGTGTATCTATTTTTGTAATGACAAGGTCGAGGGTAGATGAAGTACAAGGATGATGTAGTAATCAGATTAGTAGAGGCAGACGAAATTAGTTGGCTGTTTATATCGTGTACATACTTATTTTCCTCCAAAATATTTATGTTGAAATCACCTCCACAGACAAAATGAACATTTTCGACTAAGCATAGTTCCAAAAATTTTAATAAAACAACCTAAAATTTCTCGGTACTGTCATTCGTAGGGCGCTATATTACTGACGACACCCTCTTGGTGTTGTTGACAGTTGTCATTTCGTAGTCATGACTTATGAATGAAAATTCTGGCACCATTTCATAATCACAATTATTTTTAGCATAAAGGGTGGCACCGCCTCCTCGCCTATTCTGATGGTTCATGTAAAATGAGATATAGCCTTCCAGTTGAACAGCATCGTCGCTACTTTGAAACCAAGTTGCAGATATCATCATGACGTCAAACTGAAATGAAAATTCATTACGAAAAGAAGTAATGCTGTCGCCTTTGCCAACAGCGGAACGGGAATTGAAATGCAAAACAGAGGTATGTGTAGTATCTGGCAGATGAACATTTTGCGTTAATACATATAATCAAGACATTTCATTTGAACAGAAGGTGCAGGAATGTAACGCAACATTTACCATATCTTAGAACGATCTTCGTCATGCTCTATTACCTTGCCATTGTATGACCAGACGGATTTCCATTCATGATCACGTTTTCTACCGATAGCAAGTCCAAGCAACCACTTTCTTGTAGGGCACAGGTGCTCGTTCACATATATTTTCTGGGAGCTATCAATACCAATGTCTTTCATTGGTATTGCGTCACGCAACACTTCTGCAGCGCGGCGTCACGCTTGGTCCGGGACTCGACAATAATGCTCGAATTTTCGGGGTCTCGAGTTCGAATACGATGACGTACTTCAAGACATGTCAGTGTCCATGTCAGTGTCAGTGTCTATAATTTATTCTTTGATGACTTCCCCAATTTTTCGAACAATGCTAGGCCCACTTTCATCGTCAGATTTAACAATGTCTTGTATCTCAAGATTCTTGTTTCTTTAATACTGTTCTGAGCGCACAAACCTCTTATCAAGGTCTCATGTCCTGAATTGGAGAAGCCTGGCATTTTTCTTGAAGTACATTATTTTCGTTTTCTAGTTTTTGTCTTGCGGATTCTTAAGCTCTTAATTTTGCCTTCAGTTCTTCAACTGAGGCGTGACTTAACTAGATGCTCTGAATACGATTTTTGTGTTCTACCTTCAGTTCTCGGATCTCATTACGCATGTCCCTTTCCATTGTCTCTCGACACTGCCTTAGTTGATCTTTAAACTCTTACTTAAGCTGAACAAGTTCAGCTTTTATTTTATCTTTCAGTTTAGCCATTTCTTTGGTCATGCTTTATCAACAGAAACAACCTGCGACACAGAGAAGATATATAAACGATGCAAAAACACAATGCCTGGCAGCAGCGACGGTGCAACTGTATGCAATAGTAGTAATGAGCTCAAAACACAAACCTGCAGCAAAAAGGCAGACAAACGCTCAGCGTTGCAGTAGGTACTTCGTCGCTGCTGCTGCCTTACTTTGTTAAAGTAACAGTAGTCGCTGCGTGGGTGCCAGTCGCCTGGAGTAGACTTTGCAACTAAGTGGAGGGGGGATGAACCTGAGCATGGGCGTACAATACTGAGTTCGAGCATATGCTCAAATTCTCGTCGGGCAATGTTCAGGCCCTCATGTGGCAGGCCGCTAAGACGGGCGTGCACCGGGGGTCCCGATTCCACCATGTAATGCGTAACGCTGACAGGGCGTATGGCGTTCACAGTAGTTGTGAGGCAGGGAAAGTCCTTCAACACGGGGTTCGTCGTTCGAAGGAGCGTTGACATCATCATTTCCTTGCAGGAAGTGATGCCGCATGAATGCTCAAGTGCGTTGTAGCATTTCTTAGCCGAGAGTTCTGAAGGTCCACAAGAAGTCTGAAGTGGCGAAGAAAATCTCCTCCGATGATCACGTGCTTCACATCTACCAAAATGAATATCCAATGAAAGGTTCGATGCAGCCCAAAGCGCATCGTTAGAGATCGCTGCCCATACGTTGCAATTCGCGTGGCGTGGACGGCTAGCAAATTGTATGTGGGGACGATACGCACGTGTTACCGGAATTGCACTGACCTCGGCACCTGTGTCGAAGTGGGTTTTTGAGACTTTGTCCGCGACATAAAATAAGCGAGATTCGGCTTGGCCGAATACTTAAGACAAAAACTTCCGTGCAGTAGGTGGGTTATCGCTTTTAGACGGCGTTTGCTGATCTGTTGGAAGGCTAACTTTTTGGCAGTGGAAATTTCACAGGTGGCTGATAATGAGCTTTCTTGACGCAGTCGGTAGCAGATGAGAAGCCGCGTGGGGTTGGGCCTGGTGCCCCAGCCGCTTTCAGTGCGCGGCTGGCATGTTTCCCTGATGGGAGCATGGCTTGTGTACTTGCTTACATTTTCTCCTAAGTGATGATAGTACCAGCAGATGCGTGGAGTGTAAGGAGAGGGAGATGACGCGCGGTTGCGTGAGATGGAGCGCAGGCGTCTTTCTCTTTGGTTCTTCAATGCTTCAAGAGTGCGCGCAACCCGCTGTACTTCTTCCTTAAGTGACTTCAACTCCGCGATGGGATTCTCCATCACTAAATCGGAAGCTTCACTTACTTTTGCAATAATGTCAAAAGCAGAATTCGCCGGTGCCGCGACCTCCAGCACCCTGTCGGCAAGAGGGGCGAGGTCATCGAGGAGCAAGTGACAGCCGCTGCCAGAACTATGCACACATTTGCTGGGACGCGCTGGAGAAACAGTTGGCAAACAAGGGAGTCGTCCATCTTCGACGCCTTCTCCCCCAAAAGCTGACGCATGCCGCGTAGTAACTGGGATGGTTTGCTGTCGGCCACGTCTTGCGCCGTTAGGAACGGTTGCAAGTGCTTATACCCGGAGAGGGTAGTGCGGCGGAAGAGCTCGTGTTTCAGCGCGTCGTACGTGCCTCGGTTGGGGAGGTGACGACAATGTGGCGTACCTCGGCGGCTTCGCTTGATGTTAGAGCTGCAATAACGTGATGAAGCTTTGTTTCTTGGTACACGATTCTCCTCATTGAAAATTGGGCTTCCACTTGTGCGAACGAAAGCGAAGGTCTGCAGGCCAGAAACACGGCAGCTTCAGAGCGATGGCTAAGATGGCAGGATATTCCTGGGCTTCGTGGGGTCTCTCAGACGGGGTAGCGTCGGTGGTCTCCATTCCACTTAGCGTTGCTGTTCTTGCGATTAGCTGTCTAGCTGTCCAGGACATTTGAAGACTGTAGTGCCTGCTTTTCGACACACCGGGTCACCAATTATGTGGAGGATAATTATGTGGCCACATTAAAGTGTTTAACTATTTATTATGATACGAATACATGACTGCGTGGCAGAAGCCCTGCGAGCGCATCTGTTCCCTTCGGAAGCACCTCGTCTGCTCGCCGAGTAAGCGCGTAACATGATGCGACGTTTATTTTACCCGCGCCCTCCAGTGGCTCACGGGGGCCGCTCATGGTTGCCAGACGCCGGAGGCAAAACCGAAACTAGTTGAGGCGAAACTGTGTCCTCCCACAACGCCTACGCCGAACTAGCGAGGCGTGTAAGACCAAGCCACTGCCTTCCAAATACGCTATCCATTGCCTCCAGACTCCATGTCGTCACTATTATACCTTAAATACACTTTGTCTTGACAACGCATCCTGAAAAAATGGCAGTGCATGATCAGTGATCAGAATGCTCTTCATTGTGAATACTTGTTAGAAAGTGAGAACTCGGAAATTCCTAAAAAAGCTGTTTGCTAAATGTTGACGGATTGATTAGTGTATGGCCATCATTCTGCGAGCAGCTCATGGAATCGCTGCGAAACCGTAGCACGAAGGACAACTGGAATCTACTAAGCGCTAAACTGACCGAACTCAAGCAAAGACACATTCCAAAAATAACTTTTTACGATGTTATCAAAGAGCATGTGGTTCGCTTCCAACGGTAAACGATGCATCGGGAAGAACAAGCACCTTTACACTAAGGCAAAACATTCGGCACATGAAGGTGATCGGAATAACTACCGCGCGTGGTCAAAACTATGTCAAATAGAAATTGAGAGAGCGAAAGACAAATTCTTTAATCATGATCTCTCAACGTTACTGAGAACGAATACTCAAAAGTTTTGGAAAGTATACCCTGAGCGCCTTCATCTAGTTTTATATACGGTAACAAAACACGGCGACTTTCTTCAAACATCTGAGGTTGCTACCAAATTGAACTGATCTTTAAGCTCCCTGTTTACTGACGAAACACCGGATCCCCCCGGTGTTAATGCTGCTATTATAAACGTGGTGATGAATAACATTCTGATTAGGCAGGGAGCGATTGAGCAAGCTATTGATCGTTTGCCAAATAATTGAGCCCCCGGACCTGACAACATCTGTCCAAAACTACTGAAGCTAAGTAAATCAGTGACAGCTCCTATCCTCAGTGACAGCTCCTATCCGACCCCCAAGATAAATTTCGTACGGGTCATATGCTGCTCCAGATGTTACCAACGTGTGGTATCGGTGGGATGCGCCGATTTCGTATATGTGGTACCGGTGGTATGGTTCTCTCGGTAATATCGGTACTGCTGGTGCCAGTGATACCAGTGGTGTGCCGATCTCGTAGATCTGGCACCGGTCTCTCTGTGGTATGAGTATCAGGGCTCCTGGTAAAATTGGTACGGGTGATACCATTGGTGCCGTTGGTACGTCGAGTCCTAAGATAAATTTGGTACCGGTGGCACTAGTGCTCGCAATTCGGTACTTTTTGTACCACCATGCAGTCGGTGGCATTTGTGGGAGTACTGTGTTGTACAGGGGGTACCAGTACTGATGGTACCAGTGGTACTGGTAGCAGTTGCACCACCATATGGTATCGGCAGCATTAGTAGTGTCGGTGGCACGACCATGCAGTACCACCACACAGTGGTGCCACAGGTAATAAGGGAAGCATTATTTGTATTCTCCCCTCGTCACAGCTAGCTTTCGCGTCTTCGACCGGAAGCGCAGCGTCTCAAGATCTGCCAGCTGCGTTTTTTACTTTCTAGTGCCCCTGGATAATATAACTACCACGTCCTATCCACTTTAGGCGAGTTATAAGCAATTGCATCGAAATGTCGTTCTGAGACGAGGCTTAGAAATGAATTCCTAAGGGCATTGTTAACTAGCCATAGTGCTGCAGAATTCGCAGAGTCTTTCGTCCAATGAATACATTTGTTTTTGCACCAGACATCGTGCTTTGAGGACACTTTTGTTTATGCGTGTAGTGTCACTAAACTTCAACAGAGTCACTAACGAAATGCTTGAACGAGCCCTGAGATCTTGCCTTATAAATTACCCTTTGTGCATTGTGCTTGGGAAATTAAGTACGAAATAATCATTTATCTAAAGGCCTGTGCATATTTGCGATTGCGTGATATTGCGCCTCCTTCTATGAGTAAAACTGTGTGTAATGTAGTGATGTATTCTAGTGAAACACTTGGCGTGCGGTGAATTTTGTGCCTCTTGATATCTGAAGCTCCCAATACTCAAAGCGCCATGCTTGGCCAAGCAAGTTTGCTGCTCTCGCACGAATGTGCATGGTTTAAAAATTGAGCGAGGCTTAAATGTCGCTTTCAAGAAGCCTCAAGCAATAGAAATACTTTTTACGCTTTTATAAATTATATAATCATAAAACAATTATTCTTGGTCATATGACATTTTCGGTCTCAATCGTAATCTGAGTCAGAGTGCATTGCGAATAATTATCGATTTGGCCGAGTGCTATAATGTGATCTCACATTGTTCGATTTTATACAGGAGTTCATTGCAGGATGACGTCAATTCACTACAGCTGTGCGTAATCTTCAGTTCTCTACCTGCCTTGGTCGCTTAGAGGCTTTGGCGTTTCGCTGCTAAGCACAAGGTCACGGAATCAAATCCTGGCCATGCGACCACACGTCGACAGTTGCGAAATGAAAAGAAGAAATTCCCACGGACTGTGCATCGTGTGTACGTTAAAGAACTCCAGTTGGTCGAAACTAATCCGCAGTCCTCCACTATGGCTTGCCTCAGTGCTTTCCTGGTTTAGACACGTGAAATACAAGAATCAAATTAAATTACTTAGTTATTTCATTCTGGTCAGACCTTAAATAACTTTCATTTGAACTTTCGAATAAATCATTCGGCGTGCAGCTGAAACAAAATATCTGATTATGAAGAAAAATTAAGCAAGTGTAACACGTTTGTAAAATGTTAAGTCGAAAGCCTGATTGCTCACTAGGCACACTTTGTGACGCTTAGGATACGTTCAAGAAGAATTGTGGACTGTCCATTGAAGGGCACGACAGAACTCACCGAAATCGCCGCACGTACTGGTATTTGGCCAGTGCCGTCAGCGCCTCCCAGAGACAGGGGCAGTATGAGAACGCTAGCATGATGAGCGGCATCGGAACCAGCGGTGGAAGACGCCAAACGCGCCAGCAGTGGAATGAGCGCGTCTCTTCGACCACGTGACGTGTGCAATCAAGCACACACTAGGCACGCCCTCAGTAAGCCAGAACCATGCTGCAGCCGTGGCTTCATGGAATAGTGCTCGTCTAGCATCCAGAAGGCCTGGGCTCGATTCCCACCGAGACCGAAATGTACGAAATTTTCTTTCAAAAGCTCCTAATTTACCTCCCTGAGAAATGTGCCCTCAATCCGAGCACTTGTTGACGAATTTCTTGACGTGAAGTTGTTTTTTCATCCATATTCAATTCCATGATTTCATAATTTCTTTCTTTCAATTAGTCAGTACAAGTAATGTCCCCTGTGTTATCTTTGGTGCCGTTGTTTGTTGGCTTCTTATGATTGACAAAAATCGGGCCCCTCGGTTAACCCCCTTTCTTCTCGTTCATTGCATAACGAGAGTCTCAAGTCCCCCAACATTGATGTCTTCTGGAAGCACGTGTGGGTTTATTGACGAGTTGCCCTCACCCGAAAAAGATCAAGTACTTGTGACGCCTGTGGCAGAAAGGATGTTCCACCTCCGCCGCTAAGGTTTCTGAGTGGTGGTGCTGGCTTACACTCTCAGGGTTAGTTCTAGTAGAAACACATAAATATCCCGGAAAGTGGATGGGAAGACAGCGCCGTGGTAGCTCAATTGGTAGAACATAGCACGCGTAATGCGAAAGACGTGAGATCGTTCCCCACCTGCGCCAAGTTGTTTTTTTCATCCACTTTCAATTCCATTAATTTATACTTTCTTTATTTCAATTAATCAGTACAAGTAATCTCCCCTGTGTTGTCCTTGGTGTCTTTGTTTGTTGGTTTCTTATGATATGAGAAAAAAAATCGGGCCCCCCGGTAACCCCCTTTATTCTCTTTCATGACATTGTTGTTTGACGATTTTCTTTCATGAGAAAAACTCCATGACTGTGGATGAGGCCTCAAAAACAGCAGATTACTGTTTGGAGTTTCAGTAAAATTTCTGTAGGGACGAGTTGGTACATGTCCAGTAAAATAGAATAGCGCAAACCACGACGACCACAAAATGAGAGGGACACACACAGAAGCGCTACTAACAACAATTTTCATTCTCCCGCCAAAACGCACATATATACGTATATGTTCATTTTGATTGCGTTTGCGCATGTGTGGCCATTGTTTATGTATGTGCGTTTTGGCGGGAGAATAAAAGCAGTTGTTAGTAGCGCTTCTATGCGTGTCCCTCTCATTTTGTTGTCGTGCCGGTTTGCGCTTTTGTGTTTTACTCCACTATTTCGAGGCACAGAGACACTGTAATTTGCTCGTGTTCAAGCAGACGCTTGAACAAAGCTCTGAAAAGGGAACGGATGATAAGCAAGCGGTGAAGACGCGAGTGCGTTGCTGTATATGCAGACACCGGATTGCCATACGACGGTAAAGCAGTCACATTGTGAATATTGCTGCAAGTATGAATACGATGTGCAATCATGCAAACGGAGAGAACCTGGTGCCAAGGGGTCATCAACATGCTGCATAATACCTCCACACCAGCAAAAAGGTGTATGGGAAGGCTCTGAAAGTGGTACCAAACAGCGAGATGACGGGCCTTCGCCCATCGCTTTGGGAGTCTTGCCGAGGAAATGACTGTGTTGAAAGGGGAGCTTTTTGGAGCGATCATATGGTTGCTCAGCGATACAGGAAGCAACAGTATAGTTAGGCCATGAGCTCTCATACCGGACGCAGCAATTCTAGGAACTGAATATATGATACTACTGGCTCATGGTAGCTCCATTGTTGATCCGGAAGCAGAGGTCAATATTCTGTCACCATACTTCTTCGTTGTTTCGGTCGCAAAGTGCGCGGAAAAAGCATTGTATGATGTGATCATTCATAGCCATCCGGGATCCCGCCAACCCATGGAAGCAGTTCCCAATTGGAAAGAGTCCTCGTTAACTTCTGTAGCAAGTGCACCACATGAAATGAATACATCGAAAGAAGGTAGCAGTCCACTGCAGGGTAAAGTGGGCGTCACGATTTCGGTGCAATGTTTGCCGGTAAACGTTGGACCATTCCAGATGTCGAGAGAAATATTTCGGACAAAACGGCAGGAAGACACAACATTTCGAGTTTGTAGAAACTAAGCCGGAAAAAATCTTCCTGGAAAAGGTGCAACCACCCATTCGTTGTACCTCGATGAGGGCGAAATGTACAGACCCTATCAAATGTTCCCGCAAAAAATAATAGATCAAACAGCGGTACCGAAGTGCCTACGTCTCGAAGTTCTTAACATGGCCGTGACAACTCATTGCCGGAGCATCAATGCATTCGGAAAACCATGGAACGGGTCCTTAGATCATTGCATTGACCCTGCGTCCAAGAGGACGTTAAAAGATTTGTCAGATCGTAGGATACATATCAATGAACCTTTTCAAGAGTAGAGTGGGCAAAACTCCGCTTGGGCGAATGCCGCTTATTGATGCCCTATTCGAATGGGTCGCGGTAGATATCATCGGCCCTTGGAGTCCAACATCGAGTGAGCGCAACCGGTATTCCCGGACGCCATCCCTTTACCTTCCATCGGCTCAGCAACCGTAGTCGAAGGGCTGGTTGAAATGTTCTCAAGGATTGATTTCCCAAGCGAAATTCTTCGTGACCAACCAACCTGCTTTACGTCAGTGTTGATGAGAGAAATAAGTGATATTACTCGCGGTCAAGCGCCTGAGCTTGACGCCTTGTCCTCCTATGCATATTGGAATAGCGGAGCGCTTCAACGGCACCCTGAAGGTGATGCGGCGGAAGCTATGCCAAGGAAAACCAAAAGCCTGGGATCGCGTACCCTGAGGTTCTACAAACGAGCCTCGGCTTTTGGCCATTTGAATTGATATACGGACGTCTAGTACGAGTACCCTTGGCCATACTCAAGGATCTCTGGACAAGAGAGTAGCTCAAGGAACATGTTAAAACAACATACGCATATGTTCTCGATCTCAGAAACCGAGTAGAAGTGACTTGGAAGTTAGCTCTCCAGAACTTGTGCAAAGCTCAGAAGACCCAGAATGGGTACTGCGACCGGGACAGTTGCCGCCGACAGCTGAAAATAAGTGGTCGCCCGCTCATACTGCCCTCAACCAGTGATAACAAACTCATGATACAATGGAAGGTAGCAACTGTAGGCACTTGAAAGAAAAATGACTTTGACTACTGGTTGGACGGTGGCAATACCACCAAACTATTCCACATCAACGTGCTGAAGTGGTATGAAGAGCGCCAACCACTGTCCGCGTTCCCCAGTTCTTCATTTGTCGTGGCAGACGAACCAGAACCTGAGGCCCCCTTACCAAGCTTTACAGTAAAGCTAAAGCAGTGGGTGGATCGAAAGCATTCGCACATGCGATGCCCTTGATGAAAGACAAAGGTCTCAGCTGCTATGACTGTTGTTGGTGCATAAAGACATATTTTCAGAATTCTCTGGCAAGACGACACTCCTCGAATATTGTCTTCAGCTGACAATTTCAGAACTAATTCACACACCGCAATATCCTTTGCCTTTTTACATTAAGAAGGTTGTTCAAGGTAAAGGGAATGATATGTTGAAACTAGGTGTGATCGAATGTTCAAATACTCGCTACAATTCTCTTTTGGTTCGTGTTAAAATGTCAGAGAAAACGTATCGAGCGTGCATTGATTTGCGGCCTATTAAAAGCGTGCTAGTCTCAGATGCCGAGCCAATACTAAGGAAAGACGTAATGTTCGCGGAAGTGGGAAACAAGGCCTATTCTTCAAAACTTGGTCTCACAAAGGGCCATTGGCAAGTGCCACTCGAAGAGAAGTAGAGACAAGACCGCATTTACCACACAATCCGGACACTACCGATTTCTGTTTATGCCCTTGGGCTTTGTAACAACTTCGGCAATTTTCACCCGCCTCATGCATACTCTTCCAGCTCGCTTAAATAACATTGTGCACTACATAGATGATGCATGAGTAGCCACCTTTACCTGGGAAGGACATGTCAACACTCTCTGGCAGCCCTTCCAAAGAATTCGGAGCGCGGGCCTAAAGTTAAACCTCAGAATTGTGAAATAGGAACCACTTCAATAATATTTTAGGTTATCGGTTAGGAAGCAATGAGATAGACTCTATCGACCGCAGGATAGAAAAGATACTGAATGCTCCAGAGCCAGTACCCAGAAACAAGAATGCTCTTTTCTTGGACTTGCTGGTTATTACCCAGACATAATTCCTCATTACGCTGAGAAGCCCCGACCTCTATTTGAGCTAACGCGAAAAAGATAAAGCAGCCGGGTGATTTCAATTCATGACAGAGAAAATGCATTTCAAGGACTGAAGAACGCGTTAATCTCTAAACCCATTGTAAGGGCGCCTGACGTCCAGAAGGAATTCTTTCTCCACACAGACGCCTCTGACACTGGTACGGGTGGCGTTTTAATGCAAGACCATGACGGGGTCCTTCATCCCGTTTCATATGCAAGGAGGCAGTGTCTCCCACGTGCGACGTGATATTCTGCCATTGAAAGGCAATGATTAACATTAATATGGGCTATCGAGAAGTTCCACGTTTTTCGTACGGAACTGCATCCACAATCCAAATGGACCACCAACCTCTGTTCTATTTCTCGGAGGCCAAACAACTTTACAGGAGGGTTCTTGGGTGGAGTTTAGCTCTTCCAAATATTCTTCCAAGGTTGAGCGCATAAGAGGTTCAGAGAGTGTTGTACCTGACTATTTGAGTAGGTCAGGCTCATCCATCGAATCTAGCGTTTAGTAAGTTCATGATTCTGTATGCTTTCACGTTTTCCCCCTTCCTTGAATTCTCTATGTCGCTCAATTTGTTTAGTACATGTACTGTTTGGAGCCTCACGAGTCCATGCACATCTCTGAAGGTATTTTACAGTGAAGCTGTATATAGCTAGCCGATTCGCCCACCCGTCCGTCGGCGTGTAGGTCGCTTGTACGCCGAAAACACCTCCGGCGGAACCCCATGCGCACGCGCGAAAAATAAAGAGACAGGGAGACGTGCGATTAGCCAGCACCTCCTAGATAGCACAAGGCCTGTTTATTCTGATCCATGACGTCACGCTATCTGACCCTAAATTTCCAGTGACAATGCTGACGTGATGAAAGCGGTGAAGTCAAAATCACTGTTGCCTACTCGGGATCATCCCCATTAGACTCTGGCAGTCAGGCCAGGTAACAGGACGTCATTTACCGGAATGAAAAGGCGTAATGCTAAGTGTTGTCAGTTTAGCTGCGCCAGTAGTGACGTCGTTGTTCTGAGTGCGCGCACAGCAGTTTCTCTCCGGCTCCGAAATGGATAGGCCATGCGTGTAACGTATTCCTTGGAAGTAGGCATCCTTCGATTAGCAACGCCGCTAGCAGAACCGGGAACGAGCTCGTCTACACCGTGCCAGTGCTGCAGCCCGGGTACAAGAAAAGGCTCGTGCATCCGAGCGCAAGCAGCAACGGCCTGCCGAGGATCCGGCCGCCTACCAAGCCATCGTTTATTGAACCATCGGGTTCATTAAAACAACATTAGAATCACGTACTTTTCTAACGTAAGGTCTGCGAAGTTTTCCTACTACAACGTTACCCTTCCCAAGCTACAGAAAACTCACAGTAAGGCACTCTGGAGTTCTAGTAAAGGCGATATCACTACATAGATAACTATTATTTCACCAACTGGTGACACAATCGCGACCCCGCATGCGCTCATGTGCTAAATGACAAGTTCGCACAGGCCTTTTCGCTGTCTTCGCATGTTACTCCTCCTCCCGAAATACGACCTAAAAATCCCTCCAGGTGGATCCTATAGCATTTAATAGTAACGGTATTAAATCAATCATAACTAAATTGGAATTAAAATTGTCATGTGATGTTGATGCAACTAACGTTACATTTTTACGCAGTACTGTGAGTATTAAATTTTAGAGTTAATTTTTTCTTAGTCGCTTCACCACAACCATTGCCTCAAGGATTGGAAAACGCCTCAGATTATTCTAATTCATAAATCTGTGGATACGCGTAACCCTTCTAATTATAGGCTGACTAGTTTGGCTTCAGTGCCCTGTAAAATAATGTAACATGTAATTTATTCTCAGGTAATCAATCCTCTTGAATCTAGCAACTTTTTTACATCTAGCCAACACGGGTTTCGTAAAACATTCTCTTGTGACACCCAGCTTCTTTGCTTTACAAACCACTTGCATTCCAACTTGGACGTAGGATTTCTTGCGCACTGTATTTTTCTTGATTTGGCTAAAGCATTTAAAGAGTACACCACACATTACTGCTGCCTAACTCAGCGCACTAAACATTGATACTAATGTACTTACTTAAATAAAAGCATTTCTATCACGCCGCATGCAATTTGTAAACGCTAATGAAGTTAATTCAATTCTAACACCCGTCAAATCTGGCGTTCCACAAGTGTATGCACTTAAGCCGATATTACTCTTGATCTACCTTAATGATCTACCTGATAACATTTCGTCTAAAATTTATCTTTTACAGATGACTCCGTTATACATTGCAAAATTATTAATGACGCTAATATTTCGACTCTTTAGGGCTATTTAAACAGACTGCTTAACTGGACTAAATAATGGCACATGCAACTTAACATCACGAAATATTAATCGACGCAAATATTCCGTACTAATGAAGCTTGTCTTGCGTATTTACTTGATCACATTCCTTTAGAGAGCGTAAGAAACTGCCAATATCTCGGCGTTCATATAACCTATAACTTATCCCGGAAGTACCATCTCGACTTTATAACGAGCAAAGCTAATCGCACACTTCGATATCTTCGCAGAAACTTCTCGCTCGCACCATTAGTTGTAATACATTTAATCGTGCAAATCGTGCAAACAATTGTTCTACACGAAAGATGTTCGTCCACAGTTGGAATATGCATCATCAGTATGGTACCCACATCATACCATCTGAATTAACTACCTTGAAAGCGTTCAGAATCGCTCCGGTCGATTTATACTAATTACCATCGTACGGCAAGCGTAGCAGAAATGAAGACTACACTGAACCTACCTTCGCTGTTAATCCGCAGGAAACAACCACGCCTATACTTATTTCATAAGATTTACTAAAAGAACGCAGCTCTTCGGTCGGCATGGATTAATCCAGCACCGTTAATCTCCTCACGTACAGCTCATACGAATAAGGTACATGTGCCTCGCTCTAACACACCAGCACATTCACAATCATTTTTGTCAAAAACATCCAACGAATGGAATGGTCTGCCAGCATCTATTGCTAGTATAAGTAATCCTGTGCAATTTAGAGATACTTTAGTTAACTACATCTAAATCATGAAACGTTTGGTTAATATATCATGTAACTTTTTATTGTATAAACACGATGTTTGCAACTTAACCATGTTCGCATTGATCTATCATTCCTAACATGTGTATTCAAAATTTTATCACCAAATTTCTATGGTGAACTACCACTATTATCTTTTTTTGTTTATTATGATGGGTAATTAGTGAGCTAGCATACTTTTTAATTCTTACTTATCCTGTGCCTTTTCTGTGTAATTTGATTTTTAACCTCCTTTATGTAGCCTCTCCTCTCTATAATGTATAAATACTCTGAGGGTACTGTAAATAAATAAATAAATAAATAAATAAATAAATAAATAAATAAATAAATAAATAAATAAATAAACCCACTAATAAACATCGGGGCCGCACGTTTCAGCTTCGCTGGTTAACGATCTGTACGGAGTGCTTGGGTGGTAATTTTTTTCTCATTCTTTCTTTCTCTCATCAAAAAAAGAACTGCATCGAAAAGGGGGACCTTTTTTCGAGTATAAAGTATAATGTGCACGTGTCTGGAAGGCCAGTGACTCTAAAAGAAGACAAACAATAGTGGGATTCAGCGCAAACTCACCAGACGTGGCACCTTGGCCAACAGGCAATCACGAAGACAAACGAGTTCTCAAAAAGGGAGGACAAGAAGAGAAGAAAAAAAAACGGAACCTTTTTTCTGTTTGGGGGAAGAAGCATAGTGTGCGTAGTGGAGGAAGCGAGGCTGTAGGGCTGCGGGTCCGAATCTCGATACTTCAGGGGCGCCGAGCGGATAAAGCGAGGCTGTCGGGATGCGGGTCTGAACCTCGAGACTTCAGGAGCGCTGGGCGGAGGAAGCGAGGCTGTCGGGCTGCAGGTCCGAATCTCAAGACGTCGGAGCGCCAGGCGGAGAAGCGAAAGTGGCGGGCAGCGCGCATGAGCTTCAAGACTTCATGCCCTCTGTCCAACCTCCAGCCGGTGGTGTTCTCGGGTCCTGGTTACATGGTGCTGAAGGCAAGAACTTCATATTACCCTCCTACGACTCCTTGGCCGAGCTGCGGATGATCCTAGAGAAGCAAGCAGCAAATGATGCCCACGTGACCGACGCCCAGCAGCTGCACTGCACCACATGTCAAGTAATTGTGACCGGTCACGGACGTTACTATTTTGTGTAGTTGTTTATTTGTGGGAGAACACCTTGAGCTGCATAAACGTTTTTGTGAGTCTTGTTCTCTTGTTTAGTGGGTTGGTGTGTGTGATGTTTTGTTTTAATTATATACCCGTTTCGTTTATAATCGGCTTCATTGTTTCATTTCCCCACTGTGGAGTCGCCTCACTGGTGGGCAGAACAATTCGAATGGTGCAAATGTGGATACACTACAGGGCAAAGAACCCCGCATTAACCTAAGCAAACCAAATCATAAGATACACTTATTGGCGAGCACGTGCACGTAGTGGAGCGTGGTCAACGCGATCGATAGCATCACAGGCATATTTACTTGTCGAGGTCGTTATCGATGGTAGCGAGCTGTCTACCTGTAGCGTTGGTTCACAGCCATACGAAAGGTAGAACTGTGAATAGTTGGCAGAGTCAAGCCGAGAAGAATTACAGGTAAAGGTAATGCAAGTTAGAGGGGAGTCCCGATAGCGGTGATCGGCTGAAACGTATTTCGCCAGCATACCTGTAAGGGTCCGGCGTAATCGCTCGGTCAAGCTGCTGCCTTGGGAATGGTAGGAGATGGTTAGCTAATGATGGGTAGAGCAGACGCGCATGGTGTCACCAATGACTTTGGACAAGAGGGTATGGCTTCACTCTGTGAGCACTTGACGTGGAGCTACATGCCTCAAGATGATGTCGTGTCGCAGGAAATCAGCCACATCAGCTGCGTATCCGCTTCAAAGAACGCCCTTAATGGCGTATCTGGTCGCGTGGTGAGCAGCGATGGCAACCCATTTGTTACCCAACACAGATACAGGAAAAAGGCCCAGGATGTCCAAGCCGACACGACCTAATGGCTTTACAGTGATTTCAAGGCTGCAGATAATAATAATAATAATAATAATAATAATAATAATAATAATAATACTTTATTGCGCCAAGTATTGAAAGAATGTACAAACATCCGGCCTGCCAAAGCCTCATTGGGCTTGAGTGGCAGAGCCCGACAGGCAGCGGAACCACGCAGATAAACACACAGGCATGAACGCACATGAAAAGTTACAAAACATCAAATTAGTATAGTGGCAAAAAAAAGGTACAAAAAGGCACCACTGGCCACCCCTGCGTGAGACACGCAGGGGTGGCCAGTGGTGCGCGCATGGTGAAGTTTCTTTAGAACGGTCGAACGGAGCTGCTTTGGAATGACGACAAGGGAATCAGGGCATTCGGTATGGACATTACGACGGTACAAAGTACCATTGCGGAGAACGAAACGGCGTGGAAGCGTAGTCGGGAACGGATTTAAAAGGATCGATGACCACTTTGAGTAAGGCATCAGAACGTTTCTCGTCAGATAAGGAGTGGAAAGCAGGGATGGCTTCTTGCGGCGTTGATATGGCTCACAAGCTGCGACGTAACACCGCACAGAACGTGCTACGTCGGGACAGATGAAGTGGCGGCGCCCTCGGCCGTAAATGTGAGACACGCAGGGGTGGCCAGTGGTGCGCGCATGGTGAAGTTTCTTTAGAACGGTCGAACGGAGCTGCTTTGGAATGACGACAAGGGAATCAGGGCATTCGGTATGGACATTACGACGGTACAAAGTACCATTGCGGAGAACGAAACGGCGTGGAAGCGTAGTCGGGAACGGATTTAAAAGGATCGATGACCACTTTGAGTAAGGCATCAGAACGTTTCTCGTCGGCGATATGGAGGAGCTGCGACACGGAGAAAACACACGTGGCATTCTCGATGTCAGGGAAGTCATAGCTGTCGATGGGGCAACGTGACAACATATCTGTGTCTTGGTGCAGGTGTCCGTACTTCTGAATCACAGCGTATGAAAATCTTGGAACCTCAAAACGTAGCGACCCAACCGCCCCTGGGATCCTTCATGGAGGAAGCCAGCATTGAACATCATAGTTATTTACTGCGGAAAAGGACGGCCGTACAGGTAAGGACTGAACATGGCAACCGCCCAGTCAACGGCCAGGTATTCCCAATTTGCGATAGGATAGTTTCACTCTGATTGTGAGAGGAGGCGGATGACATAAGCAATAACACGATCGCGGCCACGCTTTCGATAGGCTAGAACAGCGCTTAAACCATAAACACTGGTATCCGTACGCAATTCTCTAGGGCATTGGGTAGAAGTGGGTGACGTTCAGTGGTTCGGTCAAATGCGCCATACTGCAGTGGAATGCCGGGCAACGGAGTGATAAGATATTCTTCATAAAGAACGAGCGGGGAAGATGACAGCTCGATATATGATAATGATTTGGTCGGCAGTCATATGAAGCTGGTGAGGCTTAAGCGGCTGGTGGTTGTATCACAAGTATGCGACAGAATAGGCAGTTCTAGGCGGTAGGTGCTGGTGGCGCAGTCAATAATAGCCGATTGCACATAGAGAACATAAAGAGGGATAATTACGTCGTGCGGGTAACGGGAAATCACTAAGAAAGACAGCAGTGGGGGGCAGGCGACGCTGACGCTTCCTGTACCGATACCAACGGCAGTGCACTGCCGCCATCCGCAACGCCAACAACGCGTGTTGTAGGAGTAAGGAGCTCTTGAATTCATCGTCGGAAGGGAGGGCTCATAATCTGCGCAGTTGTAGCAGTGTCTTCAAAGTCAACTTCAAGAAAGCTCCTGGGCGAAGTTAGTAAAGGATTTGAGAGAAAGGTCGACATCGCTGCTTCAGCTCCAGAAATCGCAGTTCCTATTTCCAGTTCCTAGGGAGGGGGAATGGACAGCGACTGGAAGCGAAGGTCGAAGGAAACTGATGACGTCGCGGTGACGGCGATTGGCCGTAGTGAGGATTCGAAACAGGGCAGCCAGCGGCATTACGATCTGTGCGAGTGGAACAGGTAGCAGTATGTGCAGAGTTAAGGAAATATGCACTGTTGCATGTCGCAGACAGAGTTGGCCATTGGTTGCGGCAGCGATGAGCGGTGTGACGAATGTGGCAGCAGTGAAAGCAGATGGGCTTGTCGTCAGAACTGCGTTATTTGGAAGTCTTGCGGCATGTGGCGGGAAAGGGCTGTCGGGGACGAGGAGGGCGGCGAGATAAGTACTGCTTGCTTGGTACATGGGTCCACGAGCACATGGAGTTGAGACCCATTTTTTCAAATTCCTGTAGAACAATGGTATGGATTGTAGCAATCATGACTCGAGAAGGATCGGTAGGCATGGTGGAGTAAAATGGTGAATAGGTGGTCTCAAGCTCGTGGCGAACGACGCTGGTTACGTTGTCACACTGGATTGACTGGCAGGGATGGTCTTCACAAGTCGACATAGTAGCGGTATTTGGCAGGCCCACAATGTGGGGCTTGATGCGTCAAGTCTTAGCTAATGGCATCAATAATAGAAACGTTCCCGAAAACCTGGAAGTTGAAGGCGTCATCTGAGATAAACATTAATGTGTGCGCCCCTTCGTTTCACTCATCTTGTCGCCAGCTATGCGGCAAAGAACAATGACGTCTTGCATATATGAGTGGTAGGGATCTGTAGGGCCCAGAAGGCGGGTAGGAAGGGCCCTTTTTTTGCTGCGAGCGTTCTCCCGAAGGGGTCGCCGAACAGTTCACGAAGGCTTTCTTTGAAAATTCGTTCTGGTGGGTTTGGTACCACACGCGTGCGGTGCCACTCTGGTGAAAAAGGACGTTAGCCAGCATGCTCGCTGGATCAAATCTGTTATTTGTGCTGTTGCGTTCATAAGGGTTCATCTACAGCTCGTCGTCAGTGCCGTCCAATCCGGAAAACAGCAGGGTCGGGAGCACGGCAAAGCGTCACGACTGGAGGAGATCTGACTAGTTGTGGCTGATGCTGACGGGGTGTCATCTCGGGGAGGCGTGGCAATGAATTAAATGTAGCAACCGCTGCGGTGCTCCGTAACGAGGACGGGCATCGCAGGCCTCCAGCGTAATATTACGTGCCGAGAGGCCCACACAAGGAAATTATTTATAGTGTATATACAAGTGCAGCCCAGCCAGAGACCAACATAAAAACCAGGTCGTGCCAAGTTCAGTCGCCCGTCTTCATCTTCCTTTGTGTCATGACTTAAGCGTCTGTTGTATTCTAAGAGTATTAAATGTCGGTAGGTGGTATGAATAAAGCAGTTATTTAGCACGACTACGAGCGCTTGATGTGAATTGTTGGGCCACATTCTGTAATGCGCTTTAGCGGTTAGCACTTAGGCACTCTTGAAGTGTGCCCCCAGTGTCTCGTCCATCGCAAGCCACCTACCTCTGCAAACACAGTGCATGCATGGAGATGTGAACATTATTGAAACTGTAAGGCGGATGGATGGATGGAAACTTTATCCTCGCCAATATGCTTGAGATGGAGGTGCGCAAAAACTGTACACATCACTAAAATTGTGTGCTTTAACCCCACCTGACAGAAAATCTGCGAGGCTAGTTTAATTCCTCTACTGGGGGGTGGGGGGATATACATAGAAAAGTGGTTTAAATAGTTGCTACTGGGTTCCATAAATGCTATGCTTTAGACTATATGTCCACTTTTGTAATACCGCTAGCAGCGCATTCAATCCAAAAATAACTGTGCATAATTCATGTTCTATTAAATTCTTCTTGAAATATTTATACCTTAATGTGATGTTTCGCTTTAGCTAATGCAAATTTCGCAACTGCACCCGGTGTTCATTGAAGGCTACGCAATAACGAAATATGTAGAGTACTATGCGTACTTCATTCAGCTAACATCATGTAGTTGTCACAAATTTACAGTATCGAGAAGGCTGCTTATTCAACTTGAATTATGATGTTCTGCGCAGGTAAGTTAGTTTACATACTTAAAACCCAGAATTCAACCAAGACGATGAGCAAAACGAAAACAAGGTAAAAGCGGGAGCCAACGTTTCAATTTTGTCAGTACAAGTAATTTCCTCTGTGTTGTCCTTGGTGTCTTTGTTGGCTTCTTATGATATGATTAATAAATATTGGGCCCTCGGTCAACTCCCTTCTTTTCTTTTCTTACTCTAACTTCTAACTTTAATTCTGTGTTCTTACTGACGTCGTGCAAGACGCTGATGACGTTACTGGTTATGATGATTTTCATTGCCAGTCATTGAGGGGGACGCTGGCTTTTCTGCCTCATGGGACATATAATGCTTTCGCACTAATAAAGAGTGTGCAACTAAGCGCGCTCCTTTGCGACACAACCGTCTATGAGGTGAATAGTATAGACAAGGCATTTCCCATTCTTACGCGAAACGTGTGGTTAGACAGATAGCTTTCAATTCAGTTTCAGATCGCGTGTTGCGGGCGCATTCATTCAGTTATCTCATACTCGAAGATGAACAATCCCTCAGAAAAGCTGCTGGTAACGCTATCCACATATCCAGGCCCTCGATTCTAGATTAAATTAATTGCTGCGTGGCTTTGTCAGTGGTCACTGCAAGCTTAGAGGTTCACTGCTCGTTGTTACTCTATGCTCATTTCGATAAGTCAGTGGATAAGAACACGCAGCGCAGAATTTCTCGCGCCCGCGCGCAACACATGCAAGCGGCAATATGATGCGCAGTAGCAGCCTTATACACAGATGCGAGATGACTGCTGCCACGCCTCTCAACTTTACAAAAAAGAAAAAAAAAGCATTGTGTGGAATTGTGTAGGTACCCTGCAAGCGAGCGAAGCCACTTGTGCCTCATTACCGACTGATCGCTTCCACCAATTGAGCGGCAGCTCACTAGACAGTGAAAACTGTAAAACAACTACATAAATACTGCTGGTCAATCACTCGCTCTCCCAGCCTAGTCGTAATGTAAAAGGCCCGCTGTGTAAGTTGGCCGCTGGTCGACGAGGTACCGAAGCTGCCGGAGCGTGGAGGCGACGGCGGTAAATGAACTAACGCCGAGGTCGCGCGCAGCGTGTTTCAGTGTAGGAGACCATCTGCACAGCCACAGTGAACTGATTAGTGATCCTGCAGTGGCACAGTCATCAAACCCACAGGGTTCCTTCGATTGTGCTTGTTCTTTTATGGCTGGTGGACTCGTTGCTGTCGACGATGATGCGACCGCACCTTTGGCAGGGTTCTGCGTCCCAGCGTCTCTCGTGTGACTTATGCAGGAACTGCAGCTTGCCGGCACGTAGAAGCCGGGCACTGCCCCCATCGCTTCGAGCACAGGTGAGGCCGCATTTAGCTGATGTTGGGGATGTTGCATGCGCAAACGCAGGACACTCACAATGATGCAGTAAACCATATGCATAGCGAGACTAGCCCATTGACCACGCAAGCTTGCACTGATAATTTTGATTTCGCTCTTCTTTTTAACTTTGCGTGCTGATGTAGAGCCTCACTTAACGGTGCCATTCCGTAGAGGAAACAAGACTTTCCCTATGTGTCGGCATTATTATTCGCTGCCTTGCTCACAGAGGTGGCGCAGCAACCAGTCTCTTTTCGCGGTACCTAGTTTTCTAAGAAAAAGGGAGGCGTGTACGTGTTGCAGTCCCCCTTGCAAAATTTTATATTCCGTCTAGCAAGATCCTGCTTTTTCCGATATGACTTACAGAAGAACATACAGAGGTTATGGTAGAGGGCATATAGGGCTTTTAATAGGGTAGAGCAGCTATAGTTTCTTAAGGATTGTGTGTTAACTGCTTTAGCTGAAAGATAAATTATGTGAGCTCGACAGTGTTGTGAAACCTCTACATATTCCCTCTGTGGATCCGCCACTGACTACGCTCCACATGTATAAACATAAAAGAAAATGTACATTTGCAGTGCAGTGATTTCAAGGTAGTGCAGTTTTGTTGGTAGTGGATTGGATGCGCTAGTGGATAAACATTATACATTGACAAACTAATTACAAGCATAAGTAGCGAAATCCTCTCAGAAGTCGACTCACCGACTCAATAATTTATTAAGACACAGACCAACCCATGAGTCGGTGACCAACCCACGAGTAGAATTTTCGTATTTCTGAGCTCGTGTGAGTCCGGCCGAGTAGAATTTAATTGCATCTGAGTCCAGGTCATCCTGGCTGAGAATTCCAGTGACTCTGAGTTCGAGCGAGTTTACAAACTATATATTAAGTGAGAGTCTGCCTGGATCCGGTAGTTGAACAGGCACTTGTAGGTTGAGGATGCGCATACGAAAATAAAGCATATATTAAAACAAATAAAGCACAAGCATATATATATATATATATATATATATATATATATATATATATATATATATATATATATATATATATATATATATGATATTATTTTCATTACGATACCGTCAACACATGCTCAAGCGACAAGGCGTTGCGAAATAACGATATGTATAACTGGCTCCAGTGCAAGCATAGTGTGAATAGTCTCTTTTGGCGGTCTTTCTACAAGTAACATTTTGGGGGACGTTTGCGATCCCCGTCTTTGCCAAGGAGTTCCGCAGCGTTCGATACATCGAGTTTTCACCATGGCTCCAGGTGAACAGACCGCACCAGGGACGGCTTCGGCTCGTCAGACTTCTCCAATCGTCACGGTTTCCCACCATCACGACCCTGGTGTGTTCGTTGGCCTGGAGGGACACGAGAGAGAGAGAGTAAACTTTATAAAGAAGAGCACAGGGGCGTAGGTAGTTCTTCCGCTGTGTAGTGGGTGGTCCCTTCAGCCCAGGAGTCCAGCGGCCTTTGCTGCCCTAATAATAATACAAATAATACAAACTGTCAGCAGGAAGAAAAAAATTACCAACTGCTTGTACGTCATAGGAAGAATACAACCCTCCATTCACTTTACAGGAACTTAACAGGGCACTCCGTGTTGGCAAAAAAAAACTGCAGTAGGTCGTGACCGGATTCATTATTCCATGCTTGCGCACCTGTCCCAAGCATCCGTAGATGCTTTGCTTAAATTTTTCAATAAAGTGTTTGAAGCTGGAATCATGGCAAAAGATTGGAAAAACGCAATATTGGCGCCTTCTTTAAAAGCAAGTAAATCCCCCACATTCCCAAGCAGCTTCTGACTCATTACCTTGATAAGTTGTTTGGTTAAATCGTACTGAAGTGTCGTAAATACGAGATTCACGTTCACTCTTGACATACGGAACTGAATTGATCTTCATCAGTGCGGGTATAAAAAGAAGGCTGTGCAACGAAGGACCACCTCGTCCGACTTGAACATGAAACACGTGAAGCAATCTTACACAAGCAGCACTGCCCGACAGTGTTCGTTGATATAGAAAAAGTGTATGACACACCTCTTCGAGATTTAAAATCTTACGTGACCTCGCTGCTTTAGCAGTCCGTGGCAAACGGCTAAATGTCTCGCTGATTTTGTGTCCAACAAAACATTCCAAATCCGTCTAGGTACTGTGCTCTCCCGTAAATTTATCCAGGGAAACGGCGTTTTCATAAGGTTCCATACTTAGCACGACACTCTATATAGTAAAAACGAACTCTATTAACAAAGTCATTCCCCCCACTGTTATTTGAGGTAAATTTGAGGCGTGGTACACTATTTGCACATCATTGACGTATATGGACTGCATACCAGTGGGGGGAATGACTTCGTTAATAGAGTTCGTTAATAGAGGGAACGTTAATCTCGCATTTACGACACTTTCGTACGATTTAACCAAACAACTTATCAAGGTAATGAGTCGGAAGCTGCTTGGGAATGTGAGGGATTTACCTGCTTTTAAAGAAGGCGCCAATATTGCGTTTTTCCAATCTTTTGGCATGATTCGAGCTTCAAACACTTTATTGAAAAATTTAAGCAAAGCATCTACGGATGCTTGGGACAGGTGCGCAAGCATGGAATAATGAATCCGGTCACGACCTACTGCAGTTTTTTGCCAACACGGAGTACCCTGTTAAGTTCCTGTAAAGTGAATGGAGGGTTGTATTCTTCCTATGACGTACAAGCAGTTGGTAATTTTTTTCTTCCTGCTGACAGTTTCTATTATGAGAATGTGTTTGAATAGTTCGCCGAGTTAGAGACGTTATAGAAATACACCTCACGTATGTTCGCTTCCTTGTAGCAATGTCTGAGTGCCTCAAGGCGTAAGTAAGGCTATGGTGTATGATCAGTAGTCCCCCCTTAGCTTCCACACCTGTTCCCACATCCTTTGGGATGTGATGCTGCCATTAACTTGCTGCCATGACATTTTTATTGCTGCCATGACATTAATTATTGCTGCCATGACATTTTCTCGGCTTGTCTTCGAAGATGTCGAGCTTTCGGTTTGGCTTGTTTGAAATTCAGAAAGTTGGTGTGTTGGGTATTTACGCAAGATTCCCCAAGCCTTATATTGACACGTTTACTTATCTTTATCGGGCGACCTCATTTCGCCGCCTAACAAATGTTATCGCACAGCGCGGGACGAAGTTTCTAGAAAGTTATCGATGCTTCTATCCGCTTTCTGTTGTCACCAAACCTTATGTTACCTGATTTCATCGCCTGACGCGAATGCTGTAGAACTTTGTAGAAGGCACGCGGGTCCCAACGACTAGTCTGGAACATTCGACGATTGATGTACAAAAGCCGGCGCGCTTGACGCGTTGATCAAATTTTCGACGATCGCCGACCATGTTCGTCGCTGTCGTTGTGCTGTAAGTGTAGCCTGTTTTTGTGGGCACAGTTTCGCCCAATAAAAGTTAGTTTTGTCTTTCACAGTATTGCTACTGTGTTCTTCAACGTCGCCACCACGTGATAATATTGCTGTTTTTTTGCTTCGTTACATTTATGTGTACACCAAGAATTAAGATTTTTTCGAACAATGCCAGAAGATTGAGGAATAGCCTTTTCAGGGGCAGCAGTTATGTACTTGGTAAATTTTTCATTAATTTCATCAATGCTTAGGTCTGTCAAAATGAGCTCCTCGAGCCTGGAACTTTCTGTGAAAACAGACCAGTCTCTATTTGTAATTTCCAGCGGCGCGATTTACTAGATATAATGGCTAGCGTTAATGTTAGGTTGATTATGGCAGATAAATGGTCACTGCCATGAGAAGTCTCCAGTACTTGCCGCTTAAATTCTGTAAAAACAAGGCAAATATGAAAAGCACGCAGAATTTTACACAGATGGTTCTCAAACACAATAATACGCGGGTATCGGAACCGTAACAAAATATTGGGGAAATAGCATTCGAATAAATGACTTTGCTTCAGTCCTTAACGCCGAAGTTTATGCGATATGGACGGCAGAAAAAAAAATAACACCGACAAGCAGAAGACTTTCATCCTTTATACTGACTCGTTAAGTTGTTAAGCACTTAGAGCTCTAAACTCCGCGTGTGATAGTCTGCTTGGCGACATCCTTAATATGGTGGTCTATAATAAATACGGAAGAACCATGCGATTCTGCTGGGTGCCAAGTCATGTTGGGATACCAGCGAATGAAGCAGCAAATAGGTGCGCGTCCATGGCAGCGGACAAAGTAATAACGCACACATAGCTACAAAGACAGTATGCGAGCGATTCGTGACGCCGTGGCATCAAAGTGGCAGCTAAAAGGGGATTTTTGTACAAATAACAAGTACACGCAACGAAAGCCTTGCTTGGCGAATGGAAATCGTGCAGTCGCCAACAACGCTTCTATGAGATGATCCTATATCTACTTCGAATTGGGCACACACACCTGACAGACAATTTTCTACTTCGAAAAGAAAACCCGGGGCGTTTCCAGCGCTCGTTCCGCTCGGACGTGTTTTTCCGTAGCTCCGGATTTTCGCCCCGCTTGCTGTTTTTTTTTACCCGTTACTGGAACTCTCTTGTTTATGGACCGCTTTGGCGGTTCGTAATCACTACTGGCGCCTATCTACAAGGTCCGTCGGCATCTACACCCTCCTGCTGCGTCGTCCAACTCGACTTCTTGCGCGGCTTCGCGAGTGCGAGTGCCCCCGCGGCACTCGCCGCGTCGGCGCGGAGCATCCAAGCTGCTGCCCGCTGCGTCGAGGGAACGGAACATTACCGATGCAACTGCCATCCAAGCCAGGAACGTCTCCTTCGTGGGGACAAGTGCAACGTGCGCAGGCGGTACCTGAGCTTTGATACCACCAACATGGAGCAGAACAGCCCTGCTGTCGTGACGCACACCTCAGCCAAGAGAACGAAGGAAGCTACTGGCCTTCCATCGGATGAAAATGTAGCTCCAGCAGCCACGAAAAGACCTCGCTCATCACAAGGCCTGCCCGCACGACCGACACGCACGTCTCCGGAGTCACCAACGACATCGTGGTACAAAGTGGTCATCAAGCCTCGTGCTAGATATGACATGTCCACTCTGCACAACCGTATCATTCAAGCGGCCCTGGACGCCTGCCTCGAGACTTCCCGATTTCAAGGTTTTGCTCTACACAAACCCACTAATACGGTCTCAGTATGGGTGTCTGCTATGGCACTAGTATGTAAACTCGAAGAACTGCTACAAATACAAGTCTCGGAAGAGTGTGTCCTTCCAGTCCAGGCGTATCTTGCCAGTGGTACCGATTTAAGACGCTACGTGCTTAATGGCGTTGACCTTGACGAAGAACCCGAGAGGCTCCTGCAGGAACTATCGTGCCCCACACAAAAGGTCGTGGCTGCTCGCTACCTAGGCAGCGGTCGTACGTGCCTTATCACGCTTCAAGGTCCTAATTTTCAACCTGAACGTATCCTGTATTACGGCTGCGTACTGCGCCCGCGTCCGTTCAAGCCTTCCGTTGTGTACTGCTACTCTTGCTTTAGACAGGGACACATGAAATCATCCTGCCCCTACCCGCCTAAGGACGACACCTTGGAGCCTGATCCGTCAGCATCGTTTAGATGCGGCCTATGCCAAACTAACGTTCATGACATCACTTCCACGACGTGTCCTACGAAGTTGAAGGCCACTAAAAAAGCACGACAACGCCATTCTTGACAGCCAGCAAGGACCCCTGGAGATTTATCAATGAAACAAGTCCCTGTGTAGAACCGTTACGCCGTTCTGGCCTCGCTGGAAGAGGACGCTAGCCAGGTGACAAAAGCAAGTACAGCGACAAGTGATGCTACCACTCGTACCTATAGCGCAGCTGTTAGGTCGTCCACTTCACGACCGCAACGGGCATCACAATCGATAGAAGACATGCCGCTTCCTTTGGCAGACGAAGAGTTAGAGATCGATGCTCGCCTGGCCAACCTTGAAAAGGAAATCCAACGTCTCAAGGAACGCCGCACAGTGCTCCGGCGTCGTCATGACGGAGCGCGGCCGTCGCATTCGCCATCGACATCTAGTCCTGCTCATATGGCTAACCCGGCATCTGTGTTGAAGCTTCTTTCACCCCAAGGACTCCTGCGCTTAGTTGCGCAACAGCTCCAGCATCTCACCTCGGTTCTACTGGCCAATCTTCATTTATGATGGCTGCTACGTCTTCAAGTGTGCCAGAAGGAATCTTACAGTGGAACTGTCGCGGCATCGCGGGGAAGATCGGAGAGCTGCGTCAGCGTCTCAGATATGGGAAGCTGCGTGTTTGGGCTCTACTGCTTCAAGAATCCAACGGCCTGCCACCCATTCCAGGATTTGTGACATACTCATCGCCTTCAATGTTGGATCGTAGGAGTGCTACGCCCGATGTCCCTCCAGGAAAGGCTGCGGCGCATGTAAGATGCACTCTTCATCAGACTCGCGTTGATCTTTCACGGTGGTGTACTCTATGGCAAGAAGTCGTGGCCGTATTGGTTCGTCTCCAACGCACGGACGTTATCATCGTTTCATACTATGCCCGCCCCTACAGTGGTCGTGCGGCACGGTTGTGTCTCGGCTGGCTTGCGCACCTACGACAGAAACATCCTGGTTGCCCCATTATGGTCGCAGGAGATTTTAACGCGGCCCGCACCACATGGGGATACGCTATTTCCAGTGCGCGTAGTACATGTGTGCTGGACACATTTATGGATGCCCAATTCACTCTGCTTAATAATGTGTCAATAGAGAGTTTTAGTATAGCGTAAAACCCTTGCGTTAGCGTTAGCGTGCGACGTAACGCTAACGCAAAGGAAGACTGCACTGCGCGGCACAAGGTAGTATTTTAGAATAGCGGAACGGAGAAAAGCGTTAACGTAAACGCAAACAAATACAGCGCCATCTAGATGTAACGACACAAAGTACTGGAAAGCCAAATCCACACGAAATGTCGAGCTTATCCAATGCCGAATCCGCAAGTGTGTCCCTAAGTCAAGGTTATCGAAAGCCACAGTCGCTGCGTTAATTACGCATGTAGGTGCTTGGTTTGAGCGTTTTTTTGTCGAGAGTCGCGAAACACACCGATTAATCTTGGCATGCTGCGATCGAGTGTTCTGTGGGACCCATATTACGTGTCCTTTTTAAGTTGGGATGACATAGACACCCTCATGCTTCGGGAATGAGAGCGACCGCGCAGGTTCTACGTGTCCTCAAGATCCACTCAACGTCGAAGCTATACCGGAGGGGACGTTTCGCCGGCAATTTCGCTTCCAAAAAGCGGATTTCCCACTTCTTTCCAATTTTTTTCAACGGACGCCCACCTTGAGGTTCATCCGAATGGGTTCAAGGCGAAAACCTCCTTCACGAGGTTCATATCGTCGTCGTTGGTAAAACGCACACGCATTGTGACCACAGCACCGACCACACTACTGTGTTTTGCCGCGGAATACATAACATTGCATCGGCTCCACATGCGGCTTTACACCAAGCGAACGAGCGAAATACACTTGGGCGCCATCTCGAGGCGGATACAGCAAACACATTTAGCAAACCCATAGAGTTGTTCTACTAACTCTATGAGCAAACCCTCTCGTTAAGCCTACTGCGCCGCTAATCGAGAACGTATATCGTAAACAACGCCCATTTGTCACATGTGCACCGCTGCCGAAGCTTCATCACACAAATCTAAGGTGAACACGAGCATTAGTGGGGAAGGATAGAGCCTAGCAGTGCAGGCAGACGACTCGATAGATCCGAAGCGGGCTGCTCTCACTTCGACTGGCGCCGCCATCTTGCCGTACGTAAGGCTCCCCTTGCGTGCGTTAGCGTTCAACGCTAAATCCTGAAAATAGCGTACGTACGTAAGAGCTCCAGCAGCGTTTACGTATAGCGCATGCGAAGTGTGGTGCACGCAACGCTAACGCTAACGCTAACTCTTTGTGTTTCCTGCTTTACGCTATACTAAAACTCTCTAGTGCCTACTCGTCGGCGAGACCACCCTCGCGCGCCGCCACACTCACCGGACTTATCTTGGTGGCTAGGAAGGACGACCGTCTCGTGGTCATGTGAACACGACTGCTGGGGTAGCGACCGTCATCCGATTCACCTTGGCTTATCTTCGGGCGGAACAGGCCGCCTCCGCCGACTATGTCGAGTGGTGGACTGGGATCGATACAGGGCGGTATCAGAAAGCAATGTATCCAACTTCATGGTGGACCCGTCCCATTGTCTTAAGGCGGCATTAGTTGAGGCGACACGTACGTCGTGGGTTGATGAATCGCGAACCGCTCCTGATTTGCAACTTCTGCGTCTCTGGGCGTCGCGCCACCAAGCAGAACTTGCATCAGAACGTGAACTTGCATCAAATACCCTTCGCTTAGAGGCCCAACCAGGGGGGGGACACTCCGTGTGGCTCCCATTGGCCGTTTTCGAGCAGACGCTCTTTCGACGCTAGCGCCAAGGTCCCGTTCAGTTACGGCCCTAACCAATGGGCGACGCAAAAGCAAAATGGCGGCGCACATGATTGTTTACGTTGTCATGGCAACAGCAACAGCAGCCGCGCGGCACCTCCTCTCCCAAACGTTTTTCTTTCCTTTTTGTTTTTATTATGCCCACTCGCTCCTCTCCCTTTCCCCCATGCCGCGCGCGCCGCTCACTTTTTTTTACCCGTACGCGGCGCGTTTTTTTTTATAGCGCGCTTGTTACGGCGCGCCACGCGCCAGCTCGCAAGCAATGAGCGCGCCACGCGCCAGCTCGCACGCAAGCAATGCGCGCGCTACGCCGCGCATTGCTATTGCTTGCGAGCTGGCGCGTGGTGCGCCGTGGGCTATGCGTTGGCACGTACGCAGTCTTGCCCATACTTATATTATATCAGCATGTGCCGGGACATAAAAAAAAATTCCACTTCCAACACAACAGATGTTTAGTGTCGCTTTATTGACTTCGTTTCCGAAAACAGATCTTTCTTACAACGTCGTGTGATACAGGCTCAAAAAATGAGCAAAAGTGAAAGGTGCATGACATATACAAGAGTACTAAAGACAAAAGTTCACAGATGGTGAAATAACAAAAGAAAGCGCTAGAAAGCGCGAAGGCCGTTTATGTTTCAAAAACAAGATTTTTATATAACGTCCTCAAGACCTAAATGTAGACGAGCGCCTGATATGTGCACTAAGATAATCCACAAAATTGGACGACGTGTATGACTGTCATCATAACTATAAAAAGGGAAAACTCACTGGTAATGGCAAAAACAATGACACGCAAAATACCTGAAAGTTAGATAAAATGCTAACATTGTTTGATTGAGGGCCATACCAAAACAAAGCTTACTTATAAATCTGCGTGAAAGTATATGAAATGCGTGGCATGTAATTTTTCAGCTGTTAGTAGGTTTGTAGAACGTGACACACAGAAAAAGCACTGAGGGTGGTATGGAAAGCTGGGCAAGTTACTGAAGTTGCAGAATGAGACTTGGCACAGAAAAACACAAGTCACAGACCAGGTGACAATGAGGAGGAACGTCTATTTGTCAGCTTTCTTTACCGGGAAGAGGCAAGTGTAGCAGAATCAAGGCGCAATGACGTCCGGAGCCTCATGGCGCACACAAATGGACAGGGCTGTGTTCGTGTACATGCGCCTTCTGATGTCCTTGGGTCTGAGCGCTCACCTGTTGTCTTTAGGCACCCGGAACAACCTTGCAGGACTTGTTATTGAGGTATTTGTGCACCACTGTACGATGCACGAGTGGTACGAGTCGTGAAACGGGTGAAACATCGCGGAGCACAAGCACACAGCTACCGAGGAGAACTGACGAAACTAGCCACGTCGGTCAACGCACAGCAGCGCAGGCATCTCGATGACAGTAGATAAAAAAAACGTTACGTAGCGGACTAAGCAGCCGCCGGGCCGGCGGGGCGGCACGGCGGCGCGGGCGCGTAGACAGTCGAAGGTGAGGGAGTTGCGAGGGCGTTACGAGAGAGGGCGTGGGGAGAGGAGTTGAGCGGAGGAAAGGGCTTGGCCACCTGGATCGGCGCGCGTGCGCGCGACGATCTACGAGGCCATGCAAGGGAAACGGATTTTTGCGTTCGCCCATTACAAAGATGGCGCCAATTTCCTGTGCCACCGAAGCCGGGGATTGTCCCCCCCCCCTGGCCCAACGCCTTACTGCAGTAGCTCGGCTCGCTGGATGGACTGGTGCTCTTCTCTCGGACCTTCGTCGTCCAATGCCTCCATTTGGCGCAGCTTCCGAGTAATGGAACGTGGTCGGCGCCCTCCAGAGCCCGCAGCCTGTGCCCTGTTAGCATCGGGCCAGACACCAGCAGTATTCGCAGAAACTGTTGCCCACACCTTTTTTCCGGCTTTGGACACAGCACCGCCGCCCTTCGTTGTTCAAAACTGCCTTCCTGCGGATGCAGGCACGCCGCCTACGCTCTCTGACATCGAGGATATACAAGCTGCCTTCACTATGGCGGAATTTTTAGCGGTAATCGACCTGTCGAAGCCATGCAAGGCACCAGGACCGGATGGCATACCGTATGAACTTTATAAAAGCACGGAAGGCAAGGTTCTCGAAGTGCTGTTGGGGGCCATAAACGAAGCTTGGGCTACAGTATTCATTCCCGATTCTTGGCGGCGTGCAGAAATGGTCCCTATTCCGAAACCCGGAAAACCCGAAGATAATGTCGCTCATATGCGCCCAATGCACTAACCTCAACGTTAGGCAAGCTGAGGGAGCGTATGCTCGCGATACGTATTACATGGTGGCTCGAGCGGTACTCATGGTATCATCCTGGCCAAATCGGGTTCCGTGCTCATCTAGGCGCAGAGGATGGTCTTGCGTACCTGTCTTCTATGGTTCTCAATGGAGGCCGCTCCCGAAGAATTCGCACGATTCTGGCAATGGATATTCGTAAAGCATACGACCATGTGAGTCATGAAGTAAATGTCGGAATTATCCATTGGCTTCAGTTCCCTAGCTGTGTCTGCAGATTCGTCGAAGCCTTCCTGTGCGCTCGCACCTTCTCCATTCGCCTGGCTGGCCAAGCAGCAGGTCAGTTCGTCGCACATCGGGGTGTCCCACAAGGATCTGTGCTTGCACCAGCCCTTTTCAATATTGCTCTCCTTCCACTAGCTTGGAAGCTAGCCACGATACATAACGTACAGTACATAATGTACGCAGATGACATCACTGCCTGGTCAGTTGATCCTGAAATCTGCCACTAAGAACAAGCGCTCCAAGAGGCCCTAAACATGACGCACAACTGGTGTGCTCAGATAGGCCTTGTCATTTCCAAAGACAAGACGACGTGCATGTCAGTAGCGAACAAGTATGGGCGCCGTTTACTGGCACTCCGGCCTCTTCAGTTAACTCTGGATCAGCAACCATTACACGAGGCTTCAACTCTCCATGTACTCGTCCTTGAAATGGATTCCGCCGAATCTGCGGGACCATGGGTCAAGAATGCAAAGCAACAGGCCGCAGAAACGATACAGTTGATACGTCGGATTGGGAAGAAATCTGGCGGAGCGAGCACCAACATGGCTCGCCTTCTTGTTCTTCTGTATTGCAACCACGACTCGTCTAGAGAGCACAGTTTCATCATCTCACGAAGGCACAATGGGCTCGCATTGAGGCCATTAATAACGAAGCTATGCGGGCCATAACGGGACTACCACGTCTCACTCCGCTGCCAACTCTACAGGCTGAGTCCCAAATCAACACTATTGACGAACTCGTACACCAACGTCGATGCGCGCGCGCCCTAAAGCCATCATATTTCGGCTCGGCTGCTTCACTGGCGTGGTACATGGGACCCGAAATAGACAATCCAGCATCTACGAGACCCGATGTAGCTCCGTGGAAAAGGGTACAATTAAGTGACAATAAGCCTCTTGGTCGTCTCTATAGCCCGGTTCCTCGTCAGGCGAATGCCCATGTTTCCCACCTTTATCGCGCCGATGACAATCAAGACGATGCGACTCTTGTAGCATACACTGATGCCAGTGTTAATGGCACCATGATTCACACAGCTCTCGTGTGTCCATTGATACCAGAGGCAGGCCAAACGTGCTCCTATGTTGCCGATCCTGCACCACCGGCCTACTTTGCTGAGCTTGCTGCCATACGAGACGGCTTGGCCGCGTTGCTACCTACTGTTCAAGATGCTCGATACTCTCAACTCATCATTCGCACAGACTCGACTCAAGCCATCTACGACATACGTAGGCTATCTCGGTCCACTCTATTCTCATATAGCATTCACCGTTTTGCTGCCACTACGAATATCCTCATACGCGTCCCGTGGGTGCCTCGAGCAGCCCTGCCGGCTCTCCTTGAAGCAGATATGGCAACCCACCCACAGATTACAACACACCCACTTCCACATTTTCCTGAAGACGCCTGTGGACGACAGATACGGGAAAAAGAAAACCTCCGACGTACCACACGAGCTCTCATACCTCCGTGTGAGTCAGACCTCCCTGGTGGGTTAACCCGCCGAGACGAGGTTACGTTAAGGAGGCTACGTGTCGGGGTCGCGCTCACCCCATCTGTGACCACTCTCTGGCCACAACAGTACCATGGTCCTTACGGCTCATCGTGCCCATTTTGAAACACAGGAATCCAAAATGTGACAGTGACACAGCTATTATGGACGTGCCCAGGACTTCATTTAAGCCATCTCCGCCATCTCCGGGCAACAGGCCTTCGGCTTGGCCGCCCACCCGACCTTGAACGTTGGATTCATGGACCCCATCATCGTTCACTCCTACATTTTTTGCACGAGTCGAATCTGTTCGTGTATTTTTAACATCTTTGTATTATGCCTAAGGACATGTTTTCGAATTAAAAAAAAAGAAAACCCACTAACCTGAGAGTAGTGTCATGAACCACTCAAAGTAGTGCACATTATTATGACATGCCCACATATTAAAACACAGACACGGAAGCTATTACAGAACCTCTATTAGCCCCGAGAATTAGGAGTGGCGCCCTCTCGCGAGTGACGTCACGGCCAGGACGCCGCTCGCTCCGGCTCGCTCGGCTGCCGCGCGCGCTCGTTCCCTTCGTGTATGCTTGGGGTATGGGTGGCTCGAGCCGTACGTATTGAAGAATACGTCGGCTTCTTTCAGCTGCCATACCTTAACCACAGTTTCTTCTTCAAAAGCGTGTGAGTCGAGAAACTTTGCGGCTTGGATATCACAAGCTAAGTAGCGTTAAAGGGGTCTACTATGTTTTGCAATGCATATATGCGCCGTGTCTATCGGTAAATTTTGACTAAAAAAAGAATATCTGCAAACTCAACGCGCGAAGTTGTGTATGATGCTTCGCTAAGCATTTAACATTCCTTTAGTATTTAGCTATGAGAGGCATTGCATTTTACGTGGAAGAAAAATTTGGTAATTGGCGTCAACATGTTATCTGATTTTAGAAAGACACTGCCCAGCGAAGCCCTCATCATGATTCCTATTACTCTGGTGTGTTGTTCTATTCAAATATGGCCATTCATTAACGCGTAAAAAAATAGTTAGGCGCGCATTTCTTATGAAAAAGTTTGGTGCTACTTTCATCCCCCTCTGAAACAGGCCTCCAAAAAAACGAATTGCTCATGGCTGCTAACACGACGGCGCGTCATGTAGAGTATTTACACAGTTAATTCACAAACACCATAGTAGCAATCACCTGAGAAAAAAGTTTCGTTGTTAAGATCGAGAGCCACTCAATTGAAAGTGATGAAATGTTTCATAGTGGCCCTCAGTAGCCTTTATCGAGAATACGGCACACCCCTGATCACGTAACGGTAGCAATCGACTGTCCGTATGGCGAGGCACGCTATGTTCGCGAAACCCATCAGTTCACTACAACTTCGAATTAAAACCATAAAGCATGTTTTTTACAGCGCCAACTGGAATGGCTAAAGTATTCTCGAGCTACTACACCGCAGCTTAGATTCCCTGTATACAAAAGGAAAATTCAAGCACCTTCTGTCTCACCATGTCTCGATCCAGCGTTATTCAATTATACAAACGGATAACTATTCGCTTCGTCGGTACATAAAAGACAACCTTGCAGACAAATTAAGTTTGCTCCAATCCAATCGCAAACATTCATAAAGAAAGTACCACAAGCCTTGCATATACTTTCACTTAATTTCTGACCCTCCACCGGGGGAATTTCGATATCTTCAATATGTCCCATACTACTAATCATTGACGCTTCAACTTCTTTCTGGCTGCAGCGATGCGGTCCAGCAGGCATACTTCACTAAAAAAATTGGGCCGAGCAGCCTGTGTCAGTTGGCCAAACAGATTCGTCATGTATATTCCTCATCAGCAAGCACCAGTAAATTTATCAAGTGAGTTTGATTTGATTTAATAATTTCCATTTACACACACACACATGTACAGAGGAGTAGTAAATGGAGGTAGATGAGGGAAAAAAGCCGCACAGACGCGGCTTGAGGTAACCTCACCCCCTTAGGTACAATATGGCTGCATGGGGTAACACATCAAGCGCCATATAAATTACATTTTTATAGTGGCCATAAAACATTGCAGTTATACAATATATGAAAGAACAGTGAAATATTTCCACAATAACAATGCAAAACACACTGCGGCATTGAAATAAATAAATGATATACACTATGTAACATAGACAAAAAAAGAGGAACATAACATACATTCTTAATCATTAACAAACGCGCTCTAGAGAGGTGAAATGAACGTGTAGCACGGAAAAGGGAATATATATTGGTACATTCCTATTTGTACTCTGTAAATAGCTGTAAGCCTTCATTAACTTTACTTCAAGTTTCCGCCGCTTAAAAAAAATGAACACGTGAAGAACCGCCTAATGTTGACAAGCAGTTAAAGAAGCAAGTGAGGCGTGTAGAAGAAGAAGAAGAAGAAGAAGAAGTTTGGTTCGAAACAGTCGCACTGCTGTCTCGCTCCCGAGTGTTTTTGAATTTTTTCGACGTTTTGCCAAATAGATTTGTCGAAGACGTCGGACGACTCGCCAAGGTACCTTCCCTACCGGAGGCCGGGGGGACCTTCGCCTCCCGCCGCTTCGATAGGAGCCTGCAGAAGAGCCCGATCTGGTAGCGGTGAGAGCTCCGTCATGACTACGCCTGACCTGACACCGGGCCAGAGGCCACCGACTGACCCTGAGAGCAACCGTGGCTGTAAGCGATACAAGACTTCAGAAACAGACGACGAGTCTACGCTTATTGACGATTGTGACATAGCTGACATCACAGATCTGGACGATGAAGGCTTCAGGCTTGTGCGTCACCGCAAGAAGAGGACCGTCGGAATCCCAGTGATTATTACCCCTGCCACAGAAGGAGCCGACCTGAAGAAAGTAAATCCAATTGTTCTGTCTACGGAAATTGAAAAAATTCTTGGCACATCGCCAGTTAGGAGCCGATTTACATTTCAAGGAGCCCTGCTTCTAGATGTACAGACAGAAGAGCATGTGAATTCCCTTCTCAGCTGCAAGTCAATCTCAGGGACTGCAATATCAGCACGAGTGCCCAATTCGCATCAGCGCATCAACTTTTGTTGACAGAAAACTACTAATTGAAAGTACCAACGCATTACAATGAAAATGTCAAGTGATGTAATGAATGTCCTTGTGAGCACGCAGCCTTCCACTTTCATCCTCTTTGCGTGTGCTAAGGTGACTGCGAACGTTTCTTACTACTGTTTCCTCACTAATAATAGCAGCTATATTATGCTGAAGCTCAGAGTGTGAAATCAAGGAAAAAGTAACTTTGTAGGGAATCACTACACAAAAGTCAATGTATACAAAATACCCGACTACAGGAGTGCACGAGGAGGAGCATTGAATCAAAAGATTAACCTGGAGAGTTGGTAGACTGTTCTCGAGCGAAGCTCTACTTTGGAAGGAATCATTTATTTGTTTATTTATTCAAAATACTCACAGGCTCCAAATAGGAGTATTGCGTGAGGGGGGCATGTACAGAAAATGAAGGATACAAAAAAGCAGCTCATGCATCATTATGCAATGGGTAACAGTCTCACAGGACACAAAGAACTAATGAGAAGTATAAAGTTACAAATGTAAGGCTAGAAAAATATTGCACAGTATATGCAATCTATGAAGGCCCCGCAGGGGCGTCTGCGTAAGCAGGCGTTTGGTGTGTTGCGACACCACGTACCCGAGCACACGAGGGTTGGACCCTCCCGCGTGTAGCCGTGCGCGGCTTAGCCGTGTCTGGGGAAAAGGGGATCCTGGGGGTTGAGCCGATGCTGGGTGTTTGGACCTTTAAGGCCCCCCGGCGGAGGCAACACACCTCTTCGGCCTCGGCTTCACATAGACAGCACCCCCGGACTGACCCACCCGGGGGAAATCGGCAGTCGCCTTTTCCTATCTCTCTCTTCGCACATCTTCGTCTTTCCCTCTCCCTTTTAGTCTTTCCTGTCTTCTTTTTTTTCTGATAACTTCCAACATTCCTAGCGGCGAGGGTTAACCTGGTGTGGTATGACCAGGGTTGCCGTTGGTGGCTACTTTGCGCCAAATTGGCTACTTTTCGACCCCGTCTGGCGATGAAAATTTCACGTTGGCTCCTTGGCTACTTTCTGGCTACTTTGAACTTCTATTTTGGCGCATTCACTAGCCATTTTTTTTTTGCAATTGCATATACAATAGCAAGCAAGAACAAAGAAGAACAATTATTTTTAAAGCTTTGCTCTCCTCATGGCTGTTCCGGTCGCCTTGACGCGCGCGCGCCATAGCGCGCGCGTCCTGTACGCATATATTCTCTCCGCCGGCGGTGCGCACATAGAGACCAACTAGCAGACGCGGGTGCGCAGACGCACGGACTCTGGGTGATGGGCGCACGTCGAAGCAAAGCCCGTGAGGACGTTGCGCGCCATCTGGAGAAAATAACGCTAATTCTAGCGCACGGCGAAGCAAAGGCCGCAAGGACGCTGCGCTCCATCTGGAGAAAATAACACTAATCTAGAGTACTTTCTCCGTTAGGGTCATGCATCCGAAACCATGCGTTTAGGTGCAGCCGTGTGCACGGCATGACACCAGAGAGGAACGAGCAGTACAGGTGAAATAACACTTGTGTACCCCAAGGCGACAAAGCTTCTGTTTTTGTGCCTTCGGCATGCCGACACCGGCGTCTACCATGGGAAAAGACGCAAGAGAAAAGCGCACGTTTCGAGAAGAATGGAGAAAGGACAAGAAACTGAGCGGTAAGCAAAACGGAAACTATTCTTTAGGCGTTTAGTCGCATGCCGCTTAGTATCTAATATGCATATTACCATGCGTTACAGGATGGATTTCGTCACGTGACGGCGGAACGACGGCTCACTGCAAGTACTGCAATTGCAACATTCGACCCCACTACAGTGATCTGTTGAAGCACGCAGAAACCAAAAAGCACCGAGAGTGCGCAGTAATCCCAAGTTCGCAACAAAAACTGCCGCAGCTTCTAGCGTCTTCGACTCGAACGTACTATGAAAAGGCTCGCCGAGAGTTAAGGATCGCCTTGTACACTGCAGTGCACACTTCCATAAATGCTGTCGACGAACTTGGTGAGATTCTGCATTCCGAATTCAATGATTTTGATCTGCACAGAACGAAGTGCACGGCTATAATTACGAATGTTCTCTTCCCGTACTTCACGGAAAAGATGGACAAACAACTGAACGGCTCCAGCTATTCTCTAATGGTGGATGAATCAACCGATGTATCCACGACAAAGCAACTTTGCATGGTTGTGCGGTTTCTGAGTTTAGAAGAAAACAGGATTACAACCACCCTTCTTGATCTCGTAGAGCTGTCTGATGGAACGGCAGAAACGCTTCACGACACGGTATTGAAGACGTTGGACAAGCACGGCCTATCGATCAAGAACTGTCTCGGACTCTGCACCGATGGTGCAAATGCCATGTGCGGCAAACACAATTCTCTGTTCAGTCGTCTTAGTGAGGACAACAAAGACTTGATTCTGATCAAATGCTCTTGCCACAGCCTGGACCTTGTGGCATCCAAGTCGATGGAGGCGATTCCTTCTGCGGTTGAGCACTTAGTGCGAGAAACCTACAACTACTTTGCACACAGCAGCTGCCGGCAAGATGCTTATAAGAGACTGTATGCCAGTATGACAGTGGAAGATGAAAGTGCAAATCCACCGCCCAAGATTCTGTCGCTTTCGCAGACGAGATGGCTTGCTATTGCAGACTCTATAGAAAGAATTTTGGCGCAGTACCAGTCTCTCGAAGAGTTTTTTGAGAAAGCAGAAGATCGCAGCTACAACGTGCGCATTTTACGAGAGATGTGTCGAGACAGAAAAAATTATGTTTACCTCGTGTTTCTTGCCTCCGTTCTCCGTAACGTTAGGCGAGTGAACAAAATGTTCCAAACAAACACAACTGACCCACTGGTTGTCTTCCAAGAGCTAGAAAATTTGTATTTGGAAATTCTTAGGCGGATTTTGAATCCATCAGTTTTGAGGCACAACACAACGGCAAGTCTGCTCTCGCTAGACCTGGCAAAAATGAAGTCGATTTTCCTGCAACCAGAGGTAGTGGACCTAGGTGACGTCTTCAGAGAGAAGATTTCACTAGTCCCTATTGAAGACCAACGGGCCGTGAGGGAGCGCTGTTTCCAATTCTTGAGGCAAATGGCGATGGGACTGCAGCAGCGACTTCCAAATGCCTCCTCTGCACTTCGAAGACTGTGTGCCATAAATCCCGATGGCATAGAAAGTGCTAAGAGCCGTGAATGCATAATGAAGCTACCGCTGCATTTTTTTGGATGTTCCTCAATCGAACTGGAGTCTGAAATACGCCAGCTGCAGAGTGTTAGCGGTGCACTTGATCGCGCATCATGTTTGACTTTCTGGCACGCAGCGGCATCGTACAAGGACCCTTGCGGCGAATGCCCTTTTCAGCACCTGGCGCAAGGAGCACTGAAAATTTTGACCCTTCCAATTTCTAACGCTGATGCAGAGCGCGTGTTCTCTTGCGTGAACTTGACGAAAACAGAGATCCGTAACAAAATGAAGCTGGACTTGCTCATGGCGATTCTGCGAATCAAATTTGGGCTACGACTTCAAGAAAAAACAGCATCATCGTTTGACGTTCCTGCTGAGTTGTTGAATAGAATGTGCCAAAATTACTCCGGCATGAACACTATCTACTCTAGATAAACTACGCGGACTGAACTTTTATTTATTTGCAACGTACCTGATGCTTGAAGGCCAAGCAAGAGAACCAAATTTCCTTGCTCTTTATTTACTCTGTGTTCTTGTGTTGATTCAAAATGATATTATTTATTGTTCATTAATAAAAGTTGCTTATAATAATGGTACTTTTCTACTTGGCTACAAATTTGGCGCCAAGACCAGGTGGCGTGGCTACTTTTGGCTACTTTTAGCCTCAGTTCTGGCTCTTTTTGAAAAATTCCCAACGGCAACCCTGGGTATGACCTACCTTGGTTATAACATATGTGGTTATAGCGACAATGTACAGTTGGCATGGTAGGGCTTGTTTCATCACATACCTTGCCTTGTCCCCTTGTTGGGCTCGGTGGTGGGTGACTGGCATTGTTGCTGAATATTCAACATATTTCATGGGAACTTCCAACCCTTTTTCAACCGATCGTCCCTCTAAAAGGGGGCGCACCGATGCTACATTTCAGTTTTCTCTAAAACCCACTCAGACATTCCCGAAATTTCATGTTGTACACAGTGACAAACCTGACAAGAAGGCAAGAACGATTTCACCATTCATCGTGGCGAAGTATCTCACAGAAACCATTGGAGGCGGCTATAAAATCACCAAGCTGGCCAGTGGGGACCTATTACTTGAACTGAAAGACAAAGCACAACATGACAAGCTAACAAACCTTGTACAACTTGGAGACATCCCCGTCAGTGTAACAGCACACCGAACCATGAATACGGCCAAAGGCGTAATTTCTGACATTGACTTGATGGATTTGACCGAAGAGGAACTCCTGGAAGGATGGAAGGATGAAAATGTAATAAACGTACAAAGAATAAAGATCAGACGGGACAATAAGGAGCTGCCAACTAAACACCTGATAGTTACCTTTGGCTCTAGCACGTTACCAGAGACCATAGAAACTGGATATATAAAAATCAGAGTACGACCCTACATCCCCAACCCGCGACGCTGTTTTAAATGCCAGAGGTTTGGCCACGCTTCCCAGAGCTGCCGAGGGCGGCTAACATGTGCAAAATGCGGCATCAATGATCACTCTGCAGATGACTGTAAGGCTGAGCCCCGTTGTAGCAATTGCAACGGTGGCCACCCCGCATATTCTCGATCATGCGCTGTCTGGAAGAAAGAAAAAGAAATAATTACGATAAAGGTAAAAGAAAACATAACTTTCAGAGAAGTACGACAACGCATCTCACCAACATTTGCACAGAGCACATCTTTCGCCGAAGTGGTACGTCGGGGGGCAGTACCACAACGGCACTTGGCGGACGCCAGCGCCACGCATAGCGAGCGTGCGGCAACGCCACCCGCCCCCACGGTGGGAGCAGCGAAGGCTGCCCTACCTCTCCCGAATTTGTCCACAGTGGAGGCCTCTGCTGGTGCTGGCACCAGTCAGCCCAGCTCCGAGGTCAAGACAATCCCACCAACCACCAGGACGGTGGGCTCCAAGGCCTTGTCTTTAGAGACAAGGCCTTCGCGTAAAACACACCGCTCGCAAGAGCGCGTGTCCAGTGCCTCTCAAGAGGCCATGGACACAACACCCAGTCAGAAGGCGCAGTTGACGCCTAAGGAGCGGCGCGACATTGTCGACCGCTCCAGGAAAGACAAAACTCCAATTACAGGGCCTCAAAAGGGCGCTGTAAGGTAAATCAAGTCCTCTTTGACACAGAGCACAACATTTATTTTAATATGGATACACTGATTATTCAGTGGAATATCAGAGGCCTGCTTTGCAACCTCGATGATATCCAAGAACTCCTTACTCAACTAACTCCTAAAGTGCTGTGTGTCCAAGAGACTCACTTGAAATCCAATCATAAAAACTTCCTACGTCAGCATGTTATTTTTCGGAAGGATCGCGATGATGCCCTCGCATCATCCGGCGGCGTAGCCATCATAGCTGACAAATCTATAGCCTGTAAACACCTACGGCTACTAACACCCCTTGAGGCAGTGGCCGTTCGTGCTGTACTTTTAAATAAACTGATAACAATTTGCTCTTTATACATACCACCGCATTTTCAGCTTCACAAACAAGAATTTCAAACATTAATAGATCAGTTACCCGAACCATATCTTGTGCTTGGAGATTTAAATGCACACAGCAACCTATGGGGCGACTCGCGCTGCGACGCGAGAGGTCGCCTGATTGAACAATTCCTTTTTTCTTCAGGTGCATGTCTTTTGAATGGGAAGGAGCCCACGTATTATAACATGGCAAACAAAACATAGTCCTCAATAGATCTTAGCATTGCATCTCCAACTCTTCTACCTTACTTTAAATGGAAAGTTATTAAAAACCCTTATGGGAGTGACCATTTCCCTGTAGCTCTATGCACACCAAGGTCTGATGAACGTCCCCCACAATTACCTCGCTGGAAAACTGACTCAGCTGACTGGGAAAAGTTCAAAAAACTTGCTTCTCTATCCTGGGAAGACATGAGTGCTTTAAGCATAGATGCTGCGGTTGAATATTTTACGGCTTTTCTCCTTGACACCTCCTCCAAATGTATCCCTGTAACAAGTGGATTGTCCACAAAACGCCGTCTTCCGTGGTGGAATGACGAGTGTCGAATAGCGCGTAAAAAGCAGAACAAGGCACGGGGTTTACTTCGGGACTCTCCGACTGCAGAAAATTTAGTCAATTTCAAGCAGGTCAAATCCCAGGGTCGAAGAACGCGGCGACAAGCTAGAAGAGAGAGTTGGAGAAAGTATATATCGGGCATTAACTCTTACACTGACGAAACAAAGGTTTGGAATAGAGTGAATAGAATAAAGGGCCGACAGTCTTACTCTCTGCCTTTAGTGAATTCTCAAGGCGACAGCATGGAAAATCAGGCGAACTTTCTTGGCGCACATTTCGAACATATATCCAGCTCGTCGCACTACTCTGAAACATTCCAAAGATACAAAAGGCAAATAGAAGGACAACCATTAGAACGGAAAAGTACAAAATACGAGGCATACAATAGACCATTTTGCATGGCAGAGCTTCAGGCAGCCCTAAACAGCTGCAACAAATCTGCCCCAGGTTCTGACCGCATCCTATATGAAATGCTAAAACACCTGCCGTCTGAATCACAAAAAACCCTTCTTTGTCTCTACAATTCTATATGGTCTTCCGGCCACATTCCCTCTGCCTGGAAAGAGGCCATCATAATTCCTATTTTGAAACAGGGTAAGGACCCTTCTTTGCCAAATAGTTATAGGCCTATTGCATTGACGAGCTGCTTATGCAAAGTTTTTGAAAAGATGGTAAACAGTCGCCTGGTTCACTACCTAGAAATAAACAAGAAATTAGACCCATATCAATGTGGTTTCAGAGAAGGCAGATCGACGACAGATCAGCTTGTTCGCATGGAAATGTATATCAGGGATGCCTTTATCCACAAACAGCTTGTATTATCAGTATTTCTCGACATGGAGAAGGCTTATGATACTACGTGGCGCTTCGGGATCCTTCGGGATCTTTATACAATGGGCATTCGCGGCAACTTGCTGAGAATAGTTGAAAGTTATCTCTCTGACAGGACATTTCGTGTTAGAGTTGGCAACGTGCAATCTCGACCATTCATACAGGAGACAGGTGTACCGCAGGGTGGAGTACTGAGCTGCACGTTATTTATTGTTAAAATGAATTCCCTCCACACCGTATTACCTCGCACACTCTTCTATTCCGTCTATGTGGACGATGTACAGATAGGGTTCAGGTCATGCAATCTTGGCATTTGCGAGCGGCAGCTACAACTCGGCTTGAATAGATTCTCAAGGTGGGCGAACGAGAATGGTTTCAAATTGAACCCGCAAAAGAGCACATGTGTCCTGTTTTCAAACAAGAGAGGTGTACTACCACAACCCGATATTCACCTTAATGGAGAAAGACTAACTTTCAGCCCTGAACACAAATTCTTAGGTGTTATCCTGGACACAAAACTTAACTTCATCCCCAACCTAAAGTATATTAAAGAAAAGTGCCTCAAGACATTGAACCTCCTCAAGCTGCTCTCTCGAACAACCTGGGGCAGTGACAGGAAGTGTCTGCTTACCCTGTATAAGAGTCTCGTACAATCACGCCTTGACTACGGAGCCATGGTGTACCATTCGGCAACTGAGAGTGCGCTAAAGATTCTCGACCCAATCCACAACCTCGGTATACGACTGGCAACAGGCGCCTTTAGAACTAGCCCTGTTGAAAGTCTGTACGTTGAAGCCAACGAATGGTCCTTACACCAACGCAGAACATTCCTAAGTTTTGCATACTACACCAAGGTAAAATCAGACACCGAGCATCCATGTCATTCCATAGTTAGCGACCTGTCCGCTTCCAGACTTTACACTAACCGCCCACGTATTAGAACTCCTTTGAGCCTACGCTTAGAAGCAATGGCAGAAGAAACAGACATCCATATCCCGGAAAATATCCTTATGCCTCCCACTCGCCTTCCACCTCCTTGGGAATGGCAGACCATGCAATGCGATATCTCTTTTGTCGAAATAACAAAACATGCACCAGAGGCACACATACAGTCACACTTCCTCGAACTCCAAGCGAAGTACTGCTGTGCGGAATATTATACAGATGCTTCCAGATCATCTGCTGGTGTCGCGTATGCAGCTCTTGGGCCATGTTTTTCCACCTCGGATTCTCTAAATCCCAACACAAGTATTTTCACGGCTGAGGCGTATGCGATACTCTCTGCTGTAAAACATATCAGACAAACAAATCTCAATAAGGCCATCATTTTCACCGACTCATTAAGCGTAATAAGGGCCTTAATGAGTTTTCGAAAACATAAAAACCCTATTTTTAATAATCTATACACAGAACTATGCTTAGGCTTAACATACAACCAAAACATAATCATATGTTGGGTGCCTGGCCATAGGGGTATAAAAGGTAATGTAGCTGCTGACGAAAGTGCAACGTCAGTCGTCTTTAATGAAACGGATGTGAATAAACCCATAGCAGCTACAGAACTTAAGCCATTCTTACGCCACAAACTGAGGAAGCACTGGCAGGACCAATGGGATAATGCAGTAGAGAATAAGCTACACGTTATCAAACCAAAATTAGGCAACTGGATATCTGAAAGAACAGCAAGACATAAGGAAGTGCTTCTTTGTAGGTTAAGAATAGGACATACTTACGCCACTCACTCCTACCTTTTGACGGGAAGCGAACCTCCGACATGTACCAAATGTGGCAAGAGGCTTACAGTTATCCATGTTCTTATACAATGCACAGAAATAGAGGCAGAAAGAAAAAAGCACTTTCCCTCTGCTTATCTCCAACACACACCGTTACACCCAGCATTCTTTCTCAGCAATGAACCCCTTTTTACTTTTCAATCAGTATTAAACTTTCTAACTGAAACGGACACCTTACAAGTGATTTGGCCAGGCTACTTGTAGCACAGCCTCCACCTGGAGGTCGTAGCTGCAACGAAACCATTATTTAGAGCACGTGTCTCCCAGCCCTTGCTTTCAAGGCCTTGCTGAGGCACTAGTGCTACAGATTCTACATATTTTACTGATCATCCCTATCTCGTGGAACATCCATTGTCATCGGAGAAACGATCAATCACTATCATTTTTAATATGTAGATATTCTTATTTTATGCACTTTAGAGCGAATAAATTTTAGGTCCTTTTACATCTTCATTGCACCACATGCATGTTTTGCACATTTTAGTGAATATTTTAGGCCACTATACAGCCGTGTTTTATTACTCCTCGCAATTAACACTCACATATCATTGAGAAGCACTGATCATCGACTTGGCGCTCTTTGGCCACATCTGGCCCTTGCGCCAATAAACTCTACTAATCAATCAATCAATCTATGAAGGAACATTGAAATAGCGGCTAAAAGGGTGACTAACGAAGTACAGGGCAGTGAATAAAACAGTTAGGAAAACCAGAGCAGTACTTGATCTTTGAAGGCTGCAGAGTCATGTAATGCAACGATGCGATCAGGAAGATCATTCCAGTAGCTTATGGCACGTGGAAGCGCTGATGAATTAAAAGCCGTGGTTCGGCCAAATATGCGCCTAAAGCTGTGGCTATTACAAAGACGACGGGATGTACGATGTGGTTCGGTAAGGGGAAGGGTACCGATATTTACCGATATTGGCAACCTGTAAAGCGTCGCCTTGTCCTGAATGAGAGCTTCAGTAGGTGCTAATTGGCTAAGGGCAACCAAAGACACCTGTGTGAGCCTTCAACTTAGGTTTAGTGCATCTGAAGCTCTCTGTTATATTAGCAATGGGGCGCGTTCAATGTTGAACAGTCAGAGGTCAGATCAGTCAAATGTCCCGACTAATTTTTTATTTCAACAAAATTTCTATGTGATAGCGAAATTCATTCACACTAAGCCGAACTTGTTTCACCGCCGCTCTTTCTTTGGCATGAGAAGAACTTGACTGAGACGGGAAATACTGTACACGTAGTGCTACGATATTGGAATTATAGGAAAGTGCCAAAACTATTAAATTTTCTCTGCTCTCAGACATTTTACAGATATCTGCAACAGATTTCTAAATGCAAATAACATAAATTTAATTGCCTGTGCAAGGTCTAAACACGAACAAAAAATGACAAACTTGCCTTTTGAGCAACAGGCTAAACAAACTGGCTTTTTGGTAATTTTTCATCTGTCTTGTTTTCATTAGTTACACTCAAATTGGTTGCTGTACATGCCATTCGCCTACTGCTTGCAGCTGTAGCATGCTGGACGCTCTATGTGACTGTCCCAATCACTTTACGCAAGCTGGGGTACCGCTTGTTAACCCAGTCATGTGCAGGTGCCATTGGACGCAGCAAAGACGCGCTTGCTCCTCTTAATCAGTTGCCAGGTTCCTCGCCACAGTGCTTTGCGCCTGCGAATTCAGCCGCTATCCCAATCAGTGGCGCAGCAACGGGGGGGAGGCTGGGTGCAAGGGGCCAGCGGGGGGCGTGTCATGTAATAATAATAATAATAATAATAATAATAATAATAATAATAATAATAATAATAATAATAATAATAATAATAATAATAATAATAATAATAATAATATTAATAATAATAATTTTTATTATTATTAATCTTATTATTATTATTATTTCTCTCTTTCCACAGAATACAGAATGAGAGCGGACGTAAGGGTAAAAGCCGCATGCAGCGGCTTGAAAAAACCCCATTACGCCCCACATGACAGCATGACGAAGAACAGCTTAGTCATGACAAACGCAGAGAAATACTGGAAACATTGGAATACATTGTGAAATTTGTGAACGTTCAAGGGCAACGATACAGTAGTGATGAGTAAGAAAATATACGTACAAAATTCAGAACAGCCTTAGTGCATTTGTTAACAATGTGTGATGTAAGAAACAATAGCGCGACATACAAAAAACAGAATGAAACACCATACATTACTGCAGGAGCGGCAAAAGACTAACTTATTTTTCGATATTTCTTCCAGTGAGATGTTATTCCGTTCAAGTGCGTTAAGGTAACAGGAAAGTTTATAGGCGCTCCATTGAAATCGGTACACAGTCCGACAAAACGGTGTAGACCAAGCGGTGCAACGGCGTACATTATGCATAGGCACATGGCTTTGAAGGTTGAATAGTGTCAACATATCTGCGTTGTTTGTTCTAATAGCATTCTTGCACATAAGAATTAATCTGAAGGCATAAAGATTGGGCACTTGAATGAGGTTAAACTCGGAATAATAGCTTTCTGTGCGGGCATACCATGGTATGTTAGCAATTAATCTTTTGGCACGGTTCTGAGTAACAATAATCTTGGATAAGTTATGCTTCGTACTTGTGCCCCAGACAGTGCGGCAATGCTTAAGTATTAGAACTAAGAAAGTGTTGTAGAATAATAGTTTATTTCTTGTTGATAGGACATACCGTTGACGAAATAGCACCCCATTCACTTTGTTCATTTTGGATCATATGTTATTCATTTGGGCATCCCAATTAAGCGATTCCGAGAAGGTTACTCTCAGACATTTGATACTACGCACGATTTCAATATAGTTGTCCCCAAACATAAGCACAATGTCTTTTACAACTTTGTTTTTCGCTCGACATACCATGGCTTTAGTTTTGCGTGTGTTTACCTTTTGGTAATTTCCTGCGACCACTGACACATGTATTGCAAAGACTCATTACCTGTGGAGGATAAGTCATTTTCTTTACTACCCGTAATGAGCACCATAAGGTCATCAACGTAGGCAGTAAGGTTCACTGGTAGCTTAGTCTAAAATATATCATTTAAGCATACTAAAACAACGAAGGGCCTAAGATGGTGCCTTCTGGCACGCCCGATTTTATGCATTGGCCATCAAACAGAGCATCATTGTGTGCTACAATTTGTTTACGATGTTGAAGGTATGACCGTATCAAAGAATTAGGAATCTCTCTTATACCATAATGGTTTAGTTTATTTACTAACAAGTCATGATTGATTAAATCAAAGGCTTTGAAAAAGTCAATATAAATTCCGAGGACAAGAAGCTTGTCTTCAAATGCATTTATGATGACTTCCCTTTGCTTGAGCAGTGCCAACTCAGTGTATCTTTTTGGTCTGAAACCAAACTGATCATTCGACAAAACGGAATGCTTATCTAAAAAATTAGTTATTCTCGTGTGAATAACTTTTTTATATGCCTTTAGACATTACGGATAGAATAGAAATTGGCCTGTAATTTGACAATTCAGAGGTATCGCCTCCTTTGTGTATTACGATAGCTTTTGCAACCTGCATATGCTTTGTAAATACTCCACTACTGAGACAAAGGTTGAATATGTATGTTAAGATAGGGGCTAACAAATCAATTGAAAACTTTAGAGGTTTTATTTTAAAACCGTTAATATCTAAAGCCCTACTGTTTTTAAGATTCCTGAATGTTCGGTTGTAGGGGACATAAACATCGACATGAAGACTCCTGGTGCAGGAAATCGATGTGTTTGTTGAAATAATAGGAGAGAATACTGTATTTGTAATATCCACTAAGAAATCGTTAAAGGTATTCGAGAGATCCTGCCTTGTCAGCACAGCACCATCACGCATAATGCAGTTTGGACCACTGTTGTAGTGACGTCCAAGAAGTTTACCTAGTTGATTCCATGGATGCTGAGAGTTCGTCCTAGAATTGTCTGAGAACGAATAGCTGAAGTATTCCTACTTGGCTTGACGTAGTCCTTTTTTTTTCAAGTTATTGCGATATTTCTTAGACAATTTGACGGGATCCTTGGATTTAATGAATTGCGCATAAAGTTTCGTTCTTTTTTTATTTTTTTTAATAAGGCATTCGTAATCCATGGTTTCTTCGATTCTCGTTTGCGACAGCAATTTAAAGGAAAGCAGTTTTGATACATGTGGTTTAACTCAGTCATTAGTGCATTGTACGCAACATCTGCGTCAGGTAGCGACAATATATGGGAGAAGTCGGCTGTACATATTTCATAAGTCTGAAGACATCTCTATTTCTGCCCGCTTGACTGGGCGCAAATGGCAAAGAATGCTCCGGTATCCAGCAGCCCGAGCTCATGTAGCCGATGCGTTGCGCCGCAATATTGTCGACTGCAGCTCTATCAACCTCCTACCAAATAATTGCACCAATGTGCGGAATAAAAAAAATTAATTCGCAAAATGGTCGCTAAACTACCCGCCTTAGTGGAACATGTTGTGTTGGGTGCGCTCGTGCCGTACATTCATGCTGGGAGCAGGCGTCGCTAAGCATAGTCAAGTGTTGTAAGGCGTTGAGTCTCCCTCTTCCGTTCAGAACGCGCAGCGAACAAATACAGCAGCAAGAGGGCGTTCAATGAGCGCGCCCGGCGCTCGCGTTTACGGCGAAGCGTTCGTTGAGAGCGACGTTGCATAAGTGCGGCCATCAAAATTCGCGAATGGGATTCTTCTCTGGATTGTCTTCGGTGAGGCCGAACAGTTTGGTGGCATATGACTCGACAGGCTGTATGACTCGATAGGCTGCCTCTCCCTTGTGAGTACAGACCCGCAGTAGTGCAAGCTTTCGCTGGCACGGGCTTCATTGCGGCCTTTTCTTTTTTTTATGCTCACGCCAAGAATCGACGCGAAGCGTGCTCTATTCTGTTCCCAATCTTGCGGTAGTACCGCTGCTCGCTTAAACGCATTTGTCGGTATAGCAGCAAATAAAAACAAGGCTTTATTGATCACAATGAAGTGAACTCGTAATTGTCATAGCATCGGCGTCCGCGCAGCAGGGAGGCAGGTGACCTTTGCTGTTTTTCTAATAGCGTGGGGAGATCAGCGCCACTGACACACAATTAAATTTTTGTTTTCGTTCAGGGCTGCCCACAGCCAAAATAGTGCGCGCAATACTACCTACGACAATTCTTGTGAAGTTGTTGTTGGGCAAGATATGAATGTCGGGCTTCAATTTTGCAAATGCAATATTGTCGCTAAAATTGGCAATTAAAACATTATAAAGATATCTTTGTAACTTGTGACGGGAGCCATATTTTCCTCGATGCCGCATTTGTATTGGCTGCCAAGCCTTACAGTCTGACAGAAGATGCGCACATGCGCTTATCACAAGTTATCGGTGCAGCACCCTGAGTTATTCGGCGCAGAAAAAACAGCGTGTATACCTGCGGCCTTCGTGATCTCTGGGAAAGAAAGCGAAGGAGATGGGAACCCGGGGGACGTGCGCGGTATCCATGGCGGCTGTACTGGTGCTGAAACCCGGAAATTGTCGATATCCTCGCATTCTTCGACTACACCCGGGTGGGGGGGTGGGGGGGGGGGAGTGACAGAACACCTAAGGGTCCCGGGTGCCAGACGACCTAGCTAAGCCACTGATCACAATATCAGTCGCAGCGAAAATATTCTGGGCCGCAGTTCTGCGAAATACGCCGGCATTAGTGACATCACCGAAGTCAGCCAGTGAGGCCGAACTGCTGGAGAACTTTCATTCCATTGACTCTGGCGGCTGCTGGCCGCGCATCCGCTCAGTATACTGGCTGTTGTGTATTATCGTAAACAGAGTTTTCAGAGTGCCCCAGAAAAGTAGCTCAATTATACTTAATGGGCTAGATTACTCTACAAGGCAAACATTATTTGTACCCGCCGTGGTTGTTCAGTAGCTATGGTGTTGGGCTGCTGAGAACGAGGTCGCGGGACTGTATCCCGGCCATGCCGGCCGCATTTCCATGGGCGAAATGCGAAAACACCCGTGTACTTAGATTTAGGTGCACCTTAAAGTACCCCAGGGGGTCAAAATTTCTGGTGTCTTCCACTACCGCGTGCCTCATTATTAGAAAGATGTTTTAGTACGTAAAACCATAACTTTTCTAAACATTATCTGCGCAGAAAATAGAACGAATATTCGAACAATTAACAAACTACGCAAATCACCTTTAAAACTATTTACTTTAAGCAACCTATTGTAATTTGCGAAGTGTAGCCGGTTACATTAAATATCCACTGGGAACGATTTCTGAGGATGACATCGGTTTCGAGACATGCGTTCCCAAAGTTTAGTACGACGAAACGCACTGATGTTTCAGCAACTTTTGAGCTTCACCGCATAAAAAAGCGTTTTGAATAAAAAAAAAGATAAGTAGAACAGCAGCGCATTTTCGGGGCAAGTTTACGGCTATCTCAAAACTATTGCTTGTCTCGTGAAGACGACGAACGCTGGCCAGTCATCATCACCAGCGCTGGACACGGGGTTCACCACTCGTGCTGTGAGTCTTGCTAGGGTTTGATCGCCACGTAAGCCGCTTTCAGTCCGCAGCCAATAAACCTCTTCACAATTGGAAGAGGTGCTGTCTTTCTTGAAAACGAGCACACTGGAACTGCGATCCCCACGCTACCATCTGTCATGCCCGACGACGCATCCCCGTCTCCTCCTCCATAGGTTGTGTGCTCCGTTGCGCTCCGCCAAAGGGACCCTGTTATTTTCACCAGCGCAGATGACAACGACGGGGAAGAATGGCTGGCATTGTACGAGAGAGTACGCGTGCACAACAAATGAGACGATGCCGCAAAACTGAAGAATGTGATTTTCTACCTCGTGGGTGTAACCAGCCTGTGGTACAGTAACCATGAGAGGTAGCTCCAGACGTGGTCAGCATTTAAGACCTCTCTTGAAGACGTGTTTGGCCACCCTGCTGTTCACAAGCTGCGTGCAGAGCAGGGTTTGCGGGAACAAACTTAGCAGCCGGGCGAATCATTCGTGAGTTACATCGAAGACATTCAAGACTTGTGCAAGAGAGCCGGCGCGACCGTGCCAACGTCAGACGCAATCTTTAATATAAGGGGGTGGAGAACGACGCTTCCAGTGTGCTGCTTGCGAAGAATCCGCACAAGAAGTAATTACTCTGCGCCAAAGCTACGAAGAGCTGCGAATGCAGCAGTCGTTGACGCGCCGACCTTCACACGACCAACACCTGGCAGAATGTCCGAGGACTCAAGGCTACTCACTGATTACAGGCGTTTGTGCACGAGCAAGTTCCCCGCGAGCTCTCCTTACTGCCCTTCGCTCAGCCGCAGCATACTCAAAAGCCTGCTCCAGATTCTGGGCTCTCACTCCGCCACGCGATTGAAGAAGAAGTTGCCGGAGTCTTGCCTCTCCACCCCCAACAGATTTCTTCAGTGGCGCCTCTAAGATATGCTGAAGCCGTCACCAGACCCCGACCATTTCATGCAGCTACAGCCCCGCCCCTATAGTCATGTGTTCTTGGCGAGTGCACGTTTTTTGGCGCCAGCAACGCCCCTAAATTACGCCGACGTGGTACCTAGGCCCCGACCACAAGTTGCGCCCCGTCGTTTCGCCAGTCCTCCACCTCCTATGACCTGGACTGGAACTGTTGTCTCAAAAACTCGAGGTGTACGTCCGACGATCGTCCAATACGATTTGCCTGTGGCTACGCTGGTCACATCGCCCGCTTTTGTCGACGCACTCAATCGACTTGAACCGCATCGCCCGTGCCATCCCGTGATACAGGCATGCCAAGGCCACTTTGCAGCTCTTACGACTCATCTTCGGCCACGTCAGCTGCTCGACCGATGCCTGACACCTACCGTTCACTTCCTCAACGTCGCCGCTCACTATCGCCGATGCCACCTCGTTCTGTGGCTCAAGAAGCGCACAACTGATTGTCACAGTCCACGTCGTCACCGTCGCCTACGACTTGTTAGAAGTTTAGGTTGAAGATGTACGTGCATTTGCTCTCGTGGACACTGGAGCCGCCGTCTCTGTTATGCCATAAGATTGCACAAGCTTCGGTCTCAACAGAAAACGGATCGAAACATCGATAGCATTCAAGAAAACTCCAAAGCATGTGGGCTCGTCCCGCGCTGAGCGATAACATTTGTTAGACGGGGAAAAGCGGTCACCCGAAAAAGACAAACAAGTGCACGTGCAGTGGCGTAGCTAGGTCGTCTGGCACCCGGGGCCGATAGGTCTTTTGTCACCCCCCTCCCCCCTGATGTAGTCGAGGAAGGCGAGGATATCGACAATTTCCGGGTTTCAGCACCAGTACAGACGCCTTGGATACCGCGAACGTTCCCCGGGTCACCCACTCCTTTGCCTTCTTTCCCAGAGATCGCGAATGCAGCAAATATACACGCTGTTTTTCCTGCGCCAAATAACACAGGGTGCTGCACTGATAACATGTGATAAGCCCATGTGCACATCTTATGTCAGACTGTAAGGCTTGGCAGCCAATACAAATGCGGCATCGTGGAAAATATGGCTCACGTGACAAGTAACAAAATATATCTTTATAATAAAGTTCTAATTACCAATTTTAGCGGCAATATTGCATTTGCAAAACTGAAGCCCGACATTCATAGCTTGCCTAACAACAACTCCACAAAAATCGTCGTAGGCAGTATGGCACGCAGTATTTTGTCTGTGGGTAGCCCTGAACGAAAACGAAAATAAATTGTTTGTCAGTGACGCTGATCTCCCCACCCTATTAGAAAACGCTACCTGCCTCCCCGCTGCGCGGGCGCCAATGCTACGACAATTACGAGTTCTCTTCATTCTGGTCAATAAAGCCTTGTTTTCATTTGCTGCCATACGGACAAACGTGATTATCCGAGCTGCGGTACCACCGCAAGATTGGGAACAGAATAGAGCACGCTTCGCGTCGATTCTTGGCGTCACCATAAAGAAAGAAAGAAAAACGCCGTGATGAAGCACGTGCCAGTGAAAGCTTGCACTGCTGTCGGTCTGCACTCGCAATTTCTTATTTCACTACTCACTATTTCATATTTCTTTCGCTGCTGCCATATACTGGGCGCCGCCCGCAGTGCCAAAGTACTGTAGATTGTAGCACCCGAAAACATTTTGTTTAAGAAGTTTTTTTGAGGTAATAATATGACTTTGAGTCCTCGATTCTCGAATTGAAGTGCTTCCTCTATAAGTACTAATTACGGGATTATTAAGGATATGGTTATTACTTATCTGCCATATTTTTCGCGCTACCGAGAAAACGTTTCAGCGCTACCGAGCTGAAAGGTTTTCCAGAAAAAAATGAGTGAACATCTGTACATAATGGTTTTCAACCCTCCAAATTCGAATATCGTATCGAAATAGAGCGAAAGAAAGCGCAAATATATTTTATTTTGACGAAAAGTGCAGCAGCGGACACGCCCAGCTCGCGCGTCTCGTTTCCGCCTGTGATTGGTCGGTGCGCCTCGTGACGCCAACTCTAGTAACCGACCGCTGACGCTACACATGAAGCGCGGTGCCAGGTAGTTTGGTGCTCTTTTTCTGAGACGGTAATGGAAAATTTAGAGAGACTGCGTTTTTCTGAGGAGTTCGGCGTTACTCTCTACATGTACGAGCCGATTGCGAAGAGCCGGCCTCTCGAAGAAGGAAACGATGCTGGTGCAAGCAGTGCTTTCGACGCGAACGAAAGCAAGGTCTTGGGATCTCCTCGTGTTGGAAATGCTCTTTGGTAAGTATGTTTTTTGCAAAGCGTTCTAGTGATCTCGCCGATCTTTCGCCGATCTAGTGAGCTCGTTTCCGGTCAAACAACTGTAGTGTTGTGTTCCTGCATGCCTCCTCGTGGAACGTAAGCGGTGATGCGATCGTCGGCATTTGTGTGTTGTCCAAAGCTGTCGGCAATCTACAAAGACGGTTTAAACGCGTGAAAACCTTCCCGGTTTATGCAGTAGGTGTAGTGACCATCTGTTGACTACCACTCACGTCGACTACCACTCACGTCGATTACTACGCACGTTGACTACCACGCACGTTGACTACCACTCTACATACACGCAGACGCACCAACAAAGGAATGCAGGGTGTAAGATTTGGCGGACGATCCCACCGCTGTCAACCAGATGTAGGAGTCGTCGGACTATCTCGCCGCTGCCACCATTTGAAGGTGTCGAAGGTCGTAGAGAGGGACTCGGTGAACAGGATTTATTTACATATTTTACATTTTAAGCAAGATACATTGGCAGTCTAGCGCGACTCCCATATGGAGCCCGCAAAACTAACATACAGCAAACAGTTTACGAGCCCACAGCTCGTCTACGACATTTCGAGCATGACCACGAGCACTCAGCTACCGACGACGAGCACGACACGAGCACGCTCTAGCAGCCGGCAAACGCTGCTTATAAGCTCTCCGCTTGACGTCCTAGTTCGACGTCATCGTTCGGCGTCCCTTCTTTGAGGTCCGCGTGGTCGGAGTCCCAGTGGATGGAAACGTTCTTCCAGTCATTGTAAACTTGCCGCCGCCACGCAGTATGGCCCACACACACAAAGGCACACACATTCCGAGTGTCCGGAGCCGACGTCAGAGGGCTTCGTAGAACTCTCGGTGCCGCATAGCTCGCGGTGCCGCATAGCTCTCGGTGTCGACGTCAGAGGGCTTCGTAGAACTGAGCTCCGTGCCGGGTGGCGCGGCGGAGTACCACATTCCTGAGCTGACCGCGCGCCACGTGGCTGCCGGTCATCCGCAGTTCTCTGAAGGGCTCCCCGTCTGGTGGGCTTGGAACACGTGCAGGAGGCTGAAAGGTGGCACGATGCCACCCCGTACGGCCATTCCTGACAAGGGTCGATCGATGCAGATTACGATGGCACGCATGCAGAAACAAGCGTGGTCAGGCACGGTCGTGGACGCTGCGAAGGAACGAAACACTAGAGTTGACGTCACAACACCGCGGTTTCCGGTCTCCGCTCCGCTCGCTCACTCAACGGGGGGCGGAGCTACAGCGCGATTTCAACCGACGATTACGTCGCTCCTAATTGAAAAAAAAAACCAAATTTTACCTACATGGTTTATAAGGTTCCCGCATCCGTATATGAGCGTCTTATTGAATTCGACAGACTCTTCAGCTTCCCTTTAACTTCAGAGAATTTCGGTCGAGAAATATCCTTACAAAATTCACCTTTTTTTAAAATTCTGTTTAGCTGATACAGACACAGTACTTGTGACATTAAGTCACACAACAACAAAAGTTTTCTGAAAATTTCGAGAGTAAGAAGGAAAGCGCGAAAATAACGGCAGGTTTCGCAGCGGCTTCTCGGAGCGAGCGGGAGAGGGGAAGTAAAAACGAGCCGGACCGCGACTATACAGCCTGTCGAGTCATACGCCACCTAACTCTTCGGCCGAACCGAGTCTGAAGACGATCCAGAGAATCGCATTCACGACTTTTGACGGCCCCACTTATGCAACGTCGCTCTCAACGAACGCTTCGCCGTAAACGCGAGCGCCGGGCGTGCTGGTTGAACGCCCTCTTGCTGCTGTCCTTGTTCGTCTCCGCTGCGCGTTCTGAACGGAAGTGGGACGCAAGAGCCCCAACGCCTTACAACGCCTCACTGTATGTTTAGCGACTCCTGCTCCCAGCATGAACGCACATCACGAGCGCACCCCACATGAAACGATCCGCTAAGGCGAGTAGTTTAGCGACCATTTCGCGAAATACATTTTTTAGCCCGCACATTCGTGCAATTATTTCGTGGGGTGTTGATAGAGCTGCAGCCGACAATTCTGCGGCGCAACGCATCGGGTGCATGAGCTCGGGCTACTGGATACCGGAGCATTCTTTGCAATTTGCACCCAGTCAAGCCGGCGGAAAGAGGGGTGTCTTCAGGCGTATATGA